>NC_081407.1:613326089-613677339 GCF_030272615.1 Cryptomeria japonica
AATTCGATCACCTATTATCAACCAAACCTTCTACATATGATTACAACATTATTAACACATAGATAATCCCATAACCTTAATCTCATATGCCCATATACCATGATCTACAAAGAGATATACATCATATTTATACAAACCCAGGACCTAAAAAATTAGGTCAACCACCTAAAAGATAATACAATAAGTTCATAACATAAACCCATAATCCAACGATCAACCAGTTGTCTTAGGCCAAAAACAATATAAACCAATCATTAAATCCCATTGGTAACACATCAGGAACATCCTTTAGCATGTTACATAAACCAATCCATAACCTAGATAACACTAGACCCAAAATAGATTGCCATAAACCAAATCCAACACCACCGATGAACTGGGAAAATGAACAAGATTACCAACAACATCCTAAAAGCCATCTAGAAGTCGCACCAACACCACTTGTCACATGCATCAAAAGATCTTTAGCAAAGCTCTATTGGTAAAACCCTTACTAGTGACCATAAGGCTTACTAGAACAAATGATAGCTCCTGAGTCATCAAATCCTAAACCAATTGATTGTGATACACATCCGAATAGTATGAATGACATATCCAAACCAATTCCACAAACCAAAGCATACACAAGCATACCAGACCAATATCATAATCCAGTCACTCTACCAGAACCAATCGGAAACTGATAAACAACCAAAACAGTCGGTGTTGCCATCAATGAAAAAACATCAATGCAACACATAATCAATTCCTCCAAATTGCCAACACAAACCTCTACCCAAGAACAAACCATACTCTCAATGGTATGATGGTTCAAAATTCTCTCAATTTTACTATGTGTCTAGACATGAGACTAAATGTTGCATTCATCTTAGACATGTTTCCAAAGACCATATAAATAGTGGAGCTATCTAGGTTGGTGAGAGAAAATAGAAGTCTAACAAGTCTGTTGACAAGACAAACAATGAATTGCAAATATACATAGATCCTTTTCTACCTCATTCATCTAAATTCATCTCTACATCATCCTCAAATCTTGTATTAAGTGGAGGCCCATATATGTTAATACAATTGCTATCACTCTGATCTTCCTCCTAGCCAAAGGTCAAGAACTATCAATATATATTTCACCCCTCTAGATGTCCCTTATTGTGGAGAGCCTACTCCTCTATACATCCCTACGAACTTAAATGGTTAGACTATTATGGGTGTGATAGGTGATCCTTTGAGTAGAGTTGATGTTATTATGGACAAGGCCTTCTTTGTTAATGGTTGGCATAGGCTGAGATATGACAATTTTTGTGCTACCCTCACAAACATAACAGGTTGTCTCTTAGTCCTTTGGGAAATATCACCTTGATGGTCCTTGTGGGACCCAAGGCTATATTGAGCATGATTGTTTTCATCCCTAAATTAATTTTTTTTTCGTAAAACTAGGTATTCCTTAGTTGATTTCCATGGACGTGGTCCCGTCGGTGATTCATAGCTATTTAAATTTTCCTCATGAGGGTTTGGTACATGTTGTCTAGTACACTAGATATTGATCACTAATATACCATGGGGATTTTTTGTATGATCATTTTTAGCATGATCCGTTTGGGCATATGCTTCCCCATGGTGAGTTTATGTATAGAGCCTATTATCAATATATAAGATGGGGGACTTGGCTCCTAAGTTTGTTCAACCTACATATTTGTTGCATCCTCTTGCATCGATATCTTCTTTGCCTTCCTTGTTTTCTCCTACAATGCAGTGGGTCATATCTTCTATCCCTTCTTCATCAAGGACATCTAAGGGTACCTCCTATTCCTCCAACTTCTCTTGGAGAAACAAGTAGAAGGGCACCTATAATGGATTTTTTATAGTACCTCTTTTAGCTACACCTATTGTTTCATTATTTGTGCCTTCTCCTTCATCAGCAATAACCTTGGAGGCCTCTCCTATGGAGAATGATGCTAATGTTCCTTCTCAGACTTATATTTTTTATCCCCATTTATGCCAAAACTATCTTGTGCATGAGCATAAGTATTATCTGTGGGTGATATCTTTGGAGTGTGAGGTCACTTTTAAGGTTGCAAGTGAGTTATTGGTGTCTACCTCCTACCTCTATTCTTTCCAAGCCTACTTCAATCTTTCTCTTGTTGTTCACATTCCCATGATACTTGCCCCATCTTCTATCCTACTCCCACCTACTCTATGAATTGGTGATGAGCCTCAACCCAAAAGGGTATAAGTTTTCATCACTCCCTTCATTAAGCATCCTCCCATCACTTGCTTGCCCATGTGCCTCCACTCTCTCAGTCGTTCGATATGTTGCATACAAAGGTGGTGTCCAATGAAGCTTTATTTGATCCTCCATGTTTTAAGCTACATCTTCATCAAAGTTTTCTTGGGATCCTTCAGCCTACTATGGTTGACCAAAGGCCTATTTCTCTAGTACTAGCTAAGTGCAAGCTCGAGCATGGTCCCATTCCAGAATTTCATTGGCATAAATTAGCTCTGATAACTGCTTCATCTCTTCCATTGTCTGATTTAGTTCCTATTTATTTTTTTACTTTTGTCTATTTTATTGAGAAGGTTGCACCTTCTCTAGAGTTTGTCTCAATCCCTCTTCTAGAAGTGAATAGTGCAACTTCTCTAGTTCATCACCTCAGGACAAGTCACCTAACTCTTCTATTAAGGGGCATTTGTTTGACTCCTTAGAGAATATTCAAACATTGTCTATGATCTTCACACGATCATTGACCCTCATCTCTTAGGAGATTTTGGATGAGAATGTGGAAGCTACATCATCTTTTGCTCTTATTTGTGGTGTTGTGATTGGTGCTACCCTTGTTGTTGTCCCTTTTTGAGCTCATCCAGACCCTTCCCCATATAATCAAGATTGAGAGGATGATGACTTGTATGTTAATGACCTATAGGACAATACCTTTGTTTTCTTTATCTTTTAGAATAGGATGTGCTTGTCTATGCTCCCTCATGCTTTCTTTCTATGTTTGTTCCCTCCTGTAGGACCCAAGTTACTCTATTGGTGCTTGGAAATGGGAGGATAACTATCTCTATGTGTTTTACCCTCCTAGAGGACTTGAGTTACTCTATAGGTGCTCAAAAATAGGGTACTTTTTGTCGTAAACCTTCTTCTCTTTATTAATCACTCTTCTTCTAATTGTCATATTTTTCTTTTTGATATTGGAGATGATATAAAATATTGAGAGCATTTAGATTCTCTCCCATTTTAACCTAATTTTTCTTTTCTCTTTGTCTTCATGTGCCTTCTTCATATGATCTGTAAAGTTTGGCACCTTGATGAAACACTCATATGTAGCTATATACATTATTTTATTTATATTTATATGGGTTTTGATGTCAAATCAATGGATACCCCTTAGCCTTTGTATATTATTTTATGTTGTGGGTTTCATGTTTCATTTGTGGAAAGGTGGCATTCCATGGAAACATCTTGTTAAATATCTCTTCTGCTTAGAATGACATGTTCCACACATATTATTCTAAGGGGGGAATTTTATATCTCTACATTTTTTTCCATTTTTCTTTATGATTATCAATGCATCTTATTTATCTAATGACCTTTTTATCTTTTGCCTTTGTGGGGACCAAAATACTTCATCTTTTTATCTTTTATTTGTGTTGGGCTCAATCCACTTGATCTCATTTTATCTTATCCTTATGTGGATGCCAAACCACTTCATCTTTTTATCTTTCACCTTTGTGAGGACCACTTGATCTCTTTATCTTCCATCTTTGTGGGGGCCAAACCACTATCTAATGAATCATCAATTGATGTAACCTACTCTATGATATGGTTGTCTATCATAATACAACTTGCTACCCATATCGACGCATATCTTCTAATCATTATCTTGTTATCTTGATGTCTAATTGTATCAAATTTTTATCTTTTTTGTTTGACATGTTTGTCTACATCTGACATGTTTATGATGGAACAACCTAGCAAGATCTTATGAAGGCACATGACCCTTCCTTGGGGGCAACTTTAATTAGAGTAATTTTCATCCCCTTTGTATCTTGGCAAAACCGTTCTAAACTTTATTTATACTTTAGCTCTACATCTTCTGACAAGAGATATGCTTGCTAAAGTGGGGGCAAAATTTAATGTTATAAATTGTACTTTGTGCAACTCTATGCTACATAAGTACCTTATCTTTACATCAATTAAATAACTTCTTCACCTTTTTGTCCTTTTGTTCACATGGTTTCCCTAGTCAACCTTTGCCTTACCTTTTCTCAACTTCATTAATTATTTGAGTCGTGGACACTAGTTCACCATAGAGATGTTTGTGTGTCGTGCTACTATCCCACAAACTTGCAAACTAAATATGATGTTTTGAGTGTTACTCCTACTACTAGTACAAACTATAACATCTCTATTCATGCCCACTGACATTGGTTTGGTGCCTAGGTTGTTTATCTTCCCTTTTGAGATCCATTTTTGGGCTGGATGATCTTTTTAAGCATTATAAAATCTTGAGGGAAGCTGTAGTAACTCTTTATTCACAGTCTCCAGCACTCTTGGATATCTTGCATGCATCTTTTCTCTCTCATTTACTTCAGTCTCATTATATTGGTGCTTGGAGGAGAACCTTCTTCTTCTTCTCCACTCGGAAAACTCTTTTCTATGGGGCTAAAAGGGGAGTCTTTTACCTCTTCCATTTTATCATTTTAATCTTCATATCATATCTATTATTGTACTTCTTTCATATCTAGTTTTGTTATCCATATATTTTGGTTGTTCGTGGGCATGGAAACACCAAAGTGGGGGCATGACTGTGGTAGACGTCTATACATTGCCCTAACATTTTCACTATTGTGTGTGCAAGTTTCATTGGAGAAACGATTTATTTTTTTGAGGCTTCAATTGTGAACCAATTATGAGCTCCTTCTTGTCTTCTCCATAGTCACTTTCACTCATTTACTTATCTTATAGTCTATGTGGAATGCATATTACATCACTTTGTACTTTTTGTGCACCTCTCAATGCTATGTACATGCAAGATGTTAGCACATTGTACTATCATCTTTGACCCACACACACATCTTTAGGTAGAGAATATGCAAAGGTTACTAGAGAGTCTCTATGACCCATCCTTTCAAGTCTAGTAGTTTGATAAACCTTCTATCTAGTAAATTCCTCTTATAGGTTTGGGTAGTTAGTAGTTTGTATCTTCTAGCTCATTAGAGCACCAATTTACTAAGATGAAGTAGGTATATTTTCATCAAGTTTGGATTACCTTTAGGGTGTCAAATTTAATCCTCCACATAAACAAAAAATACCTAGCTAGTACCACCTTCATATGTTGTTTACTTTCCATATTGTTTTCATTCCATTCTAGAGAGGTGATTTACCTAATTTTATATGATAAGTGTTAGGTTCTCCAAGATTCTCTTTCATCATCTTAAGACCAAACAACCAAAAACAAGTTGGTCATAATGTAAAATCATGATTTCCACCATCATAGAAAAAACTGAAGGTTTCAAGGTGCAAGTTGAAGACACATCTCGAACATAGAATGTAGCACCTTACCATGCCATTAAATGACATTGAATTATGTTTTAAAAGACTAAATGATATGATAATTAAGTAGTTGTGTCTTTTCATATTTGGGGGGTGAACGGGTAAAATAATTTTTTGAAATGTAATGGTCTGAAGCTTGTAGTTTCCTTCACTTTCTTATAAACAAGGAAATCAAGACCAAAATAAGGGTTCATTAGTAGTAAGTTTTGGGGTAAAATGTATACATTGTAAAACTTTTCAAAATAATAATGGAGATGACACAATAATTTGGTGTTTGAATTCTAGTTTTAGTTTTTTTGTGGTGATTAATGAATAGTAATAGTTGGATATCTCTAATTTACTTTCTATTTTTTTATATGAATTCATATATCAAACATATGTCTAGTTTTATTAAATAAATTTGTGTTCCTATATGGTTTATTTAATTGGTTCCTTTAAGTAGAAATCAAATTCATTTGAGTAGATCAAAATAGCTTAGAAGATTCACTTTGGATTAAAAAGAAGGGCTCAACAATTGAACTGCTTGTATTTTTATGCAAGACATGGACACTAAAGTGCCAAACAAACAAAATTATAACCATTGAGAGGACACATATCAATTTATGGTTTGACTTTATTGTCCTATGGAGAAAACACTAGTCAATTCCTGAATTTCTTTTGTTAAGCTCATATACATATTTCAATTTTTGATGTGGGTTTAGTTGAATTTTTCTATTATTTACCTCATGCCAGTGCAAAATAGATAGCAAGGGTTAACTGGATTAAAAGTTGTGATTAGAGGAAACCCTCAAATTACATGAGATTTTATCTACATGAATTTACCACAATATTTTAAAGAGTATTCATTGATTGTGAAACTATTTTACCCACCAAGGTCTTTCAAAGCCTAAAGAGAAGGGAATTATAGCCATCTTGGTTAATTTTGTTCATTGTCCAAATCTAATATTGAATGTAAGAATAAGAATTGGCATACCTTTAGGGTTTGATAATCTGTTGATTTGGGAACCAATAGATTGGTGACTCTGCTCGGGAGTTACTTGTAGAATAAAATCTATCTCATAACTTTATAGAGCATAGTTTTATAATTTTTTTTTTAAGCAAAAATTCTATGATTGGTTATACTTTGAGAATAGCACTATATGAGTGAAAACTTGGAATTTACATCAAAGTGGTTTGATTCAAGACACTTGAATTCTAGGGTTCATCGCCATATGTACAGAAGAAGATCTTTGCATCAAGGACATCCCATTAACCCTTTGAATAAAAAATGAGTTATAAATGGACTGAGGTGAATATAAATTTCCTAGAGCATCCTTCAACTTCCAATTCACCTACTAGTGCTAAAGGGGCCTCTTCTGATGTGCCTATAGTAACTAAATTGCATGAAATCCCACAAAATAGGTTGGGGAATACATTAGAGCAGTCATTCAAGGAGCGTTATAATAACAAGACTAGATTTGATGATCAAAATAATGAAAGTCTCTCTCCTAGAGATTTTTCATAATTTTCTAGGAAATAATGAGCAACCCAGATCTACATTCATGTTTAAACCTAATCACTAAAAATTGAGAGAGATTGATAACCACCTTGATCAAGAAACTAGACAAGTTGAGGCAAGGATAAATATCAATTAATTTCTGAACCTCTTGATAAATATCAATATTTTGTTTCCAAGATCCAATACAAAGTATCTTTTTATCAATCATTTTGGTCTTTTGTATATAGCATATTTTATGTTTGTAAATTAGTATATTTTAATTTCATAGACTCCAAAGGTATAATGGAATCTTAGGAACACTCTAGCCTCTAATGAACTTCCCTTATGTGAGAAAATTATTATTTTCATTTCATATGGGAACCTTAGAACCCACATATCATTATTTTTTTCATATCATTCTCAATAAGGAGAGTTGGTTAAGTAAAATTTATTTTGTGTAAGAAAAAATGAAAAGAAACATAGTTTTCATTTTTTCGGTTCAACGAATTTTGTGAAAACAATCACATAAATATAATTATAACATAGTATATTCCAATATTAATACCAAACACTTAGAAAAACAAGTATAGCATTATCCATAGCATTGATAAGAAGATTTTATTTACATTATTTAAGAAGAAGGATATATTTCAAGACATAACAAAAATATCATATGATATTTGTGAAAAAAATATTAAATGATTGAAAAAATAAATTAAAAAATTTGAATAACATGAAATTTTTCAAAAAATAATCAATTATTAAAAAATTAATTTTATTAAAACAAAATTACAAACTTATTTTAACTTTTTTCTCACAACAAAATCTCATAAAAATTATGCTAAATTTACACTAGAAACAAAAATAATTCATTTTTTAGTTAATATCATTTCAATAATTTATGAAAAATATTTATAAAAATAATAATATTATCCTTAAAAAAAATGCTAAGTGTTCTCATTTAAAATATGCCCTTGAAAAAATCACTTACAAACCTATCTTAATATTAGATCTAAATGAAAAATATTTTAACATTTGCCTAGTAACTTCAATATTAAATATTTATGAGTTTGTGCATAAGGAGGTTACAATGTCGCCAATAGCTAAGAACACTCCATTTCTCTTTTTCACTGATGCACAACTACTTACAACTACTTGGACAAGTCCATGCAAGTGAAATGGTATGCACCATATGAATATTGGAAGCGGTTATGGTCAACCGAGATGGAGTGGACCAGTGTCGGGGTTCACTAAGTGTGACTACCGATTGGTAGTCTCGGTTCAGTTCTAGGGTTTTTGGTATGGCCTGTGCGGTGCAACCGAAGGTATTTTGTGAATGATAAGGATAAGGATTGGGATGCCACATCAGTTATGTGCATGTGAAGGATTTCCTTGAGGATCTTGCATGTGAAGATCGAATGTATTGAATGCCTACCTCTAGGATGCATGATTTTCTGAGCGGTGTGTGATGTGTGCGTGATGGGTTACTGATTTCCAGATGCGGTGAATATTGGATGATGCAGAATGACTTGAGATCTGTTTTAGATTGTTTCACTCTATGCAATATGTTTGGATGGTCAGGATTGGACTGCTTGTAATTGTAAACCTAAAATGTTTAGGATTTAGGGTTTATACTACCGACCTAATTGTGGTCTATAAGGTCGATGATGTTTGTTATTGCTTGTGTTGGCAAAAGTTGTGTGTGTGTCTACATGTTGAGATACTTGCCAAACTAGTGTGGAATCTACAGAGTGTGATTGCAGAGGAGAGGAGCCGAAAAGGATCTTCCTTAGCAAGTAGTGTTGTTATCAGATCAGAGCTTTACCTAATGACTTCTAACCATTTCAATAGCAGGAAAATCCCTTGATCAGGTAGCTTTAACAGGTTTGTTTCAAATCCTCTAACCAAGTGACTCAAGTTCATTGAGTTCTTGAAATCCTCTAGCGAGGTAACCTTTAATAGGGTTTATAGCCATCCCTTAACTGGGTGATACCTAACAAGATCGGTTCCTAACAAAACCTTATTGTAAAGTCTTTAATCGGACTAGGCTCCTAACAGAGAGAACTTCAAAAGAGTTCAAAACAAGCTTGTGGGTATTCATCCCCACAATAGTTTTCCCATTTGGGTTTCCACGCGAAAAATCTGTGTTATGGGTTGTGAGTTTTCATGTGATGATTGAGTAGTTTTTTATTAAAGTTGAATATGCATGCAGTGCTAAATGATTGTGGTATTATTGATGCTACTTATGCATTACTAAACTATTAAAGTAGCCATCAAGATGTGAGATCTATTTTTTGGTTAACCAGTTTAGATGTTTGAAGCATTTTTGTTTAACCAGTATTCCTATGGTTAAGTACACTGGTATAGACAATTGGTTATCTATGTAAAGAGAGTGTAAAAGTATTGAAGCAAGTTTTTGTCTGTACTGATTCACCCCCCTCTCAGTACCGATTAGGATATTAGTTGTTCATCATTATTCATCAATTGGTATCAGAGCAACTCCATGTCCTCGGTGATATAAGCTTAATTGCTTGAGGCAAAAGATCCCGCTTTAATGATGAAGAGGGAAGGTCCTAAGTTCAATAGGGATAACTTCAAAATATGGAAGGACGGAATGAAGATTTATATCAAGAGTTTGGGGGCTCAACACTGGAGCTATGTTGAGAATGTCTATGTAATCCCCACTGGCACTTTGACCAATGATCAGAAAAGAGAGATTCAAGAAAATGGGTGAGTCATGGAAGCCCTTATTAGCAACCTGTCCAATATTGAGTTCATTGATGTACAAGATAAGGACAATCCTAAGGATGTATGGGACACACTAGAAACCATTTATGGAGGTGATGAGCATGTCAAGTAGGCTAAGGAAGAAAGCCTCAAAGGAAAAATTGAAGACATGAGGATGGTTGAGGGTGAGACCATTCAGCAATATGGCATAAGGATCAAGATTGTGGTTGGAGATATCAAGAGCACTGGTGGAACAATTGATGATGCCACCGTTGTCAGTAAAGTTCTGAGATCATTGTTACCAGTCATAATAAAGCAAAAGTTGTTTTTATTTAGCATGTTTTTCTTATATCATATTCAAATTCCATTTTCTCAAAAAAAAAAGTAAAAGATATTTTCACTAACATAGACAAAAGCAATTGTATGGCCCATTTGACATGCGAAGGATGGAACTAAATGACTAGCTACTTTCAGTTTGATTTAATTAAATATAATTTTAAAATTTATTAATGTATTGAAATAATAATTTTTTTTTTGTAAAAATTCAAATATTAATCTTTAATAGTTTCTAATAGAAGGGGAATTGTACCCTTTCTTATTTGTTTGGAGATTGTGTTGTTAATTTTAAATATGAATCTTTTGTTTGTAAAAAAAAACATTAATATGATAATAATGATATTTAAAAAAAAAAAAGATGTGATTAGTAAATGACAAATTACAATCATGCTATCTTATCAAGAATACTTATTAAACAGAGACTAATGTTCTATGTAAATTAAATAGAGAATAATTCTATAGAAGGTTATAGTGCTTTTTTGTATATTAGACAATGTAAGAAACATATATAGAAGATAAGATCGCATATTATATTTAGGTAATACAAGAAACACATGTAAATGACAGTATCATATAATGTAGAAAACATATAGAAAAGATACGATCACATATTTTAGTAAATACTAAAGAAAATATATAATGAAGATGAAATTGCATATTATATTAAAAACTGTAAAATAATACATTGAAAACTAGATTACATATTATATTTGATAGTACCTTAAAAAATACATAAATAACAAAGATCACAAATTATATTATATTACACAATGCAGAGATGACATTCTATATTACATCGCATGGCATAGTATATTAGGCCGTGTAAAAAAATATATAGAAAACTAGATCACATACTATATTAGATCACATAGTGTATTAGAGAGTCCATAAAACATACATAAGAGACGAAATTGTAGCAGGCTGTAGAAAACATTCATAAGAGACTAGATCACATATTATATTAGGCAATGCAGGAAAAATACATAGGGGATGCCATCACATATTATTTTAATGTGAAAGAACATGACAACGACAAAGACACAGGAAGGGGAAGTAGCTGAAGAAGAGGAAAACAAAGCAGAAGAGCGTGATGATTATTCAAAGAGAATCACATTTAGTGGGCTTAAAGGAGAGTGTGTTCAGAGCATTGTCGTAAAGGATTTGGAAGTTCTGCTGTTGTATATTTTCGAAGATAGAAAGTCTCCTCGAGGCACCCATGGCGAGGCACAAGAGACTTTCAGAGATCTGAATGAAAAAGTTCTCTGCTGGAAGCTCGTAATTCACGCCGCCTTCAAATTTGAAGATTAGGGTTGGCAAGGCGACTTGACCTGATGTCTGGTAACACAGATCCAGCCCCACAGAAGAGCCATCTGTAGGAGTAAACTTAGAAACAGAAACTAAGAAGAATATTTTTCATTCTTATTAATTACAATGAATCTGTACAGGTTCATATACATCTCTAGATCCTACAATCATGCTGTGTGCGTTATGCATACAGTTACACTATCTACAGGATAGGAAAGTATCCGAATGCATACAGCTACACTATCTACAGGATAGGAAAGTATCCGAATGCATACAGCTACACTATCTACAGGATAGGAAAGTATCCGAAAACAGTTAAGGAAAAATCAGAAGACAGTTTAGGAAAGAATCAGGAAAAATAAGAATATCGCAACACTCCCCCTCAAGTTGGTGCATAGATGTCACGCATGCCCAACTTGCCCAAAAATGTCGAGAACACTCGACTTGAAACTGCTTTGGTGAGAATATCGGCCAACTTCTCTTTAATGAAGAATCTGTCTACCTCCACATGCTTTGTACGATCATGTTGAACCGGATTATGAGCAATATCACAAGCTGCTTTATTGTCACAATATAGTTGAATTGGCCGCCTAGGCAGATAGCCCAACTCTATTAGGAGAAGTCTTAGCCACAACGCTTCACATACTCCAAGTGCCATACCTCTAAATTCTGCCTCTGCACTTGATCGTGCAACAACATTCTGTTTTTTGCTTCTCCATGTAACGAGATTACCTCCTACAAAGGTGAAATAACCTGAGGTAGAACGCCTGTCATCTACTACTCCAGCCCAATCAGCATCAATATATGCATCCACATTTTGATAATCCTCCCTTTTAGTGAATAAAATTCCTTTTCCAGGAGCAGACTTCAAATACCTCAAAATGCGCATAACTGCATTCATATGTTGCTCTCCAGGATTATGCATAAACTAGCTAACAATACTCAATGCATAGGCAAGGTCTGGCCTTGTGTGTGCTAAGTACATCAATCTTCCTACAAGTCTCTGGTATCTTCCTTTATCAACTGGTACCTGATTGGACTCAATACATAACTTCAATCTTTCTTCCACTGGTGTATCAGCTGGTTGACATGCTGACATACCAGTTTCCTGTAACAAGTCTAAGGCATACTTTCTTTGAGACAGAAAGATCCCTTTATCAGATCGAGACACTTCGATCCCAAGGAAATATTTTAAGGGACCGAGGTCTTTCATTTCGAATTCTCTGGACAAGTAAACCTTTAGAGCCTTCCTTTCTTCAGGATCATTTCCTGTAACCACCATGTCATCCACATACACAATAAGTGCAGTGATCTTACCCTGTTGTTTCTTTAGGAATAAAGTGTGGTCTGAATTCCTTTGACGGTAACCAAAGGCTTTCATAGACTTTGTGAATCTTCCGAACCATGCCCTCAGAGATTGTTTCAATCCATATAGTGACTTTTGTAATCTGCACACCTTCTGACTATGTATTTCTAGTATCATGCATCTGGGTGGGAGTTCCATGTAGACTTCTTCGGACAACTCTCCATGTAGAAATGCGTTCTTCACATCAAACTATTGTAATGGCCAATCCAAGTTCGCAGCTAGAGACAACAAGACATGTACTGTATTGATTTTAGCTACAGGTGCAAATGTCTCTGTATAATCGATCCCATAGGTTTGGGTGTACCCTTTTGCCACCAGTCTCGCCTTAAAGTGTTCAATTGTACCATCTGCTTTATACTTCACAGTATAAACCCAACGACATCCAACTGGTTTCTTTCCTGGTGGACAGTCAACAAGTTCCCAGGTTTTATTTTCCTGCAATGATTTCATCTCCTCATTCATAGCAGCTTTCCATCTTGGGTCAGCTAAGGCTTCTTGCACATTGTTAGGAATAGATACAGTAGATAACTGATTTACAAATGACTGATTTGATTCTGACAAATGATGGTTAGACACATAATGACTCATGGGATATCTAACTTTACTATAAAGTTCGGGTTCATATGTGGGTTTAGAGATACCTCTGGTGAGACGTTGTGGTAGCCGTTTTCTAGATGGTTCAGGAACATCCTCAGTAAGCGATTGGTGTGGTGTATTGGCTACCTGTGGGGTGAGGGACTCGGACGAAGGTGGATCCACAACTTCTGTTTCTGGGTGTTCATCACTATTTTGATCCAAAGTTATATCATACACCTCCAATTCACCCACTTCTTGATTAATAGGTTTAGAGAGTTCCACTTCTTTAGAGATGTCTAAGTTACCCACATCCTCAGAGATGTGAACATCAACATCTTCAGAGATGTGATCATCATAGTGTAGAGTCTGAATTTCCTTCTGGTACTCCCCCTGAAGTTCAGGCTCAGAGGAAAAATACATCGAGTCTTCATGAAAAACTAAATCCAATGTAATAAACATTCATTGGGTTGGAGGATGATAGCATCGGTACCCCTTTTGATAAGCAGCATATCCTAGAAAGACACATCGCAGTGCTCGAGGAGATAACTTGTTGCGCTGATGCTTATGGAGGTGTACAAATGCTACACAACTAAAGACGTGAGGAGATAAATTTGGGACAGCTGGAGCAACAACCGCCTCAGTGAGAACCTGGGATGGTGTTTGGAAATCAATAGTGCTGGAGGGTACCCGGTTAATCAAATATGCTGCAAAGGTAAGTGCTTCGCCCCAATAAGACAACGACATATGGGCTTCTATCAACGAAGCACGGACAACCTCCAACAAGTGACGATTTTTTCTCTCAGTCACCCCATTCTGCTGAGGTGTATTGGAAAAAGTAGTTTGATGTATAATTCAGTGTGCTTCCAGATACTGCTGAAGTTCAGAACTAAAATATTCACCTCCATTGTCACTACGGAGAACCTGAACTTGTGCATTGTACTGAGTACGAACCATGTTATAAAATTTTTGAAATAACAAATTCACTTCACTTTTAGACTTCATTAAGCACACCCAAGTCATTCTGGTACAATCATCAATAAAAGTAACAAACCAACGTGATCCACCCAATGTAGTGACTTTGGATGGACCCCAAACATCAGAATGTATGACCATAAAAGGAACTAGACTTTTATTCAAAGTTAATGGAAAAGAAGCACGATGGCTTTTTGCAAGTTCACAAACTTCACACCGGAAGCTAGAAACAACAAATTTTGCAAATAAACTAGGAAATAATTTCTTCAGGTAACCAAAGGAAGCATGCCCCAGATGTCGATGCCATAACCAGATTTCAGATTTATGCTTCTCCCCCTCAGAGCTATCCACCATTAGAGCTTGATGCAGCTTGTCCGAACTCTTTGACACCAAGTCCAAGTAATACAACTTCCCTCACCTAACACCACAACCAATCGTTTGCCTCGTTCGGATGTCCTTAAACACACAAAAATCAGGCCAGAAAATTACAACACAAAGTAAAGCAGTGGTGATTTGGGATACTGACAACAAATTGTAATCCAAAGATGGAACAACTAAAACAGAATCTAGATTCAAAGTATCAGTGAGAGGTAAGGGTCCTTCTCCGATAATTGGGGCTGAAGAGCCATTGGCAGTGGAAACAAATTTTTGTGAGGACGGTTTAAGAGATGAGACCTGTCTAGAATCAAACATCATATGATCCGTAGCACTGGAATCAATTATCCATGCACTATTAGAAACAAGTGCAGACATATTTAAAAACTTACCACCATTACCTGCCACTGTTGCTAATGCTGAGATCTGTCCAGCAACATCATCCTCTGTCTTTGTTTCAACAAACGCAGCACTGGAGGTCTTTTTGGAATTCTTCTTCCGTGAATCGTGGCTACGATCCCACCATTCTGGATACCCCACAAGTTCAAAGTAGTGACTTTTGGTATGACCAGTTTGATGGCAATGGGTGCATTTGTAGGTGGATTTATCGGCACCATTAGTGATCTTAGGCATGCTTTGAGAAGGCCGGTTCTGATTAGATCGGTTTTGGGTCACCATGGCTTAAGCTTCAGCCTTTTCTGGTTCTCCAATCATCGTTGTGCGACGAACAGATTCACGGCGGACCAATGCATAACATGCTTCTAATTCAAGAATAGGATCCTTTCTCAAAATTTCACTGCGGACTTGTTCGAAGTCACCATCTAATCCAGCAAGAAAAATATGCACTCTTTGTCACTGAATTGATTTTCGGTAAGATTCAACATCGTTCTCACTTTCCATGATCACCTTATCACGATGATCCAACTCACCAAAAATCTCAGTTAATTCTCCATAATACACAGAGAGTGTTCTGCCATTCTGTTTGGCAGAGAAAGCCCTCTGATTCAAGACAAATACCTGCAGTTCATCTGCTCCATCATAAAAAGCCTTAGAAAGGGCTTTCCAAATATCTCGAGCAGTGGGTAAGCGAATGTATCGCTTCATAATTTTTGGGGACATAGACATCAACAACCATCTCTTGACCTTTTGATTGTCGGCATACCACTTCTCATATCCATCATCCTTCTCGGTGGGTGGCTGTGAATTACCACGAATGAAAGAGAGTTTCTCCTTCTCAGCAATATGCATCTCCATGATTTGAGACCACAAATCATAGTTTGTTTCATCGAGTACAATCCCTGCATTGAAGGATGAACCTTCGGATTGAATAATAATGGGAGCAGATTTGGGCTGAAATACTTCCGAATCTGAATCGCCCATGGTTCAATGAAGGGGAAACAAATGATTCAAATTTCGAAGCTCTGATACCAACTTAGAAACACAAACTAAGAAGAATATTTTTCATTCTTATTAATTACAATGAATCTGTACAGGTTCATATACATCTCTAGATCCTACAATCATGCTGTGTGCGTTATGCATACAGCTACACTATCTACAGGATAGGAAAGTATCCGAAAACAGTTAAGGAAAAATCAGAAGACAGTTTAGGAAAGAATCAGGAAAAATAAGAATATCGCAGCAAGTAAGATCAATGGCAGCTTGAATTGCTCCCTTGACTCGAGAGTAGGCAGCCTCGATTAGATAGGTAAGGGTCGTTCCCGAGTCGACGATCATGCCTCCGGCACCGTTCGATTGTAGATCAAAAGTTCCAGAAGGAATATTTACGCCCTCACCATTGAGGGTGATCCCTGTAACAGGAATATACCAGAAAGAAGGAATCGCACTGTTCTTAATCAGTGAGATCGTGTTGGCTCCGCTCAAGCAAGCACCCTCACCGAAAATGAGAGGGCTGGTTTGTGAAGGAGAGTCCGTGATAGACAAGAGACAGTAAGAGAATTTGTTATGTACATTGGAACCCAACTGTGAGATGAGTGAGAGAGCACCTCTTCCAAGGCCCACAAGACCGCCGCCCTGAGAGAATCCTCGTCCTTGGTTGTCATGGCCGCATCCAAAAGCAATGCCTGCAACCATGCTGCCGCTGCTGCTCCCAATGGAGAATGACTCGTAACCCAGGTCACCGCTTGTCTCAGAGCCATCGCCATACCTATAATTAAACATACAATGTGGATTGCATCCAGTTTTAAATCTTTTCAAAGCATTGCAAAGAGAGTTAGTACAGGGAACTCTGGAATACGTGGACGATTTAGAGGAATCGAAGATCGGCGTAGATTGAGTGTAGCAATTCCGGCAAGGCCTGCACTGAGTCCAAATTAGATCACTCCCCGTGTCAACAATAGCTTCAAAACTCACCGAGGGTGTTCCCACTGCAACGTTCATCAGAAATTCCCCATTTCCCACGTGAAGGGGTGTTTCAGCGTCTAACTGCCCAGCTATCCGCTGCTTTACAAATGCCTCTATCATATTCATTCGTATCTTACTTCGATCCACCGCCCCACTCAATCGCTGGGTAAAATTGAAGTCTCCCTCTGATCTGCGAGTTAAATTCACCCTCAATTTGAAATGTCCGTCCGAAGAAGATGCGATCATGGGAATACTAAAGCATATGAAGGCCACAACTCCCAACAGCTTAGAATACTCCATTTTTCTTACACTCAGAAAAAATGCGAAGTGAGTTGATATAAGCAGTTACATGTGTTTTCAACACTGAAGAAGTCTATGTCGTTAACCTAAACATCACTTGCATCTATAATTTGCAGTGTTTAACAGTAAGGAAACTAAAATAAAAATGCGTAATAGTTAAGATTGGTGGAATATCTCTCACATATTTGCAGTGTTCAACAGTAGGTACACTGTAAAAACGCGTAACATTTAAGGCACGGCGAATCTCTCGCATATAGACGCTTTTAAAGCAAACTCATCGTAGTGGAGATATTTGATATCTTAAACGATTAGACATATGACGCGAGGAATATTAGCGGGTCCAAATATTCGCCTTCGTGGGGCATAACTCTTCTTTATTGGCTTCGATTCCATTTTGTCATAATAAAGTAATTTTTTCTATCATAGACGAAAACAATTATGTTTCTTTCACTTCAGAGTGTCTTTTTGCATTTAATTTTTTTTAAGGGGTTATTAATATATTGAAATAATAATTTCTTATTAGAAAGTTATTTTTTATTTTTTAATAAAATAATTGACAAGAAAGGTCAATAAATAATGATTCTTTATTTGCTTCTTGTTATCTCTAAAATTCTATTCTGTTGTAATAAAGTAAAAGCAATTTTCACTAACGTAGAGGAAAATAATTATGTTTCTTTCCTATCACAAGTTGTGTTTATTTCACATCACAAGGTCTCTTTGACATGTGTAAACATGATAAAACTACAGTCATTTTCCTTGTAAAGATTGGTAATGTATTGAAATAATAATTTCGTTACTTTTTTATTTTTCAATAAAATAATAGAAAAGGGTCAATAAATAATTCTTCTTTATTTGCTTCTTGTCATCTCCGAAATTCTATTTTATATCACAATAAATTAAAAATAATTTTCACTAACATAAAAGAAAACGATTATGTTTCTTTCACATCACAAGACCCCTTTGCATGTGAAAGATGATGAAACTACATTCATTTTTTTCTATAGAATGTAATATAATAATAATCCTTGTTAACGCATTCAATAAACATTTCTTATTAAAAAGTTTTTTTTATTTTTTAATTAAATAGTAGAAAAGAGTCAAAATTTGAGCAACTTCAATTATTCATATAGTACTTGTGGTTGTATGATTTAATCTATAGATATCCAGGATTTGAGGATTTCCAATGTGTGTTGAGGCAAGGAAATATTTGTTTTCATTGCCCATAGCAATTTTGTTCTCCATTTTTGTCTCTGTCATTTTTTATTTTTATAAAATTTCGGTATGATAGGCATTTTTCCCGCTGGGTTCAGTGAACTGCTATGGGAGTATTGTCTAGCAGGATCCCTTTTTTTGTTTGTTTTTCCCAAGACTCTGTAACAACTGTTCTATAATATTTAATATATTTTCTAGCTTCAACCTTTTACTAAGGAAAAAAAAATTTATTGTTAATAACTAGTTCACATGTAAGTTAAAAAACAATGAAATGTTGGCTAGAATCAAAATGAACACATGAGAACTTATAAATGTTATATAAGAAAACCTAAATACATTTATTAACAAGTGAAATATTTATTTTTGTTTCATATAAAGTTATCATAACTATTTGTTATAAGTGTATTACTTATTCCATAAAGTGCTCATTAAAACAAGCATGTTATTATGTGAAAATATAATATTCTTACATAAACAAATATTTTGTTGGCAATGTTTAGAGTACTTCATATTAATAGTTTTTCCTATCACAAAGACAAAGACAAAAGGTGAGCACAATACATACTTTTAACTATCTCATAACACGTGAAGGATTGACAGAAAAATTATCATTTACAGTTGAATATGAGGGAGGAGGGCCAATAGTTGTGTGGGAGAACTTTGCAAGCATGTAGTGGTTGCTTCTTATATCATAGGACCTCTATGTTTTTTAGAAATGTGAATGGGGCTCCGTTCTAGCATGCCTAGGATAAGAATGCCTAACTAAACATTTTGGAATTGACGGTTCATGCCCATGATCAGTGGAATGAGAATTGTGCTCTATGGCATTTTTTCATTGAGTGAAACTATCAATTTTTTCATCAAGTGAAAAACCATTTCCCTACGAAAACCACTAGGTATCTTGAAAAAAAGAGACACACTATTGTAGGAAGCCATCACGTGACCCTTTAGGTTCAAACGGATCATCTGTAGGTACCATAGATTCTGAGATAGAGTGTCAAATTTTGATAATTTTTCACACTTAGGATGCTCAAAGGATGGTGTCGGTAGGGTATGGCCATGAGCATTCGAATGAGTTGGGGTAGGGGGGGGAAATAGGAGCATGCCTAGGGTAAGAATGTCTATACAGATGTGTTGGAACTGACAGTTCACGCCCACAATGAGAAAAATGAGAATTGTGCCCTGTGGCAACTTTTCATTGAATAAAACTAATGATTTTTTCATCAAGTGAAAAATCATTGTCCTATGTAAACTACTTTGAATCTTGAAAAACTGAGACAGGCTATTGTAGGCAGCCCTCACGGGACCTTGTAGGTTCAAACAAATCATTCACATGTGCCACAGATTATGAGATAGAACCTGTCAATTTTTTATAGTTTTTCGCATTAAGGCACTAAAGGGACAACGTTGGTAGGATATTGCCTTGAGCATTTGACCAAGGAGGGGGGGGGGACATAGGAGCATGCCTAGGGTAAGAATTCCTAACTAGACTTGTTGGATTGGATGGTTGTTTCCCACAAGGAGAAGAACAAGAATTCAACTCCGTGGCAACTTTTCATTGAATCAAACTGACGATTTTTTCATCAAGTGAAAAATTGTTGCCCTACGAAAACCTCTCTGAATCTTTAAAAACCAAGATAGGTATTGTAGGAAGCCCTTACATGACCATGTAGGTTCAAATAGATCATTCACATGTGCCACAGATTCTAAGGTAGAACCTATCAAATTTTGACAATTTTTTCGTACTTATGTTACTCAAGTGATAATGTTGGTTGGGTATGGCCCTAACTATTCGACCGAATGGGGAGGGAAGTAGGAGCATGCCTAGAGCAAGAATACCTAATCTGACTTGTTGGAACTAACATTACAAAGCATTATGAAGCACAATATGCCTACATTCATTGGGGGGTGGATATATTTTGCACATGATAGTAAAAGAAAGGAAGGTAAAATTTGTTTCTTTCAGTAGTTGAATGATAGTCAAAACAAGTTTATGTTTAGATTTCGTATATTTATGCCTTAAATTTAATGGGAAACATGTGGAAATGGACCCCTTCACAAAATCTCATTGCTGAAATGGCTTTAATGATGAGGGGTTATTGCTAAATGTAACCAATCGATTATGAAAAAATTGCATTCTACTGTAGAAATTGCATTTGGATGTTATTATTAATAACAATACCAATATGGTCATTAAATTTGGTGAAGTTTCCAAAGGAAATGAAATTTAACACTTAAGATTTCAATAGAATAAATTATATAGAATCTCAAGATTATACAAACAACATTATATTGTTAATTATTTAGCAATTGTTAATTATTGGATTGAAGATTAAAGTTTGAAATAATGGCACCAAGCACATGAGGAACAAGTTATATCAAATCTCAACTTCTATATATCAAAATGTCAAATAATTACAAGTGTATGTCCATATAAAAAAATGGCATAAAAGCCAACTCAAACAAAATATATGTCGATATATGTAAGTGTATGTCCATATACAAAATATACATGCCAACTAGGCATGTAAGTATCCCAAAATGTTCTATAACATCCTAAACTACTGATTGATCATCAAAATCGATTCTCTTCACTACACTGCTCGTCTCTGAAGGATCCTGCACAAGAAAAATGAAACCACAATTAAGATTAGTTATATTATATAATTTACATTCAAAAAGTTAACATAAAAATAAATATACATTGAACTATAATTGAACTCTCAAATTGAATTCTTGATTACCTCATCTCCATGTTTTCTCTTCATCTTGGGAGGAGTCTTGGAATATCTCTTCGCTAGAGCTGGTATGTCATCAATATTTTTCGTATACAACCTATATATATTCACTAACATAAAATTTCAATACAAGTTATCATATAATTGTGGATGATAGGAACATATTATATCTTCTAAACACAAAATAAAATAAACATGTGTACCTGAGGCATCTCTTCTATTTCTTTGGGTATAGTGGTTGCAATCAACAAGGATGTGAAGCCAAGAATTCCCTGTACATAAAGATGACAAGTATGTGAAACTATCAATCTATGTAGACATGTATAATCATTATGTTATTTAAAATATTATTCCATCATGTTTTCATTCAATTACCTTTCCCTTGTCTCCGACTTCACTATCAGAGCTCGAATTGTGCAGCATCGCACTCGCGAGATTTTTTTCCTACAAGAGTAAAAGAGGATAAACATGCAAGTTACTTGTAGCGTCCTAAAATTGCGACACTTGCAATTTGGACTGCATTTGGGTCTTCATGATGGCGGTGCAACGTTGAACCTGAATGGAGACCCCGAAACTTGTTTACGACACCAAAAACTGCATCTTTCTGCACCCTTGGCCTGACCCTCCTTGCACCCTATTGTCTCGGTAGGTGGGACCATGGCACCCAGTGCCCTGGTCCTTCAGGACCATGGCACCTAGCACCCTGGTCCCTGAGGACCATGGCACCCAGCACCGTGGTCCCTGGCCCTATTTTGGGCCCGGTCTCTTGTTGGGCATCGGGTCTTCAAGTTTGCAATTTGGAAAATAATGTTCCTAGGTCGGCCTAAGGTTGGAAAAATCAGTCTCCTAACCCTAATTAACAAGTATATAAACTACATTTCCCCTCACGAAAAGAAAAAAAAACATATGTGTGCAAGAGGTGCAAGCGATAGGCAAACATTCAAACATTCAAGCATTCAAGCATTCCTTCAAGCAATTGAGCATTCTAAGTCTCCATTCAAGGCTAAGTGTTGCATTCAAGACAAGGATTCAACCATTGAAGAGGAGATCACCTACAACATACAACATCATTACACCTTCGCATGTAAGAATACAAACATTCTTACAACAAGGTATCAGTACTTGATTACATTACAAACATTTACATTTACAACATTCTCATTTCTTGGTTAATTCCAAAACCGGGGTTTGACCTGAAGGCAAACCCCTAATCCCTAACCCCCCAATCGTCCTCTCTTTTCTATGTGTAGGTTGCAGGTACGCGGCTATAATTGAAGATCTGGAATCCTTGTACAGAGATGAACAGATCCCCCTTCGTTTTGCAGATTTTTTGGAGGACCGTGTGCACTCCGGGCGCCATCGTCCTGTCAACTTTCGCTCAAACTTGCAGGACAACATCATCTCGACATTTTACTACTAATTCCAGGTCCGTAGCTTCATCCCATATCTCTATCTCTGTCTACAAGCGAATATTTCTTACTTTCACATACACTCCTAGTTCAATCCTTCTATCTACATTCTTTACAAAAGAGGGTATCCTTGCTGTCTCAACCCTTGAAACTCATTTAGAATTCAATCTTTCATTGTGTGGGATTGGATCTTGTGAGTTTCAACCCCTCTTTTGAATGTAAAGTCTCTCCTAAGTGAAAATCGTCAATCCTAGTGACCTCCTTTCTCTCTCTTTGGAGTGGGGGGAACACCTAGGGTTCGATTTTCCGCTTTACAATTTGGTGAACCTGACGTGAACATCCTAATTCTGATTTTTCATGGTTAGATCTGAAAATTTTGCTTCCTTAATTACATTTCCATGTTTGATCTTTTGCAAATTTTAGAGGTTAATTGCATAAAAACCCTAAATTTTCTTTTTAGTAATTGAGCTTGTGAAATGTCTAATTGTTAATGCTTGTTTTAGATCTACCCTTCTATTGCAAATTATCAATTCATATTTGTGCTTTAATTCTGAAAATTAAGTGGTTAAGTGTCAAAACCCTAATTTTTAAAACCCTCTTGATTCAACCTTTGACCGATAATTTCACTGATCAAAACACCTCCAAATCAGCTGTAACTTTGGATTCCGCAACAAAATCATAATATCTTTCATCATAGGACCGTGTGTACCCCGAGCGCCATTGTCCTCGACATTTTTTCCAAAATTTTGAGAGCTAGATCTTACTGTATTTTTCTGCTAGAATCCAGAATCTTGGCTGATTTCATCAATTCTAACACTTTCAAAATTAAAGTCAAAGTTGGTCTAGTGATTGCTTGGATTAAGGCTTCTAATCATTCAAAAATTGTTGAAATTGAAATTTTGTGTCAAAATTGTGTTTCTTACTGTCCTAAATCTGAAAAGTGTGTTGGCATTCATTCAAAGTTTCAGTGCTTTATTCAAATTTTTCCAATTTGTGACTTTTGAAATTAAGTGTTTAATTGCAACGACTTTGATTTCCGCTTTCAAAATTGAATTTTGCATGAAATTGAGTCAACTTTTAAATTTCAAAGCTTGCATTGATTTTAGTATTCCCTCTAAAATCATAAAATTCAAAATTTCAGTTTCCCTCTTTTTTTTCAAAATTCAAATTTTGCATTTTTCAACAATCTTGGTAGGGTTCAATTTTGAGATTGCAACTTTAATTTGGCCTATCTACAGATCGTGAAATCACTCAATTTTTTTAGATTAGCTTTAAAATCATCATAACTTTCATCCCTGAAAATTTTGAAAAAAGTTGCGAGGACCGTGTGCACTCCGTTCACCACGGTCCCTGACATTTTTTCCAAAATTTCAGGAGATTGTCATGATTGCATTTAACAGCTTAAATCTAGGAGATTGGCTGATTTTATTGAAATTTGCTACCTCTAAATTCGAAAATAAATTCAAAATTCAAGATTTCAATTTTCAAGATAACAATTAAAATTAAGTGCTACCCCCCCTTGGCCCTAATTTTTCAATTGTGCCTACCTTTCTTGGAAGTTGTGTTTCCCTCTTCTTTCACAAAGTTCAAATTGGATAATCATTATCTCATTGTTCAATTTCACCAACTTTATTTTCAAAATTCAAAATCTTCTCTCTCTCTCTAGTGCATGAGTTTTACAACAATAAGCCCTACTTACACTATTCCTGTTAGACGAAGCCTTAGAATTAAGTCTTTCCAAGGTTTAATTACCGAGGAGATGGAACCTAATTTGAATGGCCTTTTTAACGAGGACATGGGTAATTCCTCTAATCCTCTTAATGATGAAGAATCTCTCCATGAGGTTTCTGTAGAACAACTTTCAAAATTGGATAACCAATTTGATGATTTTCAGCAATGGATGTCTCAAGAATACCCCGACAGTCAAGCTCTTTCATTAATTGAGGGTCTAAAACGTATGGTTCAAAGTGATAAGAATGGAATTGATATTTTGCGTAGTATTGCACACATCGTGGATTTGAATGTGATGCCTATGAAGAGTTGTGCCGAAACTTTAGGTTATACACAACCTCCTACTCAAGTCAATCATTCTATCCCTTTGACAACTTCTATTGCTAGTATACCTACTTTTACATCAAACATAATGACTACTTCAATACAAAACATTCCACCTATGATCACCAGTCATGGGGGCAATCCTTCCCCTTCAATCAACCCTCTTCCTTCATTCAATCTGACTTCTTCATTCATTCCTTCAATGAGTGTCCCTATTACATCTCCACAAATGAAAATGACGCAAGGGGGCAATTCATTCAACCATTCCATTCCTCCTTGTAGTGCTCCTTTTTTCCAATCATCTCCTATGACTAACTATCGTAGTGTCTCGCCACCTTACTCTCAATTAATACCTTCTTTCAATAACATAATACCTCCATCACAATCTAACATCTCTAATATGAACTCTTCAACTGAAGCAACCATTAACAATCTTGCACAAACTGTCTCTTCTTTACAGCAACAAATTGCCTCTATGAATCAATCTAAGTTTAGTGTGCCCACATTTGATGTTGCGAGCCCACTTTCTCTTGACATTGTTTGAGCTATCCCCCCTAAGCATGTTGAAATCCCACAGTTAGAGCTTTATAATGGTAAAGGTGATCCTCTAACACATGTTAAGACCTTTCAAACAATATGTACTGATTTTGCTCATGACCAAAGGTTGCTTGCAAAACTGTTTATTAGAACATTAAGAGATAAGGCTTTACAATGGTATTGCTCATTGCCTTCCTATTCTATTATTTCTTTCCAACAACTTGCAAATGCTTTTATTCAACAATTTCAAAACAATATAAGTCCTAAAGTTACTTTGATTGATTTAATGCATTATAAACAAGGTGTTAAAGAAAAAGTGACTAATTTCATTGGTAGATATAAGCATTTGTATGCTCAAATTTCTTTTCCAGTACCTGACAATGATATTCAAAGAATCTTTATTTCTAATTTACAAAAAGATATTAGAGAAAAACTTCTATTTTCTGAGTTTACTTCTTTCCAACAGTTGTGTGCAACTCTTCACAATTATCAACTGACTGTGATTCAAATGGAACAAGCAAATCCTATGGCTCCGAGTGATAAGGGTGATAGTAGTCAACAACCATTTGGGAAGTTTAAACCAAATAGAGGGTTCGTTAAGTTCAATGAAAACATCATCAACAACAATGTGAATGCAACATTAGGTGTGCCTCCTATTTCTAAGTTTTTCAAGAAAGAAAGAAAGTTTACTCCTTTGAATGAATCATTGCATAGTATTATGAATAAGTTATTGGAACAAAATGTGCTTACTCTCCCTCCTATAAAGAAAATAGATCCTACAAAGATTAATTCACCCTATTTTGATAAAAAATGCTTTTGTCAATTTCATCGTCAACCTGGGCATGATACTGAAAAATGTTTTTCTTTTAAGGGTAAAATTCAAGATTTGATTGATAACAATACTATCTCTGTTTTAGGTGTGAATGATAAAGGCAACACATCTTTAGCTCTTCCTAACCAAAATCTTGAGATTTTTACTGATCCATTACCTTCTCATACCTCTAATGTGATTGAGACTAATGGTTCCTCTTTCTCACCTGATGGTCTTGTGTCTATGACTCCGAATGTGATTAACTTTGTAGAGAAGCAGAAAATCCCTAAAGAACCTTCCATCGCATTTGATTCTAGTGAAACTATCAAGGCACCTGATGGTCCTTTATATTAAGTTGCAAAAGTCAAGAATACACCTTGCCGTGGAATGCTTATTGATCCTTCTTGCATGGTTAATGTCATTACTGAAGAATTTCTTTTTACTTTGCAATTGAATCAAGTGATCTATGACAAAACAAATGTGGTTGTGAAATTATTTGATGCATTTTCTTCTCCTACAATTGGTTCTATTACATTACCTATTGAGGTCCATAACAAATCCCTTGATGTGAGCTTTGCTATTATTCCATCATCCGAACAATTTCATGTGAAGCTAGGCTATCCTTGGCTATCTTCCATGAAAGCTATTGCTTCTCCTATTCACAAGTGTTTGAAATTTCCCCATAATGGTGAAGTTGTTACTGTCAATCATAGTCTCTTTAAACCAGCTGAAAGAACTTCTAGCATTCCTATTGATTATTTTTGGCCTAAACAATTCCAATCTCTTCCACCGTGAAGTGATCATCTTTTCAAATCTTATCAAAAGTGGAAAAAAGATATGATCCTATCTCTAAGTGAACCTCGAACACCCAAACTTGATATTCCTATCGTTCTTGAGAAGGAAGTTCTTCCTTTGAAAGATAAAACTAATATCTTTCCTCAAGAAGATTCCCAACCCATTCCTATGGATGTGACTATGTCTATGTCTAATAAACTTTCTAAAAGTAGACCTATACCTCCTCGTCATGATGGACTTGGTCTCCTTCCTAAACCAAATATTCCTCCTTTATATGGAGCAGTTCCTCCTCCTTCCTCTTATAAAGAGAAGAGACCTTCCTCTTCTCCTATTATCCAACCTAAGAGACCACAACCTAAACACCCAAGTGATAAGGATGAGGACATTCCTCCTCCTCAATCTTCTCAAATTCCTACTAAGACTAGATGAAATCATTCTGCGCGTGAACACCGACAAAAGCGTCATCTTAGAGCTCGTACAGCTGCTTCTCAAACTTTGCAATCCCCAAAAACACCTTCATCTAGTATTATTCCATTTTCTCCTCAGCCAAAAATTGAGCCAAAATCTCCTAAGCATAAGATGCATGATGGTTTTGATCCTGTACGAGTTAAAGATCCTATTTTAATAAATCTTGATGATGATATAGATGAAAATGTTATTCATGTTGAAAATGTTACTTCTCTTGCTTCTGATAGTGAATATGAATATGTTGATATTAATAACCATTTATGTAACGAATTTTCTAAAGCACTTATCCTAGCTCCTAGACAAGAACAATGTGGCTTGGAACATGAACATAGCCCTTGTTTGGATCTTGTGATAGCTCCATCTGCTATGTTGGATTTTCCTCCTCTAGCATGTTTCCTGCCTTCCTGAAATATTGATCAGCAAGATCAATGGGTGGATGACGTGCTAGACTAGTTTCATTAGCATAGCAGACTCTCTCCTCCTCTCTTGATCTCTTTTGTTACTTCTTCTATGTGTTATTCTCATTCTTCTATTTGTTGTCCTTAGTGTTGTCTACTTGAGGACGATGCAAAGCATTGAGATCTCTTTTGGTCTCTCTTATGTCGACTCAAAAGACACATGTGTTCCCTTCTTCTAGGTGACCTTCCTTGATTGGGGAAAGAAGAACAATTATGCATACATACATATGATATACATGAATGATCATACAGCATACTGACCCCAAGGAAAGCGATGTCACCTCATGCTTTGTGTTTTTTGTCTATTATCCTTGGGTTTATCTCACACTTGGGGGCTAAATCTTTGTGATAACATGCTCCTTTCCCTTCTCATTTCTTATGTGTATCACTACCTTAAAGAAATCACCCCCGATGAGGTGTGTGCGATCGCTTTAACATAGGGGGCATACACTCCGTCCATATCTCTTCAAGATTCCTAAAAATTTCTTGGCAAACTTAGCTTTGCCTTGAATATTTTTGGTATTTTTTCTTGCATGACTCATAATGAGGGAACCTTACTACTGTCAGTCATGGTTCTCCCTCATGATCTTCCCTTTTACTGTGTCAATCGAAGTCATAAGATCCTTAGTCCACTAGGGGCTTGGTGTATCTTGCCTCCTTGACGTGGTGAAAGTCTTTCAATGTTGTTTCCTTGTACTTTACCGGAAGTATGGGCGTACGCTTATACTCCCACTAAAGTGGGGGCTAAATGTAGCATCCTAAAATTGTGACACTTGCAATTTCGACTGGATTTGGGTCTTCACAATGGCGGTGCAACGTTGAACCTGAATGGAGACCCCGAAACCTGTTTACGACACCAAAAAATGCATCTTTCTGCACCCTTGGCCTGACCCTCCTTGCACCCTGCTGTCTCGGGAGGTGGGACCATGGTGCCCAGTGCCCTGGTCCTTTAGGACCATGGCGCCTAGTGCCCTGGTCCCTGAGGACCATGGCACCCATTGCCCTAGTCCCTGGCCCTATTTTGGGCCCGGTCTCTTGTTGGGCATCGGGTCTTCAAGTTTGCAATTTGGAAAATAATGTTCCTAGGTCGGCCTAAGGTTAGAAAAATCAGTCTCCTAACCCTAATTGACAAGTATATAAACTACATTTCCCCTCATGAAAAGAAAAAAAAACATATGTGTGCAAGAGGCGGAAGCAATAGGCAAACATTCAAACATTCAAGCATTCAAGCATTCCTTCAAGCAATTGAGCATTCTAAGTCTCCATTCAAGGCTAAGTGTTGCATTCAAGACAAGGATTCAACCATTGAAGAGGAGATCACCTACAACATACAACATCATTACACCTTTGCATGTAAGAATACAAACATTCTTACAACAAGGTATCAGTACTTGATTACATTACAAACATTTACATTTACAACATTCTCATTTCTTGGTTAATTCCAAAACCAGGGTTTGACCTGAAGGAAAACCCCTAATCCCTAACCCCCCAATCATCCTCTCTTTTCTATGTGTAGGTTGTAGGTACGCAGCTGTAATTGAAGATCTGGAATCCTTGTACGGAGACGAACAGATCCCCCTTCATTTCGTGGATTTTTCAGAGGACCGTGTGCACTCCGGGCGCCATCGTCTTGTCAACTTTTGCTCAAACTTGTAGGACAGCATCATCTCGACATTTTACTACTAATTTCAGGTCCGTAGCTTCATCCCGTGTCTCTATCTCTGTCTACAAGCAAATCTTTCTTACTTTCACATACACTCCTAGTTCAATCCTTCTATCTACATTCTTTACAAAAGAGGGTATCCTTGCTGTCTCAACCCTTGAAACTCATTTAGAATTCAATCTTGCATTGTGTGGGATTGGATCTTGTGAGTTTCAACCCCTATTCTAAATGTAAAGTCTCTCCTAAGTGAAAACCGTCAATCCTAGTGACCTCCTTTCTCTCTCTTTAGAGTGGGGGGAACACCTAGGGTTCGATTTTCCGCTTTACATTACTATATAATTTAATTAATGAATTTAAATGATGAGCATGTATGTACAATAAAAAATGTAAATGAATAGGTGCAATAATATATGTACCATATAGCTATCAAGGCCAAATGAAATGGTTGTCAAGGTACCATCATGGACCTGTGTTAACTCCTCCTCAGTCATCAACTATTAAATAGACCATGTATATAAACATTATTACTTAATAATATCACTTATAAATATTCATTAATAATAAAATGTACTATGGAATTACAAGTCTTACCACTACATCATCAATGTATGATGAAGGTACCTCCTCACCTCTAGCATGCGAGGACTCTCCAGGGTATCCTCTAGTCCCTATCATCACATATGGTGCATCAGGCATATCATGCACACCTCATAATCAGTAGTGTCTGCAGGAGGATCAACAAGTTCTCCAATAGGACCTAAGCATAATTGCCCACACATAGCACAAGTATGCAAAACACAAATATGTGGAGCCGAAGAGGACATGTCATCACCACCAGATCCACTGGTAGCATCACGAAAAGGTTGAGCTAGTGCCCTAGTTTGAGAAACCAAAAGGCTACTCAAAGAGTGAATAGCCGATATAGTATGTGACGCTTCCTCGATAATGATATATGAATATTATACTGAGATGGGGGATTAGCGGGAGGAGGGGAAACATATGGGCCCTGTAATACTTAAACTACTCTAGGTCTATCTTAAGGGATACCTAAACCCACACCCTAGAAAGGCTTGATGTCAAAGTAGTTGACATGCTTACCCAAAACAAACTCAGCATACAATTTTTTAATGAAATAAAATGGGACATCAAGATTGTTGTTTAGTGGTCTATCAAAAACCATCCACCAACAATCGCAAATTTTATTTATAATATCATCGTTTGTACACCATTTGATTGAAATTGTTATTTTTTCACATCTACAGGCTCTCTAGTCCAGGGATTGACGAGCAATAATATCAAGTTTTGATATCTCAAGCTTCTTGACTTGATCATAGGTCAAGCCATTCACATATCTAGCCCTCATAGAATCTCACCACCAAAGAGAGGTATTGTGCTCCACGGTCATAGTTCCTACATTGTTTATTATGACATTAAGAGCATCTAACATTGGGGTTAGATGAGGGATTCTACTGTAGACATTTGTAATTCCCCTCAATTCTTTCAAATTTTAACTAATTATATCTTGAATTGAGGGTGGGTTTGGTAATTGAAAGTTTTTTAATGGAGGGTTTGGTGGTTGTGGCAACTGTGGTTGTTCAGTATTATCATTGTTATCCCTCATTTAACTTGATTGAACTCAAAATTTTGAATCTAATCAACAAATTTCAAATAACAAAACAAATAAAAAATGTAAAAAAAATTGATAAAAAAAAACAAAATTGCAATAAGATCATACCATAGATGACAAATTCACCAAAAAAAATTTGCCCCCCATTTAAATATCCTCTAAAATTCAATATCGGATTTCAATCCTTTCATGCAGCCCATTAGTAATAAATGGCCCATGGGCTGTCACAGTGGGTATAAAAATACCCATAGGAATCAAATATTTGATTCCTAAAAGTTAATAGATAATATATTAATATATATCACGTGTTTTTATGCCACATGTTTAATATATTATATATAATATTATATAATATAATTATACTATAATATATTATATATTGTATATTATATAATATATTATATATTCTACAATATATAATTTATAATATATTAAATTATATTATGTATTATTCATACATAATATATTATATGAATAATATTTAATATATTATATTTATATATTATATATTTTATATATATATATATTATATATTATATTTATATATTATATTTATTATATATTATATATATTATATATTATATAAAATATATATTAAATATAATATAACATAATATAACATATACCTAGTCCAACCACTTTACGAAGGTCGCCGCTGCCCACATTGGGTTACACATGGCTAAAAGAGAAGGGTTTAGAAAGGTATGGCTAGAGTTTGACTCACTAAACACTATCAATTGCCTAAATAGGCACACAAATCCTAGTTGGATGGTGGCTACAATAGGAAAGATCTTATGGCTCCTTGGACAAACATGGCTGAGCTCATCATGAGGTATATTATGCTAGATGGTAGATATGCCATTATCTTTTCCTACCATTTTGAACCATTTTAGGCATGGTAAAATCATTTCTTTTCCTTTCTATCTGGCCTCCTCTTTGTAGAATAGTCTTGAAAAACATATCGAGAATCCAAATAATTGTGTTCTCCATGAAAGGCTTATTGTGCTCATCATGGAGTATGCTAAGGCCCTTGAAGTTGTGCCCTCTCTCTCTAAGAAAGGCCAACATACTAATATTCAAGAAGTTTCTGACTTGGAAATAGATTTGGAGGATAGTGGGGGTGTCATTCCCTTGGATGACCCTGATTATAAACTAGTGGAAGAAGGCAAGATGATGGTCACCCCTGGTACATTTATCAGTAAGAATCCCCCCAGATGGGCGGCTAGCAAATACAAATCTACCAGCAAGTTGATTTCTAAGGACGAGCCTCTTTCTAAAAAGAAGAAGCTTGCGGCTAAGGAGTATGGTCCGAAGACTTTGGACTAGGAAATCAAACTAGACATTCCTATTAACAACCCGAAGGAAAAGAAGGGGACCATGCCTAAAGAAGCGAATAGTGGGTTATAGAGAAATGATTCTCTGATTAACCTAGTGATGGAAGCGACCAGGATCCAGGAGAGCTGCTAGAAGTGGGTGGAGAGAGAAATTGATGCCCTCAAACTGGGGTTAAGGAGATAATAGATATTTTCACAGCTTCACCAGAGCCTAACAAGTCTAAGATGCTCTCCTAAGATGTTGAGATCATGAAATGAAATGATGATCAAATAATTAAAAAGGTGGAACAGTCTATGGTGGAGATAAAGAAAAACCTGAAGAACCTAGTCAGCATAAGCAAGGAGGCCATGAATAATAGTATGGAGGGGCTCAAAAAGATCAATGCCATGGTTGTGGAGAACATATCCATCCAAAGTGTTCCTAATAAATATCTTGGAAGTGAAGACATTGCTGTTGGAGACAACAAAATCATAGGCCCTAGTTCTAGGACCAAAAGCAGAAGCAGCAATAAGGGCACCTCCAAATTCATTATGGAAGAGCTGGAAAAAATCAATAAGACTACCATCCAAAAGAACAAGGAGTTGGTGCACTCTCTTCTTTGAGTTCTTTTGGTTTGTTGTCTATTTCTCTTTTTCTTTCGTGTCTGTTTTGGGGTGCTCCCCTATTTTTCTATTGGTTTTTGTTTGTTTGGCTAATGATCAACTTTTGTAAAAAAATTTGTTTCTGATCCAAGTAAAGCCCGTTTATCTCTATCTTTATCAAAAAAATAATATAACATATAATATATAATATATAATATATAATATATAATATATAATATATAATATATAATATTTAATATATAATATATAATATACTATATATTATATATTATATAATTTATAATATATTATATTATATTATATATTATTCATACATAATATATTATACGTTTTTTTGTATTAAGCATAATATAAACAACAGTTACAAAATTTGAGAGTTTGGGTTGGAAACCTTGCAGCCAATTAAAGAGTTAAAACATAAGATGTGGGAGCTATATCAGATAGGAGCTCAATACATGATATACGATCATTTACATAGGAGCCAAATTACAAAATTACACAAAATGATAGACGTGTTCAAGCATCATGGGGCGTATGGCTAACTGAACATTAAGGAGGAAACAAGGTTGTTGTTGTCGCCCACTGGGGGGAGCCATGTAGTCCAGCCTAGCTCTCCTTCACACCAAACCAGCACATTCCCTTCGGAAAACTAATCTTTATAGGGATGGGAGGGTAGTCCTTCCAGCTCCAACTTGATGAAGTCTTCCCTCTATCGCCATGTCTCCATCTCTTGCATGAACCTCATCAACCCTTGTTCAAAATGAGTCTCATTGCTTCCCATGCGGTCCCATGTGAAGCCATGTGAGAGTTCTCTTATGAAAACTAGACTAGAGCCATTCTTTAGCCACCTGTCAAATTTGTCTTCCTCTAGTCTTAGTACCACTCTGACCTACATAGCAACAAGGTAGCAGATGAGTCTCCTAAGAGACTCAATGAGGTTCCTAGTCTTTCCATTAAACACATCATCATTCCTATATTTCAAAATGATCCACATAATTTCTAAAGAGAAAGAAGACTAGAAAAGATTAGCATGTTTCTTGCCACCTCTAATATAACCAAATACCATCTCTTCAACAATAAAACAATTGCTATTAAGTGAGATACCAAACAAATTCCAGACTTCTCTAGCAAAATGACAACCAAAAAAGATGTGGTATACAGATTCAGGGATATGGCTGAGTTTACATAGTAGGGGGTCTCTGTTGTTGTCCTTTAGTGGCAGTTTATGAAGAAGGAGTCTCCAAGCAAAAAAAATTCTTCTTTGGTTCAGTCAGATAAGTCGAGAATCTCGAGAGGGTAGATTGCCATTGTTTGGAGCCTGGGAAAGGTTCCAGGTCCAGTTAAGGTGATCAAGGATATCGACAGAATCAGTAAGGGTAGAGTAGATCATTTTAGCTTTGGTTAGCAAAAGGGGAGATCCATCTATCTAGTAGAGTGAGGCTAAAGGGGGGGGGGGGGGGGGGAGGCGGGTGTAGGAGCGAGAAGGATGGAAGCAAGTGTAGACTTAAGGATGGTATAGGTTTTGGCTTGGGAGAGGGGGAGGTTGAATTTAGAGCTAAGAGATTCCCAAGAGATCAGAGTGCCATCTTCCAGAATGTGATCAAATTTTACCAGACCCTGGTTGTGCCATTTCATGGCAGAGCATCCTTGAAGATAAGCTAGTTATTTCCCATTGTGCAGAACATTCCACCATATAGACCTTTTCAGATTGAGAGAGCCTTCCTTATCTATTATGTATTTATTGCTAATGTATTCCCTAACATGGTTCCAGGCTTTCCATATAGATTTGAAGGGTTTTGACCCCGCAGTGGAGACCTCAAAATTCCCAGCAATTAGATCACTCATGGGTAGGTTCTTCCATTTTTTTGCTGATTTTGGGGTGGAGCATTTAATATTGTTTCTAACAAGCACCTTCCAAGGTTCGTTGCTATCAATGGCTTTACAAATCCATTTGGCAGCCAGGGCTATTCCTTGAAGTTTGAGGTCTTTGAGGCCCATACCTCGTTGTATCTTAGATCTGATACACCAATCCCATTTAACTGTGTGTTGCTTCTTTTTGCCTTTTCCATCTGACTAAAGGAAGTTCCTGATTTGTTTTTTAATGTAATTGACGTGATAATTGCTGAATAACTAGGCTAAGGAGCAGTATATGTTATAAGAAGATAGTACTTTCTAACAAACCTAAAAATGACCTGCTAAGGACAGGAAGTTTCGGTTCCACTTGGTGAGTTTCTTATCAACCTTATTTATGAACCATTCCCACATTTCTTTCAAGTTCGAAGAGATAGAGAAAGGGATTCCCAGGTACCTAATTATGGTATATGGGCCTCCCCACTTTAGATCAAACTTAGATAGCTAGAGAGGAGGGGCATCAGTCCAACCTAACAGGGTATATTTGTGAAGGGAAATTCTACTACCTGATGCTTTGTAGAATATCTTGATATTGTGAAGAAGATGTGTTAAATTCTCCTCCTCTAGGGAGAAGAGGATAGTTGTGTCATCTACAAACTGTATATTGATTACTTCTTCTTTGTTAGGGAGTGCAATTCCTTTAATCTTAGGGGATAAGCTGAAGTCTTTTAGTATGTAGTACATAGCATCCACGGCCAAGACAAACAAGGCTAGGGCAAGAGGACACCCCTATCTAATTTATCTGGAGAGAGTGATGTTATCATATTTTAGTCTGTTTACTTCACCGACTGCATTGGCATCACTAAGTAGTGTCTGGACAATCCTGTCGAAGGAGTCTAGGAAACCCAGACTAGCTAGCATTTGTATTATGAATCCCCATTCTATCCTATCATATGCCTTCTTTAAATCTATTAGTAACATAGCCCCATTCTGACTGGAGGCCTTGGCCCACTCTAGAGACTCCCAACAGGTCATCAAATTTTCAAGGATGAACCTAACTCTAACAAATCATGTTTGGGTAGGACTGATGATCTTAGGCAGTATTCTGATTAACCTGTTTGCTACTACTTAAGCCAATATTTTATAAGATACATTTAGTAGTGTGATAGGCCTCCATTTCTTGACCAAAGTCTTGTCTCCCTCCTTGGGAATAAGTTTGATAAGCCCTTGGTTGATCTCTTTGCCAAGGGTTCCTTTGGATATAGCCTCCAAATATAGGGCATGGAGGTCATCTACAATCCATTTAATGTTTTTCTTATTGAACTCCACTGGGAATCCATCTGGTCTAGGGAATCTGTCATTTCCCATAGAGGAGATAGCCATGGCTATTTCCTCTCTTGAGATAGAGCGCCCCAAAACCTCATAGTCATCCTCATTAAGCTTGGGTGGGGTCAATTGCTTAATGAGCTCTCTAGCATGTCTATGTTCTTCATTTACTTCCTCTGAGGTAAAAAGCTTCTAATAATAGAGGGAGAAACATTGCAGGATCTCCTAGGAGTCTGTGATGTGAGTGTTATTGTCCCATATAGAATTGATGTTCTCCTTAGCTTCCTTAACTTTGAGCATGTGGAAAAACAATTTGGAGCCCTTGTCCCCCGAATCCAACCAATTTAGTTTGGACCTGGTTTTAAGCCCTTTAATTTTGTGGTTCTAAAACTTCCTGAGGTGATCTTTGATTGTCATCAGAGTGCAAGTGAGGTTTTCATCATTCAAAGAGTTTCGAAGATTCATTTCTGCATTGCATAGATCGTCCTAGAGTAGTCTTTCTACCCTCTTGGCATCCTTGGCCTTTTCTTGGCCCACTGTTTGACAAAGGATAGTCCAAGTTTTTATGTTTGCATTCTAGGCATCTGTATTAGAGAGTTGTTTCCTATCCTTTTTGTTAAACAATCAAATAAAGGCTAGGGAATAGCAAAGGTCTTCATCTTCTAGGAGTCTAGTGTTTAGGATGAATGAAGAAGCTCTTGAGGAGGGAGGGGGGGTGCTGGGGAGAGGTCTATTCCCATTATTATCAGGTGGTGATCTGAGAGGGTGTATGGGGAGATAGAATAGTGGTCACCATTACGGCCTTTGTCTATCATAAAGTGGGATTTATTGAGGTAGAGCCTGTCTAGTGTGGAGTAGATCCTTTTATTCAACTATTGATAGTTGGACCAGGTGTACCATATAGTGTTCAACTTGTCTTTCCTCCCAACAATAGGGTCAAAAAGATGTATTTTATTAATCATTCTATCCCATTGAAGCCTTTCCATTCCCTTCCATTTAAATTTATTTCCCCCTTTTTTATCACTGGGAGATTCCACCATATTGAAGTCTCATCCAATAATCCAAGGGATGTCCTCTAATGTTGTTAGCCAGTTCCATAGTTCACCTCTTTCTCTATAGTCATTTGAGGCATATATAGAGAATATTCCAAACTTCTAGTTCTCCATTTGAATAGAGACCCATATAGCTCTAGCACAGGGCTATTGACCCTAGTTAACTACTTTGTTGGCCCATTTAGGGCTTAGTAGTATGGTTGAGCCACCTTTTCCTTTGGTCTGGTTAGTGTAAAAGGAGGTGGCCTCCCTCCAGATATATTTGAGACCAATTTGCAGTGTGAAGCCCACTGCCTTTAACTCCTGCAAGAGGAGGCAGTCCATGTTTATATGTGCATTAAAAAATCTCTTTATGATGTATTTTCGATCAAGGGCCTCCAGGCCTCTGATGTTCCAAGATATAATTTTCAACATGACACAACTGGTTTGGGAGGGTTAGTTTGGGATTTAAATCCCTCAAAACACTTGGGCCAATCCTCTTTGTTTTCTATATTGATAGCATCAAATGCAATAGAAGAGGAGGGTCTACCTCTCTTTTTCCTTACCTCAGAGATTTTCTTAGGGCCTAGAGATTCCTTCGTTTTAGCACTATCCTTACTATTCTTAGGAGATCTCTTCCTCCTAGCTTTCCTATGTTTAACCATAGTAAATCCATCTTGAGGTACTGCTAGTCCTTGTTGAAAATTGGTTTCCACTTGAGTGAAGGGGTCTATGCTAGGTTCCACAACTTGGGTGGTAGCTAACACTACCTTCAGGGCACTAATAAGGGTGCTAGCAGTATAGGGGACAACACTAGCAAGGTCTCCCCTAGACTCCTCTAAAGTACCAAAATCATCTAGAGGGGTTGATGGTACCTCCTCCAAAATAGGTCTTCCCCTATCCCCTTGCAGGGTAGGGGGTTCCTTAGTATTGAGCCAATTAGGTTCTTTGCAAATGGATAGTTCAGGGTCCTGGGCCAAGGCCCTACTAATGGTTTCTACCATATTTGGAACACCCCTATCATTGTCCTCAAGGTCAGGTATCTGACACTGAGAGGCTTCAATTTCTATTTTCTGCTTGAGGAGGTTTAGTTCAAGAATTTTTCCATCACTATTTGTTGTACATTAAGGATCCTTGGGTTAGAGAGATGGGAAGGAGTATCAACTAATAAAAAGGGGGAAAAGGGGGGAGGTTGGGCAGCAGCGAGGGCCTCTTTGATAGCATTATTGTAGTCTAAGATGGAGTTAGCCATCGAGGGAGGTGGAGAGGAAGGGGGAGGGATGAGGGGGAGCGGCGAGGGGGAGGGAGAAGAAGCAGGTGGGGGGGCTGAGGAAGCGACATGAGGGGGGGATGAGGGAACAGGTTCAGAGGGCACGACTTTAGCTATAGGGGGGACCGGAGGCCCTAGTTTTAGACCTTGAAGATTTGGTCAAAAATAAGGGATAATTACTTCTAAAATGACCACTAACCTTACAAAAGTGACAAGCATCTATTCCCCTCATATACTCAATTGAACAACAGTAGGTTTTATTGTTTAGTCAAATAACAATTTCTGGAGGGTAAACCATGCCTCATTTTAATGCAATGAGCAGTCTAGCATCAAGATGTGGGAGGACTAAGGGAGAAGAGTCAATTTTTACAATTTTACCCAAAGGTTCCGCAATTTTGTCAACATGGGACCAAAGGAAAACTGGAACATTCTTAATGGTTATCCATTTTGGGTAGGAAAGGGCAAGAATTTCATCATTACAAGCTTCAGGATACCAACAAACCACCCTAAAAGATGAATTTCCTACGGACCAAAACTATTTATTTAGAATTTTGCTTTGGATTTCCTTATTATTAAAGAAAACTAAAAACAAACCCTTTTGAATCATTCTACAAAACAAAAATTGAAACCCTAATTTATTGACCCACACATCTTGCAGCCATTTATTCATATGCTGAATCCCTAAGTCTAGAAATCTACGAAGAAATGGCAGGGAGCATGGAGTCGTTAGGTTTAATGGTGACACGTTTGGAAGAGTGGACCTCATCTTGTGCTGGCGCAAGATTGGTTTCATCTTCATGGTGGAGAGTGGCTTCGAACTTTGCATCTTCGGGTAATGAAAACTGCTTGCCCTCCACCGCCTAGCTGAAGGTTTTCTGTAGCTCTCGAGCGTTCGTAGATGAAGAAATGGGTTGTTTAGGGTTCTTGGGGCCATCTTTATTCGGTTCCATTTACTGCGGGAGGTAATAAATGACTCAAGGGCTTCCCAGCAAGGCCAGGGAGCCCTCGCATGCAATAGCATACTGCAACCAATGACACCACGGGGTTTCGTGCCCTAGTTGCAGAGCGCCTCCAAAGTTTTTAATCTGAAACTTTGAGATATAATATATTATATAAATAATATAATATATTATATAATATATAATATAACATATATTATATTACTATAATATTTTACTATTATCAGATATCTGATATTATTAGATATCAAATTTGATTGGTTTTTTGCCATGGCCATATGTATTGACATCCAAGCCAAGCAAAAAGTCAACGTGGATTTTTCACATTTTTAGGTGAGTGGAGAAGGCAATTTTTTTTACATCACCACTTTTTTTCCCCTCATGATCATGCACATACCTATTAATAGAAAATTATACCATGCTAAGAAATAATATTGGATGCAGAAATTTGAAAAACTTTCTTGCAACTATTGAAAGTTCTTGAAAATTGCTTATAAGAATTGGGTTTCAACAAATACTATCTTGAACTCCATGGTATTTCAAATCAAATATCGATGCTTCTTTCAATCTTTAGAACATTAAACCAAACTAGAATTAAAAAACATACCTCATGCATCCATATGACCAACTAATGCTTAGCAAGTTTGAATTCCTATTATTGATCTTGCAATGTCTTATGCTTTCCATGCTCATCCACAATTATTCTATAATATTGCCTTCTTCATTCACTTTTTAATTTCAACTATAACCTAAAATATAAATAGCAACCTATATAGTTTGACGTGCTATTACTCACAAGATTCACACACAAGTAGGCAAAATAATGGAAGGAGATAATTGTTCTTCAGGCCCAATCTTCATGACATCAAAGAAATCATTGTTCACATCTATTTCTAATGTAGTAGTCAAGAGGCTTCTATGAGGCTTCTATGATTATTCCTTTATTCTAATGACATTGAACTTATCAATAAATTTCCTCCTCTCCAAAATATTAGAGTAAACCAACAATATTATTAGTATTTAGAAAATCTAAATTTTTACTTCTTAATGCTTGTTTATTCTTTAACATAATGAAACTCATTCAATCTTTTCTCTTAGTTATGTTTCTTTCACTTCAGAGGGTCCTTTTGCATTTAATTTTTTTTAGGGGTTATTAATATATTGAAACAATAATTTCTTATTAGAAAATTATTTTTTATTTTTTAATAAAATAATTGACAAGAAAGGTCAATAAATAATGATTCTTTATTTGCTTCTTTTCATCTCTAAAATTCTATTCTGTCATAATAAAGTAAAGGAAATTTTCACTAACATAGAGGAAAATAATTATGTTTCTTTTCTATCACAAGTTATGTTTATTTCACATCACAAGGTCTCTTTGACAAGTGAAAACATGATAAAACTACATTCAATTTTCTTCTAAAGATTGGTAATGTATTGAAATAATAATTTCATTACTTTTTATGTTTTTAATAAAATAATAGAAAAGGGTCAATAAACAATTCTTCTTTATTTTCTTCTTGTCATCTTTGAAATTCTATTTTATATCACAATAAATTAAAAATAATTTTCACTAACATAAAAGAAAATGATTATGTTTCTTTCACATCACAACACCCCTTTGCATGTTAAAGATGATGAAACTACATTCATTTTTTTCTATAGAATGTAATATAATAATAAGCCTTGTTAATGCATTCAATAAAAATTTCTTATTAAATTTTTTTTTTAATTTTTTAATAAAATAGTAGAAAAGGGTCAAAATTTGAGCAACTTCAATTATTCATATCGTACTTGTGGTTGTATGATTTAATCTATAGATATCTAGGATTTGAGGATTTCCAATGTGTGTCGAGGCAAGGAAATATTTGTTTTCATTGCGCATAGAAATTTTGTTCTCCATTTTTGCCTCTGTCATTTTTGTTTTTGATAAAATTTGGGTATGATAGCCATTTTTTCCACTGGGTACTGTGAACTACTATGGGAGTATTGTCTAGCAGGATCCCTTGTTTTCTTTGTTTTTCCCAAGACCTTGTAATGATTGTTCTATAATATTTAATAGATTTTCTAGCTTTGGCCTTTTACTAAGGGAAAAAAAATATTGTCAATAACTAGTTCACATGTAAATTAAAAAACAATGAAATGTTGGCTAGAATCAAAATGAACACATGAGAACTTATAAATGTTATATAAGAAAACCTAAATACATTTATTAACAAGTGAATAATTTTTTTTGTTTCATATAAAGTTATCGTAACTATTTGTTATAAGTGTATTACTTATTCAATAAAGTGCTCATTAAACCAAGTATGTTGTTATGCAAAAATATAATATTCTTACATATACAAATATTATGGTGGAAATGTTTAGAGTACTTCATATTAATAGTTTTTCCTACCATAAATACAAAGATAAAAGGTGAGCACAATACATACTTTTAACTATCTCATGACACGTGAAGGATTGCCAAAAAAATTATCATTTAAAGTTGAATATGAGGGAGGAGGGCTAACAGTTGTGTGGGAGAACTTTGCAAGCATGTAGTGATTGCTTCTTATATCATAGGACCTCTATATTTTTTAGAAATGTGAATGGGGCTCTTTTATAGCATTCCTAGGATAAGAATGCCTAGCCAAACGTTGTGAAATTGATGGTTCATGCCTACGAGGAGTGGAATGAGAATCGTGCTCTATGGCAACTTTTCATTGAATGAAACTGTGAATTTTTTCATCAAGTGAAAAGTCATTGCCCTATGAAAACCACTCTGTATCTTGAAAAAAAGAGACACACACTATTGTAGGAATCCATCACGTGACCCTTTAGGTTCAAAAGGATCATCTACAGGTGCCATAGATTATGAGATAGAGTGTCAAATATTGACAATTGTTCGCACTTAGGGTGCTCAAAGGGGGGCGTGGAATAGGAGCATGCCTAGGGTAAGAATGCCTATATAGACATGTTGGAACTGATATTTCCTACCCACAATGAGAAAAATGATAATTGTGCTCTATGGAAACTTTTCATTGAATGAAATTGATGATTTTTTCATCAAGTGAAAAATCATTGTCCTATGGAAACCACTTTGAATCTTGAAAAATTGAGATAGGCTATTGTAGGCAGCCCTCACACGACCTTGTAGGTTCAAACAGATCATTCACATGTGCCACAGATTTTGAGATAGAACTGTCAAGTTTTTATAAGTTCTCGCATTGAAGGTACTGAAGGGACAGCGTTGGTAGGATATGGCCCTGAGCATTCAACCTAGTGGGCGATAAAATAGGAGAATGCCTAGGATAAGAATGCCTAACTAGACTTGTTGGATCAGATGGTTTGTTCCCACGATGAGAAGAACAAGAATTCAACTTCATGCCAACTTTTCATTGAATGAAACTGACGATTTTTTCCTTAAGTGAAAAATTGTTTCCCTATGAAAACCGCTCTGAATCTTTAAAAACCAAGATAAGTATTGTAGGAAGCCCTCACGTGACCCTGTAGGTTCAAATAGATCATTCACATGTGCCATGTATTCTAAGGTAGAACCTATCAAATTTTGACAATTTTTCATACTTATGTTGCTCAAGGGATGATGTTGGTAGGGTATGGCCCTAAGCGTTCGACCAAACGGTGGGGGAAACAAGAGCATGCCTATGGTAAGAATGCCTAATCTAACTTGTTGGAACTAACGTTACAAATAATTATGAAGCACAATATGCCTACATTCATTGGGGGGTGAACATATTTTGCACATGATCGTAAAAGAAAGGAAGGTAAAATTTGTTTCTTTCAGTAGCTGAATGACTATCAAAAAAGTTTATGTTTAGATTTCATATATTTAGGCCATAAATTGAATGGGAAACATGTGGAAATGGACCTCTCCATAAAATCTCGCTACTAAAATTGCTTTAATGATGGGGGATTATTGCTAAATGTAACCAATCAATTATGAAAAAATTGCATTCCGTTGTAGAAATTGCATTTGTATGTTATGATTAATAACAATACCAATATGGTCATTAAATTTGGTGAAGTTGCCAAAGGCAACAAAATTTAACACTTAAGATTTAAATAGAATAAATTATATAGAATCTCAAGATTATACAAACAACATTGTATTGTTAATTATTTATCCTTTGTTAATTAGTGGATTGAAGATTAAAGTTTAAAATAATGGCGCCAAGCACATGAGGAACAAGTTATATCAAATCTCAACTTCTATATATCAAAATGTCGAATAATTACAAGTGTATGTCCATATACAAAAATGGCATAAAAGCCAACTCAAACAAAATATATGTCAATATATGTAAGTGTATGTCCAAGGTCAGTGCAAGAAGATGAGTCCACTTTTTGGCCAAAAAGTGGAAGTGTTTTCCCTGATTTTCGGGTTTTGTCTCATTTGAGCTTAAATTTTGAAACACTTGGAGATTGAATCTTGGAAAAAGTCAAGAGTATAAAAGATATCCCTTTGAATCTACTTTCCAAATATGTAATTTATTTTAATACCCACATAATAAAAAATAACTTTTTGAATGAAGTTTTAAAAACTATGTTTTAAAAATGGTTGTGTCAGGACCATACCATGCATGTGTACGACCCACACTTTTTGACACAATTAAAATTATTTTCTCAAACCATTTTGGAAAATGATTTGTAACACACTGAAGATTGATGAGCATATTTTTTATTTTCTTTTTAAGATATTTTTTTAATTAACTTTTTTAATGACCGTAATTATCTTTTTAAAAATTTGATGTGTACGACCCGCATAATTTGACATAAACTTAACATTTTTTTATTTTATTTTTTTAAATAGAAAAGAATTTTGTGTAGATTGATGACATATAATTTTTTTCAAAATTCATTAAAATAAAAAAGTTATTAAATTAACAAAATTAGTTAATACTTCAAGTTTATGGACCCGATTTAGTATAAATTAAATGAAAAATAGTTAAAATAATCAATCTAATTTTTTTTTTACATATTTAGAATCTAGATAGTATAAGCTGAAATGGGTTTCAATTTCGTATAAAAATTCTCTAATTAGAGGCACGTAAACTATTTCAAAAGTTTATATTTCTGCTTTCGTTCATGGAGATTTGAATTTCCAGGTCCATGTCTCAAGTGTGGCCATCCCAGGCCTATCTTAGACCTAATCCCAAGGAAAGTGGCAGGTTGTGGAATCAACTTCCACAAAATGGGCCCCCATTTTTAAAATTACCATTATTGTCAAAAAATGACAAAATGCGCTCGAAAATAATGGGTAAAATCGGATTTAAAAATAGGGGCCCGTTTTTTCTTAAAACGGGACCCCATTTTGGTTTCAAGCAAGCCTCCATTTGAGAACAAAATGGGGGTCCATTTAGTTTCACCTTGAGTCCCCGTTACTTTTTGCCTTAGGGGACCGAAGAAAAAATGGGCCACCATTTTTCGAAAATGGCCCCCCATTTCTAAGAGTGCGTTTTCCAACACGTGGACTTCTACCAATTTGTGACCCATTACCTTGCACTTACCCTCCATAAACAAAATATGCATGCTAACTAGACATGTAAGTATCCCAAAATATTTTATAACATCCTAAACTACTAATTGATCATAAAAATCGATCCTCTTCACCGCACTGCTTGTCTTTGAAGGATCCTGCACAAGAAAAATCAAACTACAATTAAGATTAGTTATATTATATAATTTACATTCAAAAAGTTAACAGAAAAATAAATATATATTGAACTCTAATTGAACTCTCAAATTGAATTCTTGATTACCTCATCTCCATGTTTTCTCTTCATCTTGGGAGGAGTCTTGGAATATGTCTTTGATAGAGTAGGTATGTCATCAAGATTTTCGTATACAACCTATATATGTTCACTAATGTAAAATTTCAATACATGTAATCATATAATTGTGGATGATAGGAACAAATTATATCTTCTAAACATAAAATAAAATAAACATGTGTACCCTAGGCATCTCTTCTATTTCTTCAGGTATAGTGGTTGCAATCAACAAGGCTGTGAAGCCAAGAATTCCCTGTACATAAAGATGACAAGTATTTGAAACTATCAATCTATGTAGACATGTATAATCATTATTCTATTTAAACTCTTATTCAATCATGTTTTCATTCAATTACCTTTCCCTTGTCTCCTACTTCACTATCAGAGCCCGAATCATGTAGCATCGCACTCGTGAGATTTGTGTCCTACAAGAGTAAAATAGGATAAACATGCAAGTTACTATATAATTTAATTAATTAATTTAAATGATGATCATGTATGTACAATAAAAAATGTAAACGACTAGGTGCAATAATATATGTACCGTATAGCTATTAAGACCAAATGAAATGGTCGTCAAGGTGTCATCATGGACCTGTGTTAACTCCTCCTCAGTCATCAACTATTAAATAGACCATGTATATAAACATTATTGCTTAATAGTATCTCTTATAAATATTCATTTAAAATGAAATGTACTAAGGAATTACAAGTCTTACCACTACATCGTTAATGTATGATGAAGGTACCTCCTCGCCTCTAGCATGTGAGGACTCTCTAGGGTATCCTCTAGTCACTGTCATCACATCTAGTGCATCATGCATATCATTCACACCTCATAATTAGTAGTGTCTATAGGAGGATCAACAAGCTCTCCAATAGGACCTAAGCATACTTTCCCACAAATAGCACAAGTATGCAAAACACAAATATGTGGAGCCAAGGAGGACATGTCAGCACCACCAAGTCCACTACTAGCATCACTAAAAAGTTAAGCTAGTGCCCTAGTTTGAGAAACCAAAAAGCTACTCAAAGAGTGAATAGTCGATATAGTCTGTGACGCTTCCTCGACAATGATATATGGATATTATACTGGAGATGGGGGATCAACGGGAGGAGGGGAAACATATGGGCCTATAATACACAAACTACTCTAGGTCTATCTTAAGGGATACCTAAACCCACACCCTAGAAAGGCTCGATGTCAAAGTAGTTGACATGCTTGCCCAAAAGAAACTCAGCATACAATTTTTTAATGAAATAAAATGGGAGATCAAGATTGTTGTTCAGTGGTCTATCAAATACCATCCACCAACAATCCCAAAAGTTATTTACAATATCATCATTTGTACACCATTTGATGGAAAGTTTTATTTTTTTCACATCTACGAGCTCTCTAGTTTGGGGATTGACAAACAATGGGGCAATATCAATTTTTTATATCTCAAGCTCCTTGACTTGATCATAGGTCAAGCCATTCACATATCTAGCCCTCATGGAATCTCGCCACAAAAGAGAGGCATTCTGCTTCATGGTCACAATTCCTACATTGTTTATTATGGCATTAAGAGAATCTAACATTCGGTTAGATGAGGAATTCTACTATAGACATTTGCAATTCCCCTCAATTCTTTCAAATTTTAACTAATTAAATCTTGAATTGAGGATGGGTTTGGTAATGGAGGGTTTGGTGGTTGTGGCAGTTGTGGTTGTTCAGGATTATCTTTTTTATCCCCCATTTAACCTGATTGAATTCAAAATTTTGAATTTAATCAAGAAATTTGAAATAACAAAACAAATAAAAAATGCAAAAAAAATTGATAAAAAACAACAAAAGTGCAATAAAATCATATCTTAGATGACAAATTAACAATAAAAATTGCCCCCAAATCAGATATCCGCTAAAATCCAATATCGGATTTCAATCCTTTCATGTAGCTCGTTAGTAATAAATGACCCACGGGCTGTCATACTGGGTATAAAAAATACCCATAGGAAACAAATATCCAATTCTTAAAAGTTAATATGTAATATATTATATTTTAATATATTTCACATGTTTTTATGCCACGCATTTAATATATTATATATTATATATTATATAATATAATTTTACTATAATATATTATATATTGTATATTATATAATATATTATATATTATATAATAGGGTAAATGCACAAAGTTGGGTCCCAATCCTACTGAAGTTAGCGGGTTGGGAAAAGAGCACACTAGAAATGGGTGCCCGATTTTTACCAATCAAGCACCCGTTTCACTTCGAGTGCCTGAGCCATTCAAAAACGGGCGCCTTCAGGTGGCCAAAGCTAAATGGGTGCCCGTTTCTTGAATGTATTTTTTTTTTTAAAACCATTTTCCATCATTTTCACTGTTTCAAAAATGGGTAAATGTTTCAGAGGAGCATGGGTACCCATTTTTTTCATCCCAGCTGACCCCCCAGACCATTTTTTACCTCATTCTAGGTACGTAGTTTTATTTTTTATATTCTGTTTTATTTATTTTTATTATTTTTCATTAAAAAATATTAATTTATTATTAATTTTTAATTTTAGTGTTTTAAAGTTTGAAAAATATTTTTTATTTTATTTTATATCATGTTTAAAATAGTTTTTAGTTTTTAAATATTACAAAAAACATGAATAGTAAAAACCATAGGAAAAAAACAAAAAACAAAAACGTAATTGAACAATAAATATTAGACACGAAAAATAGACAATAAACCCTGAACAAAAAAATGAACACTAAACCCTAGATAGAAAACAATGAAGAATAAACCCTAGAAAATAAACAAACAACAAACTCTAAAAAATTAACAAACAATAAACCCTAGATGAAAATCAACAATAAACCCCCCTTGTCTCTCTCACACACACGTACACGTTACCATCTTTGTCATTACACACTCTCTTTCTCAATCTCTCATTATCCCCTCTCTCTCTCACACACACATTACCCCCCACCTCTCTCTCACACACACATTACCCCTCTCTCTATCTCTCAAATTATCTATTCTCTCTCTAACTCAGTGTATCTAAAATTACCTACTCTCCCTCTCTCTCTCTCTATTTTAATCATGCGTAAAAGTTTGAATGTTTAAATTTATATTTCTAAAGGTTGTATTTAATTATAGGATTCTTTTGTAAAATTTAGATGTTTACTTTATGTTTAAATTGAATTTTTAAATGATAATGAATATGAATGTGTTTTTTTGTTTGTGTGAAAAATAGGCTTCTTACATTTGATAATACTCTAACTATCACTATTAATCCCCACTACTTCCTAACTTAGCCCAATCACTAAAGATATACTATATATTTACAAACATGATAACATGTCATATACTTTGACTTAATAGTGGAAAGAGAAACCACAACTTGTCACCTACTCATCCAGCTAATTGCACCACCATATAGACTAAATACATAGTCAATGTTAGACTTCCTAATGTCAACATCCCATATCCAATTTGAGTTTGCAAGTCCCTATATTTTTAATAACATGTGGAACAATCCTACTACTAAACTTTCTTCTTTCCAAACTTTGCGCTTTGAAAACATGGTTGTTGAAAATATGGATTTTTCTTCTTCTTTTAGATTATTCCAATAATCACCAATCATTTTAGTGATCTCCCTATCCTTACCAATACGCAATGCTTTCAATTGTTTATACTACTCAGCAAAGAAAAAATTGTAGCCATTCCTATTTTGCTTTGAAAACATGGTTGTCGAAAACATGGTTGTTGAAAGCATTTTTTCTAAATTTGAGTCATTGAGATGCTAGATATTAAATTCCAACCTAGAGGTAGTATGTCCATAAAGTCCAATGGCTACCAAAGTGATATATTTCCACTAAATGTTAGCTCTTATTGAAGTAACATTAAGTGTTGTTAAAGTGTCATAAAAAGTTGTCAAAGATTCAACTTGTCATCAAAGTGACATTATTGGTGAAGTATCCCAATTGTTTCTAAAATGATATTATTATACTAAATTTCAACTACTCCTAAAGTCCACCTTCTACCAATGTCACAATGTGCATCTAAAGATGTTTTTGAACTTAAAAAATATTACACTAAATGTAAAATTATGCCTCAATGAGAAATAGAATGTAATGTGGAAAAAATCTCTATATTTAATCATCCATGTATCCTCACATATATGCATTCCAAATATATAACAATTATATCACTATTGTCATCCTAATAATTTATTGAATCTAAATCATCATTTAATTAATTCTTGTAATATTTTTCTTGCATTCATTTTTATGTGGATTTTCTTGACATAATTATAAAGTTTAACATAGGATTTATTGAGAGACTTAGATGTCACTTTAGATTTGGAGCTTTGTCCTTTTTCTTATTTTTTCTCTTTGCTTTATCCTTTTATCTTCCTCTAATAACCAATGCCTCCTTTTAAAAAAGTAGATTTTTTTTTGTTTTAATTCCTCCAAGAGTAGAGAACCTACTATTTATTCAAGCTTCAACCTAGTGTACTACTACTAGTTGTGATCACTAATTCATCCCATGATTCTAGCAAAGAACACAACAAAGCAGTACATGTATTGACAAGTTCATAGATATAACTTATGAATTTAATGAATTTAGTTAAAACCAAAAGAGAGTAGTTGAAACGATTCCTATCAAGTTGAAAATATAAACTGGTAGCCTAATTGATGATAATGGTTAAATATTGCAAGGGTAGTAAATTGTAATTTCATGGAAGTTACCTTCTTTGAAAAGATGGACTACACAATGCTATCATTAAACTATGATTAGAAGCCTCTCATGACAAGATGGTTAACTATTATGGGTCCCAAAGTACAACTATCATAGGTATTGTAATCATCCATCTCTCTATAACAAACATACAAATGCACCATGATGACCCAAAATGCCAACTAAAAAAAATCTTAATCAAGAATGAGCCCTCACTGGAGTCTAGAGGAGATGATTATTCATTATCTAAATTAATGGAGTCATTTTATTCATTATCTATTCTCTTTCTCTCTCACTCATGATTATTTTTATGATTTTGATGGAAATTATACTAATGCATCTTTAGATGTTAAAAAGAATTTTTTGAGTTGCATGGGCATTATGATGTTTTATTTTGTAGAATATTTCTTAAATGATGCTTATTATTAAAATAGACCCACCTATTAATAATATTATAGATCTATGTGAGTTTTCTTTTTTTTTATTTAATTTGGTAAATTGTATTTAATTATAAGTTTTTTTGGAAGGTGAAATGTAAATTAAATAGTAGTTGTAAATTTTTATGTTTGTATATATATGTAGATTATTTTGACATAATGGATGAGTTTGAGATAGATGAGCTATTAGGTCTAGCACCACCTCCACCTACACCTCTACCTCCACCTCCTCTTGATCAGTTGAGGCAAACCATTAAGAGAATATTGATTCTTTGATTAGAGATATCCATACCATTAGATGTGAGCCTCATCCACCTCTGTAGCTATTATGCCTTGTAGATAGTATGCAAGGGATTGTACAATCTGTATAGGCTTTAGATAGCGAGCTAGATAGCTATCGTAGTTGGCGGGAGGGATTGCATGCATTTTACACTAATGGCCTAACATACAAACAAGTCAATGAATTAAAAATAACAAAAATGGATTTGAAACAATATTTTGTGAACCCTAAGATGGGTGAAGAGATAGATCCGAAGAAGTCACGAATCTCAATTCGATGGTGTAGGCACCCAGGCATAGCTAGACACTTTTTAGAGTGGTGGTCGATGGCCACACTCCAATCATGAGGTCCCGATGTATTTTTTGAAAAAATTATGAGCCGAATTTGATTTGGGTAAAAAGCCCAATTACTTTGATATTAGATCATTTCAAGGGGTCGGGAGAGGCATGCCCTAGGATAGGCCGAGGGCCAAATTGAGTGACAGGGTTAGAAACCGTGTGCACGATGATCCCTTGGTTCCTCTTCCAACACCTGCCCATCATCGAGCAGTGGATTATGCTCTTGGTTCATTGAGTGCCCTGTCGAGCAATTTGGTACAGCAGTTGCGCGAGGTGAAGGTTGCCCCTAGCTTAGCACATGTTTGCACGAGCTGCGGGAATGTATGTAGGGTCCATAGAGTGAGGCTACCCCTGGAGGAGATGGTGATTTTGATGATGTTGACGCTGCCCATGGTGGTAATGATGATGCTAAGTAGGCTGCACATGCTGATGTCGTCTCTTCATATGTTGATCTCCTGTGGGCAGATGATGATCAGCCTATAGAGGTACAAATTTATTTATATAATTTACAGTACAATATTAAATTCCTTATATATACACATATGAACCATAACATGAGTCATGTTTTTCTGAATAGAGGATGGATCATACCATGTCATTGAGGAACCGACATCATGTTACCTTGATACCTAGAGATTTTGGTGCCCCATTTATAGTATGCACTTTCATCTAGATACATTGGATTGATATGTACATTTAAAATAAAAAATAAATAATTTTATTGTAATGGTGTGTATGATATGTTTTTTCAATTTTTTAGGGTGCTTCATGTAGCATCGAGGTGGGTAGTTCTTCATGTGACCCGTGGACTACTGAGGCTCAGCCTCATATACCACTAGTATGTTTTTCATCCATTAATATGAAGTGTTTATATGCTTACTAATTGATGTACAACTTTGATTCATGTTCATTATTTTTTGCAATTGTAGGCTTATGGATTGTTTGATGGTGCATCACATGTATGCCTTCACCCATCAGTTACTTTGCCTGCATCACATGTATGCTTTTCTGTGATAAACTTGTAGTCTATATATATACTTTATAATTTATGTATATATACAAGTTTGATTCATGCTTTATATATGTTGTTCAGGTCGATACCACTACCAGTATTGGTACGGCTATGAGACTAAGCTAGATGCAACCGTCGACATTGTCATTTGCGGTGATGATTAGAAAAATATTTTCTAATTTGTTTATACTGTGTACCTAGCTTTTATAGGGATTATCAAAATTGATGTACAATGTTTTTTTTACACGACTTGACTACAACCACTTTTCTTGTTCATGATAGTGGACCTCCACGTACTAGTGAGGGCATTGTAGAGCACGGTCATATGGTAATTTATTTTAAATTTTTAGTATTTAATTACTTTATAAGTGAATTATGCAAGTAACTTCATCTCATGTTAAATCTTCTTCTAATGTAAAATCTTTTAATAATGTATAGGAGGGTGGAGACACTAATACTGCACAGGAGGGTGGAGACACCGATACTGCACACACACAGGATGGTGCATCTCAGGACCATGTATAGCAGGATGATTCATCTCAGCCACCTTCACATGGAGTGAAGAGGACTACAGATGAGATGCACTTGAGTTCTTAGATTATATATTTTAGATCATGTCATGTTATTGTATTATGGACTTTTTATGATGACACTTGTTATGTTATCCTAGGACTTGTTATTAGGTGATAATATATAGTACTTGTTGTTATGTGATTATATAGGAGTTTTTATTATGTCATTTCGTTGCTATTATGATATCAGGTCATGTTATGTGATTTGGCACACTCTAGTGATTATATATGTGATGTTGTTTTGTTATTATGTTATTTGGACTTGTTTTAATGTCATTTCCTTATTATTATTTTTTCAAGACTTGTTATTATGTCATTAGGAATTGTTATGTGATTATATATAGGACTTTTTATTATGTCATTTCATTGCTATTATGATATTAGGTCTTGTTATGTGATTTGGTGCCCTCTAGTGATTATATATATGTGATGTTGTTTTGTGATTTGGTGCCCTCTAATGATTATATATGATCTATTTATGACTTTATACTTTAACATTTTGATTGATCATCTTATAGTGCAACAGTTTATAATTCAATTAAATAATTATCCCAATTTACAATAACATTCTATTCTTAAAATAATAATAAAATCAATAACTTACAATTAATCTATGAAGAGATTACAATAAAATAAATATATCATAAAAAAATAGAATGATTGTAACACAATTACAATGTGCACAAAATAACATTAAGAAGAAGATAACTAATACAATGTTGTTTATGAAACCAAAATTGTATCAAATGTAGACAAATACAATGTTAAAGGGACAAAGAAAAACAATTATCATGATTAAATATAAAAGAGTTAACACAATTAACACAAACTTACATGCATATAAATTTGGTTCAACCTAATGTACCATGTGCATCCTCTCTCTTCTGCAATGCATCTATGATTGCTTCATGCTCTTCTGCTGAAAGTGTCCACAATACCTTATTAGCAGGTCTACCTTTGTATCTTTCTAATTTGATGTTTGTTGTCACCACTAAATGAGAATAGTGTATAATCTTCTTTTCTGATTGGTAGTCTTCATAAGATGGTAAGCCATTCCTTCTTGTTAAGTATTTGTGTAGCCATGTGCCAACTACCACAATAGACCCAATTGGATACTGAAAACCATCATCATCTACTTGATCACATATCAACTTTTTCTTAGGTTTTACACATCTAACTAGCCAATACACAACCTGCTCATCATTATCCTCAGGTGCAACAATAGCATACACATGTCCTAGAAAACAAATTTAAGTAAATGTAAAAATAAAACTTGTTATAATTTATAATTCAAATACAATCATAAATTATATGACAATACATAAAAATATATAATTTAAAGTTATAAACAAGAAATTGAATTAAATTATCAAGTTGTATGAGGTCTGAAACATGATCATAATCTTCTGATGCAAATGCATGATCTGAGTCTTCATTTCTTCTAACATCTTGATATTGTGTCTCACTAGGTGTTAAGGATTTGTGTTGCCATTCTTTGACCCATTTCGTATTCTCGCATTCTTCCCATTCACCTATGACACAAAATTGACAAAAATATGCAAGCTCTCTAGTCCATATAGTCCAAGTGTTATAATTAGAACTCTCAAATGAATACCATCTAGCTGACCCATTGATTGTATCACAATCATATCTTGGAAGGATATTCTCCTCTTTAACTAGCCATAAGAAATGTCTAATTGTAAAGTTTTGACTTGATCTTGTGGATAAAGTTGCACTACACCAATCCACAATTGCACTTGCATTTTTAAATTTATCCTTTCCTCGAATTTGAGTTGCTCTCTGCAAAGGGCTCTCTTAACACATGCACCGACACTATCATGTTCTCCTTTCCCATTTCTAGCCTCAAAAAAACTACACGTGTTCAATATTAGTTTTCTTATGAATCCTACTCAACCAATAAAATTTTCTAGCATTCTTGAATTATCATGTGCAATTATTAGACCATATTAGATGTTGTGTCATCTGAATTTCTCTCTCCCTCAAATTCTGAAAAAAGGTCTTGAAGCAATACTAGACAAACTTGAATGAGTGTAATTTATTATCACTCATATAGAAATGGTACTCTCTCAAAATTTTACGATCCTCTTTTGTACTATCTGATGCATGCCTATAGACAATATGGACAAAAAATTGATACTTGCACTGAATTGTAGTATTGTGATTGGACCTCATCTTATGGTGCAAGCATGTAGTTCTTTGTAAAGTCAATGACCGAAAGTATACTACCAATAGGAAATGTATCATATTCGAAACTAACCAGCGAGTGATCTATCATTTTGAGTGTGTTTAACATATTTAGGTACGATGTTACTCTTAAATTCATTCATAAATGCATGAACACTAACTTTTTCAGTGATTAGATCGTACCATCTTCCAACCTTTCCCTCCTTCAGTGGATACTCAACAGTTTTAAATCTTTTAACATCAACTAATTGTTGTCCAAAATCATTTGAAAGATTTTCATGCAAACATTCATCCGACAATGCAAGATTGCCACATATATCACATACACCAGAAACACATGCATTGAAAAGAAAATGTTGCTCATTTGGTGGGTTGCAAAAGAAACTTGATATAAACTCCTTTATAGTTTCAAGTGGTATATTTATATCACATTCTTGGAACATTCCATTACTATGCACGGTAACACATATATATCAAAATACATCATAATGGTAGTGAAATTGAACATGAGTTTTGCAACAACATGTGACTCTTTCCTTGTTAATTCGAACATACCAAGGTTTACACTTTTCAAAAGACCTTTGACAAATGCTAATAGTAAACACCTTATCATCCAAAAAAAAATTGTACAATTCAGTTTGAGTCATGTCCAATAGGTGTTTTGGATGTGGATCACGAATTTTTGACCGAACTCTTAATTTAAGAACATCTCTAACATTAGGTGATACTCTCGTATTATCGTGCCAGAATTTTTGGATCAAATTTTTGACTTCACTGGTAAGTTTCATATCAGACCTTGGTAATCTACCACTAAAAGTCCACAATTTGTTTGCCCAATCACTTTCAAAATTAACTCTTCTTTTTAAATCTCTTGACAAAGTTTTACAATGAATATAAAGATATCCACTTATGTTACTCATCATTCTTTTATTAGAAGTTGTTTGGCTTACTAAAGTTGTTGTTATTGCCCGTTGTGCTGCATTTTTATCTTTAGAATGACTTTTCTTTCCGATTGTATCAAAGGCGCTAGCAACAGTCGATACAACTTGTTTTAAAGACTCGTCCTTCTTCTTGGGTTTGACATAAAAGCCTAACTTCTTCATCACTTTTCGCATTTTAGTCATTTTAATTAGTTGTACCATTAATTGACATTGAAACCCAAATTTGTTATTATAAAAAAATTTTCTAAACAATCTATTTGTGTGTGTCAAATATGTCTCCATGAAACCAAGCCAGGAAGGTTGTCTAGTACATCACTTTTAATTTCAAAATTTTCATTCGTTTGATTATCATTCAAACATGTTTCATTTTCAATTGGTGTTTCCATGTCTACATACACATTATTGGTTTTAGTTGTAGGTGGATTTTCAATTTCATTTGGAGTTTCAAATTCGGTTTCAATTTTAGTTTCAAGTTGAGATCTAGTTTCATTTGGGGTTTCAATTTGGATTTCAATTTCAGTTTCAACTTGAGTTCTAATTTCTTTTGGGGTTTGGTTTTCAATTGGTGTTTGATTTAATAACCTGGTTCTACTATATCACCAATTTGTTCATGAGAAAAAACATAGGGTTGTGAAGACATACATGTATCCAATAATGGATTAGAAGATGCACCTAAATTAAATGGTTCTATTGTGTTTCCTTCGTCAGCATTTATCGTATCGTTGATGTTCTCCTCTTCTGAAATGATTGTGGAACTTGAAGCTCCTTGTCTCATTCTTGATCTTCTCTCTCGTTGATGTATTGCCTCCTTCTCCCTATTTGTTGCAATCTCCTCAATTGTCAAAACCTTCCTTTGCCTCTTCCTGTGTTAATTTGACCCCATGGATAGACCAAATTTTGAATTCGAATCAATCTCCTTACCAAATTGACAATAAGACAAAAAAAGAGAATGATTAATCAAACATTCTCTTTGCAGATCGTACCTATCAAGCAATGATTGAAATTAAGATTTGTGCTTGTGGGCCAGATTCTGGCCGAACGAATCTTTTCATAAATGGGCGCCCATTATTTAATGAAACGGGTGCCCATTTTGAAAAATGGGTGCCCATTTCGCTTTCAATGGTACAAAGCAAAACAGGCGCACGTTTGTTAAAATTAGGGGTGGGAAACAACCCTTAGCATTTTTTTTTTCTTTGGGGTAGGCTTGGTCCCACCAAGGCTATGCTTGGACCTCCAAAAAAATGACTAAGGTAAAACGACATCAGATTTCTACCTTGGCCTAATTTTTTGAGGGCCTTTCTAATTGAATTTTTTGACGAAATGAAAACCCATTAGAGTTTTCAGCGTCCTGATTTCAGAAATGTAGATTTCATAGTGATAAGATTTTTTTTACTATTTTGGTATTATTTATTAATCAAAAGTGGAACCTAAACCTAAAATACCAAGGTTCACTAAAACTTTAATAACTTTTTTGTTTTTAGGATTTTAGGAAAATAAATTATATGGCATTGATCTACATACAATTATTTTGAATATTAAAAAAAAAGAAAATGGAAAAATCTGAAATTTTAATCAAATTATGGTGGTCGTACACCCGATGTTTTGAAAATATACTTTATTGTCAGTTAAAAATTAAAAAAAAATTATACTCAATAAAAAAAAAAGAAAAATTATTCTCATCAATAGTTGGTATCTTAGGTATTGTTTCCCAGAAGGATTTACAAAAATTCATTTATTTGCAGCAAGAAAGGGTGTTCGTACACATGTATGGTATGTGCCTGAAACGTGCATTTTGAAAAATAGGTTTTTAAACATGCCTACTAAAAAGTGATTTCTACCATGTGGATATTAAAATAAATTACATATTTGAAAAGTAGACTCCGACCACTATATTTTCTATTACTGAATTTTTTTGAGATTTGATCTCTAAGTGCATCAAATTTTGACATCAATCGATAGAACAATTAAAAAATAGAGAAAACACTTCCACTTTTTGCCCAAAAGTGGGACTCAACTTCTTGCAACCACCCAATATATAATTTATAATATATTATATTATAATATATATTATTCATACATATAATATATTATATATTATATTATATGTAATAAATTATATATATATATATATATAATTTATAATTTATATTATATTATATTATATTATATATTATATGAATAATATAATATATTATATAATATATATTTTATTAATATAATATTTTACTATTATCGGATATCAAATTTGGTTGGTTTTTTGCCAGGGCCATATGTACTGACATCCAAGCCAAGCAAGAAGTCAACATGGATTTTTCACATTTTTAGGTGAGTGGATAAGGCAATTTTTTTTACATCACCACTTTTTGGCCCCTCATGATCTTGCACATACCTATTAATGGAAAATTATACCATGCTCAGAAATAATATTAGATGCAAAAATTTGCAACACTTTCTTGCAACTATTGAAAGTTCTTGAAAATTGCTTATAAGAATTGGTTTCAACAAATACTGTCTCAAACTCCATGGTATTTCAAACCAAATACTGATGCTTCTTTCATTCTTTAGAACATTAAACCTAACTAAAATTTAAAAGCATACCTCATGCATCCATATGACCACCTAATGCTTAGCAAGTTTGTATTCCTATTAATGATTTTGCTATGTCTTATGCTTTCCATGCTCATCCACAATTATTCTATGATACTACCTTCTTCATTCACTTTTTGATTTCAACTATAACCTAAAATATAAATAGCAACTTGTATTATTTGAGGTGTTATTCCTCTCAAGATTCACACACAAGCAGGCAAAATAATGGAAGGAGATCATTGTTCTTCAAGCCCAATCTTCATAGCATCAAAGAGATCATTGTTAACATCTATTTCTAATGCAACAGTCAAGAGGCTTCTATGAGTTTATCTCCAACATGGGTCAAATAGTTTATATGCCTTTATGATATTCTACACACCTACAACTTCTGAGCATAATACACACATGATATGAAACATACATTCCTCCCCATGCCAATACTATGAAGTCGGCTTGCTTTCTCCTTGATTATATATGCAAGCATAGACATTATTGATGATTTGATGCCATATAAAAGCACATAATAGTGAAAATTTAATTATTGTGTTATTCAATTAATACATTCAAATGATCTTACATTACTTAACATTGGCTTCAGAAAGCCATGATATTATTCATAACTGCTCTATGGGAAACAACTTCCCATTAACTAATTATCAGAAACTAAGTATTTATTTATTAAAATATCTAAATTATCTAAAAGCTAATGTAATACACCAACAATAAAGAGATGAGAAAGAAAGATAACTTGAATGAGGTACGAGGGTAGGTACAACCACCTAATAAAATTTGCTAAATACATAGGTAATAAAAAAATATTCTACTTGCTCACCTAGAAATGCTTAACAACTTATCTAAATTTGGAAAAATAAAAAAATAAAAAAAAGGTAATAGATAGACTTTATTGTAAAGATATTGAAATAATATATATGTTTAATAAAGTTTTTGCAGATTCTATGACACACATACTCAATGATGTAATTTTTTGGATGCATCAACTTTGAAAATTATTTTTAAAAAGTCACAACATGTATTCTTAGCTATATTTTTATAAAATAAGTTTTAAAAGTACCCAATGGAATAAAATATCAAGGTCACACACCAAATGCCATTTTATATTTTACTCATAGAAATAGAACATTTCCTTGTTTTCTTAGTGTTTCATTACCTTAATATTAGACATTTTGAAAAATATTTAGAGGCTTAGAAACTCAATTTAGAATACTAAAATTATGATTCTTTATAGACCTTTAATTTTTAAGTCTACACATCTTAAAATTTTACTCATTCAAGTTCAATTTAAGCTAATTTGAGAAGAATAACAAAATTTCGCTATTGACCTCCTTTTTTCCCTCATTTTCATGGACTTACTCACATGATGATCATGGAGTTTCGGAGTTGCAAGTTAATTTTTGGTACCTAGATGAGACTCTCAAGAATTTATCAAAAAATATCAAGGAGGTGGTTACTTCATCAATGCATGAGGTAAAAGTAAAATTGAAAGAAGTAAATTTATCTATTGTAGCACATAAAAAAATTAGCTATATAAAATGGGCAAGTGGATGGACAAAGAAGGTGGTGTACCATGAAACACCTATTTTAGGTAAAGATGGGTGAATAGTAATCTAAAAAACTAGATTTGTAAAGAGAGAAGTGGTGGATAAAATTTGCTTGAAAGAAACACAACCAACTTGTCCACCATCCAAAAAGATGAGTTGTAGATTTCCAATATGGAAATCTATATATAGTTCTAGAGTATAGCTAGAACACCAGTTAATAATATTTGATGAAGGATTTAAAAATATCCAAATTCATAGTCACAATTTCTTGTAAAAGAAATATCTCCAATTATAGTTGTCAAAGGCTCTTTAAAGAAATAAATTCTTTGATTAAGACTTTTGTCCCATTATGTTTCAAGAAAGAACCTCCATCCATCAACCTATGACTTCTTAGTGTCCACTAAGATGACTTGTAATTAGGGTTGACTTCTCACATCAACATCTAACATTGTAGCATTTTCTAGAATAACATGCATGTTTGATATTTTTATCTTATAGGTCACAAAATCTACCTTCCCTTTAATTGCATATTTGTTAAAACTTGAATTTCCTGAACTTTCTTACATTCAACTACAACCCTGTAGAGATTGTTAACCCACCTTCAAGCTACCTTGGTCCTTTTATATGGAATGGACAAAATAAGATAATTTGATTACCTTTACATTTTCAAGGTCTAGAATTTTCAAGTATATTACTTATCTAAGAGTTGTTCTAGATCACCTTTGAAGTTGTAATTCTCCAACATTTCCTCACTGATTATTCCTTTATTCTAATGGCATGGAACTTATCTACAAATTTCCTCCTCTCCAAATTATGAGAGTAAACCAACAATATTATTAGTATTTAGAAAATCTAATTTTTTACTTCTAAATGCTTGTTTATTCTTTGACATTATGAAACTCATTCAATCTTTTATCTCTTAATTTTTTTGAATTGACTTAAGTATTGTTTGAATTTAATATACTCTTGAATAGAAAGATCATAATTTTTCAAAATATTTATATAAAATAAAAATACTAACATATTTTGAAAAAGAAATGAGATACCATTCCACATGAATTCTAGCATACATAGACTAACCATGCCCATGGAAGGGTCGTGACATAACAATAGCTATGCCCAACAAACTAATATTTTGCTTGAATACATCAAGAGATCAAAACTCTCAAGGAAGAGCGTACATTTTTATCCAAGTTGATGTTATGATAGAAATTTCCTTCGAAGTATAAAAAGCATATATGCTAATGCTTCATAAAAAGATTAATAGCTGGAACGAAATATTGGCCTTTTCCAAATTGTCCATCTCTAACATATCTATGAAATATATTTTTGCACAAGAACGAAGTTTGTATTCTGCCTTGCCCACGATAACTTCGCTAAAAAGAGTTGATAACCCAAAAATCTATATATTAGAATTCTATTTTTTCTTAAAAGATGCCATGCATAGAACGAAATCTTCTACTGATCACATCCTTTATTTCTCCTCAATTGTCCCTATTACCATCGTTTTTTTCTTTCCACAAAAAAAAATTCCAGATCCATATCCAGAGATAAAGAAAGACTTATGCCCCACGAAAGCGGATATTTAGCCTTGAAAATATTTGTGGACTCATATGTCTAAATCGTTGTCAGCTATCCCGCACTTTCATTCTGTACTTAATGTGGTCGCTCTTAGTGTGAGCACACCCTAAGCGCTGATTGCGCTCAGGTGGCCCCCTTAAGCTTCACATTTTCCGTTTTCACATTTGTTTTTTTCGTTTCCACAATGATTGTTTCGTTCCCGACTGCATCCACAATTTTCATTTGCGGTACGTAGTCTTTTTAATCCCAGATATGTTCGGTGGGAAAAGCCAAGGGAGAAGTGGGAATGGGATTAAAAAAAGCGCGCTCGTTTGTAGGAAGTCATTGTGAGTCGTGACTATGGAAACGGGAACAGTGGGTCACGCATGAACGGAAACCAGAAAGCAAATGTGAAAACGGAAAAAACTAAGTTTCCACGCGCAGTTAGCGCTTGGTGTGTCGATTACACCTTGACAGACTTCTTCGGTGTTCTAAGCTTATATAAACTCGCTTCGCTTTCAGTCGGAGATGGAGAAGCATTACTCAAAAATAAAAATGGAGTGTTGTAAGCTGTTGGGCGTTCTAGCCTTCATCTGCTTTATTATTCCCGTGATGTCATCTTCCTCGGGGAGACAATTTAATGTTTGGTCGAAATTGAGGGTGAATTTGACCCGCATATCAGAGGGAGAGTCCAATCTTACCGAGCGGTTGCATGAGGCGGTGGATCGAGGTAAGAAACGACTGAATACGATAGAGGCATCTGTAAACCAGCAGATAGCTGGGCAGTTAGACGCTCAAACGCCCATTCGCATAGGAAGCGGAGAATTTCTGATGAGCGTTGCAGTGGGCACGCCCTCGGTGAGTTTTGAAGCGATTGTCGACACGGGGAGTGATCTGATATGGACTCAGTGCCTGCCTTGCCAGAACTGCTACAATCAGCCTACGCCAATCTTCGACCCCTCCCAATCGTCTTCCTATTCCACAGTTCCTTGCACTGACTCTGTTTGTGATGCTTTGGGGGTTTCCAAAGTGGATGCAATCCAGATTGCACCTTCGATTATACGTATGGCAGCGGTGAGACTAGCGGTGACCTGGCTTACGAGTCATTCTCCATTGGGAGCGGCAGCGACAGCATGGTTCCAGGACTTGCTTTTGGATGCGGCCATGAAAACCAAGGAACAGGATTATCACAGGGCGGCGGTCTTGTGGGCTTAGGAAGAGGTGCTCTCTCACTTATCTCACAGTTAGGCTCCAAGGTAGACAACAAATTCTCTTACTGTCTCTTGCCCATCACCGATTCCACTTCACAAACCAGCCCTCTCATTTTCGGTGAGGGTGCTTCCTTGAGCGGAGCCAACACGATCCCACTCATTAAGAACAGTAATTATCCTTCCTTCTGGTATATTCCTGTCACAGGAATCACCCTCAATGGCAACCCCGTAAACATTCCTACTGGAACTTTTGATCTGCAATCGGACGGTAGCGGAGGCATGATCATTGACTCGGGAACCAGCTATACCTATTTAATCGAGCCTGCCTACACTTCTGTCAAAGAAGCAATTCAGTCCGCCATTGATCTTACTCCTACAGACGGCTCTTCTGTGGATCTGGATCTGTGTTACCAGACATCAGGTCAGGTCACCTTGCCTACTCTAATCTTCAACTTCGAGGGTGGCGTGGATTACGTGCTTCCAGCAGACAACCTTTTCATTCGTGTATCTGACGATCTCTTGTGCCTCGCCTTGTTGGGAACATCAAGGAAACTTTCCATCTTCGGAAACGTACAACAGCAGAACTTCCACATCCTCTACGACAATGCTCAGAACACACTCTCCTTTAAGCCCACTAAATGTGATTCTCTTTAAATTATCATCACCCTCTTCTGCTTTGTCTTTCTCTACGTCTGCCACTGCCGCTTCCTCTTCCTGTGTTTCTGTCTTGGTCATTTTCTTTCAATTTCGAATATAAAGCGTGGTCCAGTCTCCTATGTACGCTTTCTGCACTGCATAGTATAATTTCCAATCTGATATCATCGAGTATGTATGTTTCCTTCAGTGCCTAATATAATATGTGATATCATCGCCTATGTAATATCACAGTCTTTGTGCTTTTATCGTTTGAATGATCTGATATCTCCATTTTACATCCATCACTCTAACCTAACTAATACAATGATTTTTCTGTTTTTTTCAAAAGTACATGTTAAAACCATCTAATACAAAGTCTATTGTTAATAAAACAGAGCTGCATCAGAGTACTAAGGTTGAGTAATTTAACAGTTTGTTGAATCTTATCAGGAAACAAGCTAATTGATCTGTTCTATTACTGTTACTTTGGATGTTGAATCCTTTTAAAAAACAAGACAATTGTTTATTCTTGTAGATAGATCACTATAATTTGTCTTTTCGGCAATATTATTGTTCATAGTAGAGCAGATAAAATCTGTACAAGTTCTCTGTTATGGTTTTTCCCTTTTTAAAATTAAAGCAAATATAAGGATTTTGAGGGTTTTGTAGCAGGGATAATAGCTGTTATTTCAATCGACAGGCTTCTTGGTCAGCGTGGGAGGAATGAATTGCACAGAATCGTTATTTTTTCTCTTAAAGTGATCAATATGACTGAGAACATAAGTCGTTCTCCCTTTAAGATAATTTTAATTTAATCTGAAGTTGTTCACTGTTATGTTTTCATAATATTCAATGGATGTTAGATATTAAAAAAAAAAATTAAATAACAAAATAAAAATCTAATATTATTAATTAATGAAGCTTTTAGATATTTTTGTTCTGAATAAAAATTTTAACCAACCCTTATATCCAACTCACTAATATATGTTTATTTTGTTGGGTCAATAATTTACATGTTTTTACCTCTTGTAATTTAAGACTTTAGATGTTTTTGGATTATTTTAGTCTAAACTTCAAAACGTTATCTTTAGAAGACAATTTTTGTAGATGTAAAGTCAATTCAGAATAATTTTAGATAAGTCAATTCAGAATAATTTTAGATTAATCTGATTTCCTCAAATTTATGAGCATATTATTCAAGGAAAATCTTTACCACTTTTATCTTATTATAATTTTAATTTATGAAGAAAGTTTATAAATTATATTTATTCTTTGATTTAAGTTGAAATGTATATATTTTAATGTTAGGAAATTTTTCAAGTCATTTGAATATTTAGATTTACGATCAATTTAGTTCATTGTCTTAAATAACTTTCTAACATCTCTCTATTGATAAGGTAATTTAGTTCAAATATAGAAAATTCATAGATAATTTAAGACAAGAAATTTAATACATTTATCTATTGGATTTTATAATAGAAATAAGGCAAACTCTTACAATCAATAGACTATATTAAATTGAATTAATGAATTTAAATACACAATTAATTAGTGAACCAACATTCTTTTTTCTAGAAAGAAATTTCAGTTTTGGCATGCAATTACTTTATCCTCAAAAATAATTTCAACTCAAATTCATAAATGTTTTGTTATTCAATCTTTTTTATGCAGACATGTAAATATTGTTTTGTTTAAGGGAACAAATTATGTTGGCTGAAAAGTTTTCCTCAGTGATAATAGTACCAAATACATTGTTGATAAATGTTTCAATTTTTGAAAGGTTAAATACCTTAGTAATGTTTCTCATACTCTACAATTTACAATAAAATTAGGTTATGTAACAATTTTAAATGGTCCCCAAGTGCATGTGATATTTTGTAACTTTAGTTATAGGATGTTTTAGGAAATGTTGGTTGTAGATAGAGAATCTCATACAAGGACTATACTTAGGTTGAATTATTACACTCTTTCTAACTCTATAATGTTGTAGGGAATACTAAAAATGAATGTATATTATTTTACCAATATCTGTTATGGAAGCTCTTAGGAAGGTTGTTAATAAAATATTATTTGATGGTTTTTTACTACTTTGGTATGATCATTATGTGTTAGGGCAATAAAATATATCTCCATTTCCTAATAGAAAATATATAGTGAAGACGCTATCAAAAACCACTCATTTGAATGTGTTTGGTCTAATAAATATGGGTTTAATGACACAAATGTACTATAATGTTTTATTTTTCTAATTAAGTTGGGATAGGACTCGAACCCTTTAAATAATACTCATCAAGTGGAGAACGAGGGTCTCATGAGAAGTGAAACTACCAAAAACTAAGGACCAAAAGAAATAAAATGATAGGTCTTCACACAAAAAATAGGTGAAGACCAAGAGATAACCAAAAACACATATAGAAACCAATTGTTGATTTCCTAAGAGACTAATGCCCTTAATAGTCTACTACTCCTGATTGATAATATCATGATGTTACATAAAGGACACCCTATTAGCAAAAATCTCCTTGGAGGGATTAGCATCCAAAGAAATAATGACATTTCATTTTTCGAAAAACTTGACCAAGAAACCACAAAAGCCACATCCAAATCAATACTCTTATGCTTGGCATGTTTCCTCACTAGCTCCTTTTGTAGAACCTACATCCATACCACCAATTTATTGACCATATTCTTGCTGAAAGCAACAATTTCTTCCATATTTTTCATCATTTTGTTCTGCTTGTCCTAGAGGTCAATAGTGTCTTCTCCAAATTCTTCATGTCCTCCTAAGAGACTAAATTGCCCCTTATGGAATCCACCTTTTCCTCCAAGGTATCACATTTCTCAAACATCACTGCCAGCCCCTTCATAGTGGCCCATTATGTTTCATTATTGATGCCTCTTGATAGACCTTGATTTATGTATGCTAAATCCTAAATTTGATTAAGTTGAAGTACAAAAAGGCCTCATATGAAAACAAAATATAGTATAAAATAAGAGTATTAACATGTAATAGTGTTGGTGAGTATTTCTCAAAAAAAACTAATAAATTTTGTAAGATTGTTGTACTTGTGGCATATGACTATATCATACACACCTCAAAAAAAGTGGTTTAGAGAGAGAATATACCAAATTATTATAGAAGAGAAAGACTTATGTTGAATGGCATGTAGTTAGATTGGTGCTTTCTGGAAAAAGGTTCTAATTTTTTCTTGTTACTTGACTAAAATGCATCCTTATTTGATTCTTGTTGATAAAACACCTTGTGAAATGTGGCTAGATAAAAGCCTTTTGTTTCACATTAAAGGGTATGAAGCTTATATTCATGTGCCTCAAGGAAAGATATCTGAATTGGATTAAAATTATCAAATATGCATCTTTGTAAGATTCTATGAGAATGTAAAGATATAAGCATGGAAATTTACAAACCTAAAAATTGATTTCTTCTAAAAAAAGATATTGCAAGTGTTTAGAACTATTTTAGGTTTTGGACAAACAAGAGAAAATAAAAAAATGAAAAAGTGCATTTTTAGACTAAGTTTGAGAAGTAAGAATATGTACATTTGGAAGTAAACATGATGGATGAGAAGATTATGATGATGAATATAGTTCAAGTGAGAGTTTAGATAAGGATATACATGATAGGAATGTAGAGGAAGAGTTATAGCCCCTTGTGCCTACCTTGAGGGCATCCACATGACAATAAAAACTATTTCATGATTGAAGAAAACAAAACAATTATTATGTATTTTATTTAGTATATGATGATGATGAACCTCTATATTTTATGAAGGCTCCCTCTTTGAATCATAATAACTCTTTGAAGTAGTCCATGCAAGAGGGCATGATGACCCTAGATAGTCATGATACCTAAGATCTTATGAATTTTCTTAAGATAAGAAAAAATTTTAGTTGCAAATGCATCTATAAGAAGAAATTAGAGAAAAATGATAGTTAGAATAGTAGAAGGCTAGACTAATAAAAAAGGAATACCCTAAAGAGAGAGTTTATTTTGGTAAAAATTTCTCTACTATTTCTAAGTTAAATTCTATTAGATTCTTGTCATCTAATAATTTAGCTTACGATTTGGATACTAAAGAAGAAAAGATGCTAAGAAAATTTTATTACATGGGGATCTTAAGGAGGAGATTTATATTTGACATATTAATTATTTTATTGTGAGGGAAAAGTAACTACTTATCTTTCAAGTCAAAATTATCATTATATAGTCTTAAATAGTCCCACAAAATGTATTACTGAGTTTTTTATATCTTTTTACTGAGTTTTGTTTTTGTTGGGAGCAAGGAGGGTCATTTTTTTTATGTTAAAATCATTAATGATTAGATTATACTTATTATATTATACATGGATGGTGTGTATATTGGTAATAATAAGGTGATGATTAGGGGTCTCAAAACTCATCCTTCTTGCATATTTCTATGATGGATTTTGGAGCAGAAAATATATTCTTGATATGAAGATCAATAAGGATACATAGAAATATTTAGTTAGGTCAAATTGAGTAATCTTTTTTTAGATTTTAGGATTTAATATACATAATTGCAAACCTATGAGAATTCAATTTCACTTTTTCATCAAAAGTTCTTTATATTTGTTAAAAATTAACTAATGATTTTTAATATATGCGTAGGATGTCCTATGCTTGTGATCTTGGTGGCTTAACATATTTAATGGTTTTCACTAGGTATAATGTGTAATATTAAGTGTATTTGTTGTTACTCTTTTCTTCATTGGTGGGTTCCATTATGGATAGAGAATTTAATCAAATAAATATTTGGGATAAACAAATTAGTTGAATTGTGTTGGCATTTATAATCTTACTAAGAGTTGGATATGTTATTTTTTGTCCAATTATTATATATCATGAATATATTCTTTAAATTGTATCAATTATATGTTGTATAAATTAAAATTAAAAAAGGTTAAATCTTTCAATGATACTGTAATAACAAGGAAAGTTTGAAAACATAGAAAACTAGAAAAAGGGTGGAGACACAAAGTAAAGGGGATGGTGAAATCAAACTAGATATCCCCCTCAATGTGGACCTCGAGGAGTTTAAAAAGGAGAAGATGGATATTGACATGCTCCTGTTGACCTCCTTAAATAGGGTATCAAGGATATCATCGATACTTTTACTGAGAATCCAGTGCTAGACAAAACTGACAAGCTCCTAAAGATGACTCAAAAAATAATAGAGAATATCAGGGTTATGAAAACCGAGCACGAGTCAAGGATTGCCCATCTAGAAAAAAGTATAGAGGGATTAAAGGGCAACCTCGGGGGACTGGTGGAGATTAGCAAATAAGTGATGTACAATAGTGTAGAATGCCTTGAAAGGGTAAATGAAAAAATCGCCATACAGCAAGCCCATCCTATCAATTTTGATCCATCTTTAGCTGTCAAATGAAACAAGAAGAACCTAGAGATTAATACAAAGGAAATGTAGACTTCTATAGGTCCCTTTACTAGGACTAAAAGCAAAAAACAAGAAACAGGTAGCTCAAGATTCATTATGAAGGAGCTTGAAGATATTAACAAAAAAGTGATTTAGTTTTTTGTCTTTTGGAATATTCTTTTTTACTTTGGTTTCATATATTTTTGTTAGGTGTTGTGGCGTGTATCCCCTATTTCTATAGTCGTTTGGCAGTTGTTTAGACTCTACTTTTCTACTGTCTTTCTTTTTGTTGGATTTTAGTTTTGAGTCCTTGTAAAATCCATTTATCTTAATCAAAAACAAGGAAAGTCTAGGTTATCCTATATTTGACTTGAGGTCATAAAGTATGCTTTTGGATTATGTGAAATTCAAGTTAGTTGATTAGAGTATAACAATTTTAATGAACAAAAATATTAATGTTAGATGGATTATGATAGACATGAGATGTGGAACTGAAATTTTATTAGTGATGTGTTTTATGATGAATAAATAGTAATTGGATTATTCCTTGATAGATGAATGTTTACATATTATATTGATTATAGTTCAAGTTGCTTCATCTATATTATGAAATTTTGAAGGTCTTTTGGAAATACCTATTGTAGATAACTAGTTGAGCCTAACCTTAAGTAGAACTTTAATAAACTGTCCCATAAAAAAGGTATCAAACCTTAGAAAGTCTTTTTATAGTGATAGAAAAATTATTGATTCTATTAAAATATATATATATATATATATATAAATTTTATTGGCATTTTTTAAAAAATTGACTAAAATATGTAAAACAATTTGGCAAGTATTTCTCTTCCTTATACAAATAAATAATATTGTTGGCAAACTTTTTTTGTATTCAAACAAATAAAATAATGTTGTTGGTGAATCATGCTTGTATTGAAAATAAAATACTTATTTTCATTGGTGAATTAAGATTGATTTAAAATAAATAAAATAATATTATTGATGTGTAATGCCTATATTTTACATAGGCAACACCATGACTAAAATTACAAAAAGAATAAAAATTGTTTCTCCTAGAGCGAAATGATGCACAATATAAGGTTATTAATCCTAATAGTGTTAGAGAGGCAATTCCAATTTATCACATAACTCATACCTTTAATGGTATTATTAATCATTAAAGTATACTTATAAATGTTATTAGTATCTTCCATTTTGTTTATAATGTTATTAATCCTATCATTAGAACTTTCTACTACTAATGTGTTGGCATTATTGGCATGGTCACTAGTGAGCAAGAAGTGGTGACCGGTATAGGAGAAGTAAGACATGATGATGTCAATCCATATGTATGTAAGCAAATTGAAGGTAATTATATTTCATTATACAACACCAAGTTGGAGCTTAGTGTAGGGTTTGGTTCTCCTTGGGTTGGTGCCCTAAATCAGTAGGGGTGGGTTCTACTTAGGTTGGTGCCCTAAATAATTGTAATACATTGTTTCACTTGTGAGGCTAGATTGGAGCAATAGTCTCCAATAGCATTTCTCACCGAGGCTTTTCCCATATTGGGTTTTCCTCATACTTCTGGTGTTGTGGGTTACATTTGTGTGTTTTCCTCTTTTGATATCCACATTTGTCTCACTGGTTTGATTGTTTAGTGCTTAGGGTGATAAATGGTATTCCAAACTTTTTTAAAAAGAAAAAAAAATAGGAACCACTGATTCACCCCCCTCTCAGTGGTACATTGTGTTAAAAAATTGGCATCAGAGCCTAGGCTTGAGTACATTCCAGTCCTAGAACACAATGGAAAGAAATGAGTTTGCCTCCTCAAAAGCTCCCATGTTTGATGGATCTAACTATGCCTTCTGGAGTAGAAGAATGGAGACCTATATTTCCTCCCTTGGTTTTGATCATGTGTGAATGTCTGTCAAGAATGGGTATATTGTCCCTAGTTTTCCTCCCACTGATCCAGATGCTAAGATGGAGTATGAGAATAATGCAAAGGGTAAACATGTTATCTTAAGCAAGCTGTTTGATAATGAGTTTGTCAAGGTCATGCACTGTGCATCTACTAAGGAGACTTGGGATAAAATGAAAAGGTTATTTGAAGGAGATGCAAAAGTCAAAGAGGTCAAGTTGTAAGCACTAAGGGGACAACTTGAAGGCATCAAGATGAAGGATTAAGAAAATATTGCAGACAACTTTAACAAAATAGATGAAATTATGAACACCATAAGAGGACTTGGAGAAGAAATTGCAAATGAGATTATTGTCAACAAGGTACTTAGATATCTCACATCTAAGTATGATACTAAGGTTTCTGCTATAGAGGAAGCCAAGGATCTGAAGGCTTTCACAATGGATGAGCTATTTTTCTCTCTAACAGCCTATGAAATAAGAACAATTGGTGAAGCATCCTCAAGGAAAGAGGCAACGTTCAACTCCACCAAGAAGGGCAAGGAAGAGGATGCTCTTAAAGGATCCAGTGAAGACTCGGATGCAGAGGTAGCAAACTTTGTCAGAAAGCTCAAGAGAAGATCCAACAAGTATAAAGGAAAGTTACCAGTCAAATGTTTCAACTATGGTAAAGTTGGATACTTTGTTGCAAAATGTCCTTATAATGAAACTGGTAGAGATGAGCAAAGAAGTTTTAGCAGATCTGCCAGTAAAAGACAAAGAAAAAAATGTCTACCGGTAAGGAAGAAGAGGATACCGGAAGTAGAACGGCCTATATACTATTAAGGATGATGCCACAGACAAAGAAAGTGTATCACAAGATGACTACCATGAGAATGAAAGAGAAGTTAATCTCTTTGTGGCACTTGATGAACTGGTTGGTGAAGATGAGGAAGAAGAAGACATTGAGGTCAAAATGGACCTAGAAAGTGAGCTCATAAGTGCTCTTAAGGAGCTGAGTAAAACAAGAAGAGAACTCAAGAAGTTCAAGCTTGTTGCAATAGATGAATAAGGTCTCTTGAAGCAATCCTTGGATGAGTCCAATCAAGTTATATCTAACATTTCTTTTCTTACTTCACTCAAATCCCCCCCTTTCAAGTCAACCCCCTTTAACCATTTTTTTGGTCAATTTTTAGTTATTTTGGGGGGTTTGTGCGAACCCCCCTTTTTTGCAGTTCTTTGAAACTTTCTACAAATTTCTACATAATTTTGGCCTTCAAACCTCTGGTTGAAGGCTCAAATGGAACAATCTTGATAACCCAAAATGTAGGATGGTAGTCCTCAAAGCAAGCCTTCCTTTGATCTGCACATCAAATTCACCCTCAATTTTGACCAAGCATTAAACTGTCTCTCTGAGGAAGATGAAATCATGGGAATAATAAATTAGATGAAGACTAGAATGCCCAACAACTTAGAACACTGCATTTTTATTTTTTTTACTAATGTTGTTGCATCTCCGAGAGGAAGAATGAAGTGAGTTGATATAAGTAGTTAGATGTGTCTGTAATTTGCAATGTTCACATTAATGATACTATGAAAATGCGTAATAGCTAAGACCAGCCTCATATATGATAAATTTACACTCATAATTAATGACTTAGACATAGTCTAAATATACGCCTTTGGGGGGCATAAGTCTTCTTTAGACCTGGAATTTTTGGTTTTGAAAAGTAAGCGATGCTCATAGCGATATTTTTTTACTTGAAATTTTTTTACCAGTTTTGAAAAGTATACGATGCTCATAGCGAGTTGATATAACTGTTGTCCATTTGGTGGTATTGATTATGTGTTGCATTGATGTTTTGTCATTGATGTCAACACTAGTTGTTTTGGATGCTTTACCGACACCCTTCTAGTCTTAGTAGGATGAGAGTTTTTTATTGGTTTGGATCTGGCATGATCCGGTATGCTTTGGTATGATTTGGTTATGGATTTGGCTTATTCATGATACTCATGTTCATATTCAGTTAGTTGGTTTTGGTCTAGTGATCGGATGCTATCATGTTTTGTTGGAAGATTGGCTTGTGGTACCTGTGAGGGTTTCACCGGTAGAGATTTGATGAAGATATTTGATGATATACATATGTGGTGTTGGTGCATCTTCTAGTATGGATTCAGGATGTTGTTGGTGATCATGTTTGAGACTTAGCGGATTTGGATTATTTCTTTAAAGTGTGGACCTATATTGGGTCCTAGTATCGAGGTTATGGACTAGCTTATTGTAACATGTGGATTGGACCTCTTGATGTGTTTCCATAATGTCTTATGTGTTGAATATTGTTTTTTGGTCTAACGTTGACATGTTTTACACTTATGTAATTAGTTTAATATCTGGTGGCTGACCTGATTGTTTATGGTTGAGGGTTTGTATATATATGATGTAAGATCTCTTTGTAGATAATCATGGTTATGGCCAAGCGAATGGAAAATGGATATGTAATGTGTGAATAATGTAATATAATTTAGGCAGAGGATTTGGTCAACCATTGGAGATCGAGTTGGGTTAATGTAAGATGGTTTAGTCCTCCGCTATTGAGCTTAACCGGAACTATACTCAGGCATAGGATATGCTATCTTTCCAGTTCAATTGCTTCTCTGGATTGTAGTCTAGATTTCCATGTAGTCAGTGAGACTCCTTTTGTGATGAGCAATGCGCTCTAGGCTATTGGCCTTCCTAAAAGTGCATGCCCCTCAATTGTAATTCACATACTGCAGAAGTATTATCTAATTGTGGGTAGGCTTCCCACCGTGGTTTTTTCCTTTACCGAGTTTTCCACATATAAATCTTGGTGTCATGTGGATGGTATTTATTCTCTAATTATTGTTTATACTTAATTAGTTTAACTACTATTCCAGTATTTGGTTTAGGCATTCGTGTATTAATGTGTTGGGTTCTAGTGTTAAAGATTTCATTGCTAAATGTTCTGGTAATCTGTGACAACAGATTCATCCCCCCCTCTAAGTTGTCTTCCAGTTATTTGAACTGTTTAACAATTGGTATCAGAGCTTTGGTCCTCTCTACAAAAATATTAACTGCTTGAGGAAGATCCTATGGCGACTAATAGTTCAAGTTCATCCTGTTCTTCTGGAGCTATCTTTTAGAGAGATATTCCTAGGCTTGATGGAACAAATTACACAGTATGGAAGATTTGGATGGAGACTCATCTGAGATGTCTTGGCAAGGAGATTTGGGAGATCACATAGAATGGTGTTACACATTATAATCCTCCTCCGATAAAATTAGATAAGGAGCTTGAGAATAATTGTAGAGAAAGAGAAGTGGGTTAGTGCAAGATCAAGGGGGGCCAAAAAGTGGCGATGTGAAAAAAATAGCCTTCTTTACTCGCTTAAAAATGCGAAAATCCATGTTGACTTTTTGCTTGGTCTGGGTGTCAGTACACCTTGGCTTGGTAATTACCTATGCATATTGGATATCAGATAAAATCGGATATCAGATTTTATCCGATATCTGATTTTTATTTGTAATTTTAATTTAAAAAATATATTATATGTTACGTATTATATAATACAATATTATATTATATATAATATAATATAATATTATAGTATATTATATATTATATAATATTGTATTATTATATTATATATAATATTGTATTATATAATACATATTATATTATATTATATTATATATTATATAATAATACAATATTATATAATATATAATATAACATAATATTATATTATATAACATAATATTATATTATATAATATAATATTATATTATATTATATATTATATAATATTGTATTATATTATATATTATGATATAATATAATATTATATTATATTATGATGTAATATAATATTATATTTTGATATAATATAATATTATATTATGATATAATATAATATTATATTATATATAATATAATATAATACAATGCGTATTATATAATATAATAATATATTATTGTATTATATATGTTATTTATTATATGTTATTATATTATATATTATTATATTATATATGTTATTTAAAAATAATTTAAGTGTTGAAATCGGATATCCTATAAAATCGGATATCCGATTTTTTGAGACTTCTATATTTCAACAGTGACAGTCCCATGAGTCATTTTTAACTCACGAGTCACACGAATTTGTCAAAATCCGATATCTGCTCCATCCGATATCTGGTTTTATGACAAAAAATTGCTAAAAAATAGATTTAGAGGTAAGAATTTTGTCATTTTGAATCATTTTCATTCATTTTTTGTATTTTTTGTGAATGTTTATTTGATTTTTCATTGAAAATATGGTTTTTTTTCATGAAAACTAGGTTTTTTTAAAATCAAATACCTGATTGTTTAAATTTGTTAATGAAATTTAATTGTCTGCATTCAATTAGGTTAAAAATGGGGGATAACAATGAAAACATTGACCAACCACAACTACAACAACCAAACCTTCATTTGCTAAACCCCCCCTCAATTCAAGATTTGATTGCACAAAATTTGAATGAATTGAGGGGGATTGCAGAAGTATATCATAGGATCCCTCATCTAAACCCATTGTTTGATCCTCTCATGTCAATCGTAAAAAGTATGGAAACCATGACTGAGGAGCATGATGCTGCCCTTTTGTGGTGAGATTCTATGAAGGAAAAATATACAGATGGCTTGTCATATAAGGATATCAAGGATCTTGAGATACCCAAAGCTGAAATCGCCTCATTGTTTGTCAATCCCCATACTGGTCAACCCGTAGATCCCAAAAAAAAAACTTTCTATCAAATGGTGCACAAATGATGGGATTGTGAAAAACTTTTGGGATCATTGGTGGATGGTTTTCGACAAACCACCCAACAACAATCTTGATATCCCCTTCTATTTCATAAAAAAATTGTATGCTGAGTTTGTTTTACACAAACATATGAACTACTTTGACATCCAACCTTTCCAAGGTGTAGGTTTAGGTATGCCCCAAAATAGACCTGGGGTAGTCAGAGTAGTCCAGGGTCCATATGTCCCCCCTCCTCCTGTTGATCCCCCACCTACAGTTCAGCATCCTGATATCATTTGTGAGGCAACTTCATGGACCATATCGGCTATTAACTCCTTGAGTAGCCTTTTGGTTTCTCAGGCTGCATCAGTAGCTCAGCCTACTCTTGATGCTAGCGGTCCATCCGGTGTTGGTGACATGTCATCCTCAGCTCCACACATATGCATGCCCCATAGTTGTGTCATGTGTGGGCACATATGCTTCGGTCCAGTTGGACAACCCATTGATCCTCCTGTGGATAGTGCAGATTATGAGGTGCATGATGCACCAGATGTTATTACACAGACTGGAGGATACCCTGAGGAGTCCTCACATGCTAGAGGTGAGGAGGCACCATCATCATACATTGATGATGTAGTGGTAAGATTTGTATTTTCACAGTTCATGTTATATTTTAATTAAATATTTATAAATTAGATAATACTAAGTACTAATTTTTATTTACATTATCTATTTAACAGTTGATGACCGAGGATGAGTTGATACAAATTCAGGAGGGCACCTTGTTGGCCATTTCATTTGGCCTAGATAGCTTGATGGTACATATATTATTGCACCTAGTCGTTTGTATTTTATTGTACATACATGCTCATCATTTATATTGGTATTAATTAGATTATGTAGTAACTTGCATCTATATCTTATTTTACTCTTGTAGGGCACAAGCAGCATGAGTGTGAGGCAGTGTGATCTAGGATTTGGTAGTGCAGTTGGAGACAAGGGAAAGGTAATTGAATGCAAATATGATTGAATGAATCGTTTAAATAACTTATAGTGATTATACATGTCTATACATAGATTGATAGTTTCATATACTTCTTGTGTATATATACAGAGAATTCTTGGCTTCACATCCTTGATGACTATACCCAGTATACCTGAAGAAGAAGAAGAGATGCCTCGAGTAGATGTGTTTTTATTTTATTTTTTGATTAGTAGATATAATTTGTTATTATCAGTGACAATTATATGCTAACTTGTATCAATGTCATGTTTATGAACATATGTAGGTTGCATATGAAAATATTCAAAACATACCTCCTCTACCAAAGACATACATCAAGAGTCCTGCAAAGCTGAAGAGAAAATGTGGAGATGAGGTAAACATGAATAGTTCAATTAAATAGTTCATTTTTATGTTAACTTTTCAAATGTGAATTATATAATATAACTAATATTAATCATGGTTTGTTTTTCTTGTGCAAGATCCTTCAGAGCTGAGCAGTGCGGTGAAGAGGATCAATTTTGATGATCCATCAACAGCTTAGGATGTTATAGATAGTTTTGGGATGCTTACATGTCTAGTTGGCATGTATAATTTGTATATGGACATACATTCACATATATAGACATACATTTTGTTTCAGTTGGTGTTTATGCCATATTTGTGTATGGACATACATTTGTAATCATTTGACATTTTTATATATACAGCAGTTGATATTCGATCATATAAATTGTTGTTCATTTGTGCATGGTGTTATCATGGAAATATTTAATCTTCATTCCAATAATTAACAATGGTTAATAATGTCTATTTAATGAACAATACAAATCATTTCATTTCATTGTAAGTGTTATTTTTATAATGAACAATACAATACAATTTATTTAATGAACAATACAATTCAATTAATCAACAATACAATATAATTCATTCAATGAACAATACAATTCATGAACAATATAGTTCATTTAATGAACAATACCTTACACATGCTCCTATTTTGCCCCACCACTCGATCGAACGCGCGGGGTCATACCCTACCGACGTCGTCTCTTGAGCACCCTAAGTGCTCAAAATTGTCAAACATGTATGGGCCCTAACTCAAAATCTGTGGCACCTGCGAACAATCCATTTGAACCTATGGGGCCACGAGAGGGGTCCCTACAAAATCCTATCTTAGTTTTTTAATTTTCCCGATGGTTTTATTAGGGCAGAAATTTTTCGGTTGGCGAAAAAATCATCAATCTCACTCAATCGAATGTTGTTGTGTGGCCAATTTCTCGTTCAGCTTGTTGTGATGACAAACCGTCAGCTCTAACATGTCTAATTAGGCATAATTACCCTATGCATGGTCCTATTTTTACCCCCCACTCGATTGAACACTCGGGGTCATACCCTACCAGCATCGTCCCTTGAGTGCACTAAGTGCTCAAAATTGTCAAACTTTGACGGGCCCTAACTCAGAATCCCTGGCACCTGTGAATGATCCATTTGAACCTACGAGGCCACAAGAGGGGCCCCTACAAAAGCCTATCTCGGTATTTCAAGTTTCCCTACAGTATTATTAGGGCAGAGATTTTTTGGTTGGCGAAAAAATCGTCAGACTCACTCAAAGGAATGTTGTCGCATGGTTGATTTCTCATTCTGCTCGTCGCGATGATGAACTATCAGCTCTGACATGTTCAGTTAGGCATTATTACCCAACACATGCTCCTTTTTTGCCCCACCACTTGATCGAACACTCGGGGTGATACCCTATCGACATCGTCCCTTAAGCGCCCTAAGTGCTCAAAATTATCAAACTTTGACGGGCCCTAACTCAGAATCCGTGGCACCTTTTAATGATCCATTTGAACCTACGGGGCCATGAGAGAGGTCCCTACAAAATCCTATCTCAATTTTTCAAGTTGCCCTACGGTTTTATTAGGGCCGCAATTTTTTGGTTGGTGAAAAAATCGTCAGTCTCATTCAATGGAATGTTGTCACGTGGCCAATTTCTCATTCTTCTTATCATGATAATGAACCATCAGCTTCAACATGTCTAGTTAGGCATTATTACCCAATGCATGCTCCTATTTTTCCCCCCACTCGATCGAACTCTCGGGGTCATACCCTACCGGCATCGTCCCTTGAACGCCCTAAGTGCTCAAAATTATAAAACTTTGACGGGCCCTAACTTGGAATCCATGGCACCTTTGAAAGATCTATTTGAACCTACAGGGCCATGAGAGAGGTCCCTACAAAATCCTATCTTGGTTTTTCAAGTTGCCCTACGGTTTTATTAGGGCAGCAACTTTTCGGTTAGCGAAAAAATTGTCAATCTCACTCAATGGAATGTTGTCGCATGGTAGATTTCTCGTTTTTCTTGTCGCGATGATGAATCATCAGCTCTAACTTGTCCAATTAGGCATTATTACCCTACGCATGCTCTTTTTTCGCCCCCCCTCTCGATCGAATGCTCGGGGTCATACCCTACCAACGTTGTCCCTTGAGTGCCCTGAGTGCTCAAAATTGTCAAACTTTGATGGGCCCTAACTCAAAATCTGTGGCACCTTTGAATGATCCATTTGAACCTACGGGGCCATGAGAGAGGTCCCTACAAAAGCCTATCTCAGTTTTCCAAGTTGCCCTACAGTTTTATTAGGGCAGCAAATTTTCAGTTGGCAAAAAAATCATAAGTCTCACTCAATGGAATGTTGTCACGTGGCCGATTTCTCATTCTTCTCATCGCGATGATGAACCGTCAGCTCTGACATGTCCAGTTAGGCATTTTTACCCTACGCATGCTCCTATTTTTTCCCCCCACTCGATCGAACGCTGGGGGTCATACCCTACTGGCGTTGTCCCTTGAGCGTCCTAAGTGCTCAAAATTGTCAAACTTTGATGGGCCCTAACTCAGAATCTGTGGCACCTTTGAATGATCCGTTTGAACCTGTGGGGCCATGAGAGAGGTCCCTACAAAAGCCTATCTCAGTTTTTCAAGTTTCCCTACGATTTTATTAGGGCAGCAATTTTTCAGTTGGTGACAAAATCGTCAGTCTCAATGGAATGTTGTTGCATGGTCGATTTCTCATTCTGCTCATCACAATGATGAACTGTCAGCTTTGACATGTCCAGTTAGGCATTTTTACCCTACGCATGCTCCTATTTTTCCCCCCCACTTGATTGAACGCTCGGGGTCATACCCTACACATGTGACATCCATGAAGGGATATGAAGGGATATTTTGTAAACAATCAGAAACCTTTAATGATAACCAAGTTGAAGCCTTGAGATTTATGCAATATGGTTCAAGTCCAAAACTGTACCTTGAAGCCACACACTCTTCCCTCTCCCAGCATACACTAATGAGTCACAAGTTAACATAGAATCTAAAAGGATTTGACAAGAGCATTTTGATTTTACTTATGTCTTGTGTATTATAATAAAGACCAATTTGCCAATGTGACATCTTCATATGAGAGAAAAGCTTCATTTTATCTCAATACAGTTGTACCTATTTCATTATTAGAAAAAATAAATATACAAAGATCTGTTATTAGTATCCTCTATATTATGGATTTGAATTGATGTTCTCAATTAGTTATTATATGTTCAGCTTTTCTTCATAAGGCACAACCATCTGGTGGTTATCATATTAGAACAACCATCCATGACTTTCAAAGTAATTGATATTTATTCCTACACCTCACACTCATAAGATTAATAATGAAATGACATTTATGATTCATCAAATGCTGACAAAGTCTAATCAAATTTCAACTTCAAGATGTATACAACATATCATATTCAACTTCAAGATGCATACAACTTACCATATTCAAGCTCATGCCAAACACCACTTGGATATTGTTATATGTCGATTAAAGTACAATATATGTAATAAAACCATATAGTCTTACAAAAAAGCCATCACAGACCATCTATGTCGATTAAAGTACAATTCATTTGTAACAGGGGCACACTCACAATTTGAAGTTGCAAAGCCCTGTGGGAAGCATCAAATTAGAAATTTACTAATCTGACTAATACTACTATCAAAAGCATCAAAGATGCTACTACTAGAGAACACCATGCTCCATTGTGAAGAGAATATTAGGTGCATCTGATGTCAGCATCTGAAAATGAAACAATGAACTATTCAATTGCCAAAATCTAACTGACTTTATTTTATAAACCATTAATGAATAAAAATAGACAAGGTTAGCTGAGTGAAAGTTCGATGACCACCTTGACTAGTAGGTGTTGATGTTGAAGGCCCAACATTAACAAATGTCAAATTTCAAATATTTGATTTAACAAACCACCTTGACCATCAATGTCAAATGTTTGATTCAATAGATCATCTGTCATGACAATTTGATCCACCGTAGATGTGTCCTGGCCACATGCATTTGAATCATCTTCATGATAATAAACACAACAAGACCCACAATTTAATCTCATTAATGCACAAAGGAATATGTATCATCACCAAGAGAGGTTGTTGTCAATGACGAATGATCTATTATGAACATGTATTTTTAAGAATTGTTATTCTACACATAAAATGCATGGATGAACATAAAGGATTTATGACAATCACTTCAACTGAAATGCATGATAATAAATGAAAAGGTGGGATTATATACCATAAAAATATGTCCCTTCGAATTATATTAATAGAACCCACTATGTTGACGCAAAAATCATAATGTGATACTATTATATATCATCAAAAAAGACCTTCATGAGCATAAAGGTTATGTGATAATTATATCATAAAAAATTATCAAATAGTGTTGTCTAATAACAAAAAATTGTAAAGCTCATCAAATACATGATAATAAGTCATGTTGCAAAAATACGTCCCTTCCAATTATATCGAGTGTACTCGCTATGTGCATGCAAAAATCATGTTGCCAAGAAAAAATGTTCATCAATAGACCTGCATTTTGAACACATCCTTAATATACATGTAACAAACTTGAACATTAAGGTTTAATGATCATTGTTTGAAATGAAATGCATGATAAAAAAATAAGGCACCATTAAAGACCTACTACTCAAGTGTGCCTGAAGGGTCATCTCTTTGTTTAAGAGTATCTAGTATTGCTTCATGATTAGTAGTAGTCACTGTCCATAGCTCTTTGGTCTTTGGTTTTGCTTGATGCTTCAGCAACTTGACATTTGTAGCTATAATAAGGTGTGAATACATTATAGTGGTTTTGTGTCTCTCATAGTCTTCAAATGCAGGTATGCCATTCTATCTAATCATGTATGTTCGCAACCAAGTTCCCTAAACAACAATTGAACCTGTAGGATATGTGAACCCATCATCATTTGTCACTGGTTGTGTTAGCTTTTTTTTTCCTTGTACACATCGTGCCAACCAATATTCTGATCTCTCTTCATTCCCTTGCAGTGCAACAACTACAAAAACATGTCCTGGTTGTACAAGATCTAATAGACAATCATACTCAAGTGAACTTTCCATGTCATCGTTTGACAAGGATATTGTTTGAGATAAAGGAGTTAGATAGTGGGGAACCCATGCATCAACCCACTCACTTGACTCACAATGATCCCAATCACACCAAACACAACTCTGACAAAAACAAGCCAACGCTCGTGTCGAAATGGTCCATGTACTTGCATCTGAGCTGAGAAATGAATGCATCTTTGAAGAATCTTTAATTGTTTGACAATCCAATCTATCTCCCATTGTTCCCTCCTCAACCAACCAAAAGAATCTGCTCACTACTGAATCAAGAGTACCTCCATGTGACAATGTTGAACTACACCAATCAACAATAGAATGTGCATCAGAGAAATTTGCACCTGAAATCCTCAATTGCTCCTTAACTAGAGATCTCTTCAAACATGCACCTGCTCCATCATGCTCTCCCTTCCCATGCCCCGCCTCAAAAAAACACCAAATATGAGGTATACACCTCTCCACATGCATTCTTGAATTGACCCATACAGTTATCTGACCATATTATATGTCGATCAATTGCAATATCTTTCTCATTCAAGAACTCAAAAAAATTCTTGAAAGAATGTTGCACATACTCAGAGGAGTGTGATCTATCATCACTCATATAAAAATGATACTCCCTGATCATCTTCTTGTCCTCTTCTGTACTATCAGGAGCATGTCTATATGTAATGTGAACAAAAATAGCAATCTGGACTGAATTTTAGTACTGAGATTGTACCTCATTTTGTGGTTGCAATGTATAGTTCTCTGCAAAATCAACCATCGATACAATAGTGCCAATCGGAAAAGAGATCTTACACATCTTGAACTGTTGATCCAACCACTGAGGCCTATGGGTGTGCCTTGCATACTTGTAGAAAAGATTTTCCTTAAAATCCAAAATAAAATCAACAATACTCACTTCTCTTAAGACTAATTCACATCTAGAACCTTCACCTCCACTCTTCAAAGTATATTTCACTGTCTCGTATCTTTTTTTCTCAACATAATTATTTCCAAACTCGTGTTCGCTGCCCTCATGAAAACATGAAACAAACTTTGACAACCCACCGCATTCTGAGCACTTCTCATTCAAACAATCATTTCTATAGAAATAGCAGCCATCATCTCTAGGGCATAAAAATAGATCTTGCAAGTCTCTTGATGATCTTGGAAATAGCATTGCACCACACTCCTGCAACATCTCATTAGTATGCATCGTAGAATGAATATGACATAAAAGTTCATGGTACATTGAAAACTCCACATGGTACTTGCAACAAGAGGTATTGCGAATCTTAAGAGGAACACAATAAAATGGTTTCAAGATTCAAAGGCCCTCTGTGATATTTGCAAAGTTGGATGTAATTCACAAAAAAATTTGTACAACATTATTTGGCTTGACTCCAAGAAATGTTTGGGATGCAGTGTGCAGTCTCAGTTGCCGATTCTTAATTTCAAAACATCCTTTACATTGGGTGACACTCTAGAATTAGAGTGCCAAAATTGTTGAATCTCTTCCTTCACATTGTCAGTCAACTTTCTATCAACATGTGGAAGCCTCCCACCAAATGCCCATGTATCTTGTTGAAGTGGATCATCAAGTCTTTGTCTTTGTGCAAGTGCTCTATCCAAAGTTTTACAGTTTATGTTAAAATCAACACAAGTTTGTCTCATTTGACAAGCCTTCCTCAATTGATGGCTTACTAAGGAGGTTGTAATCACTCTTCGAGCGACTCTCTTATCTCTTTCTTTGGTATTCCTTCCAATAGAATTGAGAGCATCAAATAGATTTTTTGCAATAATAGATTTTCTCTCCGTCTTCTTGTTCATACGAATCTTCAATTTCTTTAGCAATGGTCTCATCTTTATCATCTTTATCAATTGAACAAAGAGTTGGCATTTCTCGCTCAATGTCTTATTTCTAAAATTTTGGTTGAAAAGTTCTGTAACCCACAACCAAACGGTTCTTGTTAACCTCTTGCCTTCAAGATTCGCAATAATGTTCTCATCGATTTCAAATAACCATTTTGGGGTTCTTGAAGGTCTTGGATTTTGAATTTGTCTTTCATCCATGAGAGGGTCTTCATTTCTAAAGTAATTAGGTGTTACATATGGTTCACTTGGTGAGGCAATTCCACCTTCAATGTTAAACGTTTCCACATTTTCACCTCCTATGTCAAAATTTTCCACATTTTGAGCATTTTCATTATCACTTTCAACATTTTCAAAATTTTCAATATTTTCACTTTCAAAATTTACATTTTCATTTTCAATAACTTGTGGCACATTTTCAATTTCATTTTCCTCTTTAGTTGAAGTAACATTATCAATATTTAACATACCTTATCTTCTCCTCCTATGACATTCTCTATCTCTTTCTATATACACTTCAACTTGGTCATTTGAAAGTTTTCTTTTGTGTTTAGACTTCCGATGACTACTACTCCCCATTTCCCTCCACACATATGCTCCTTCGTGATTGAAAATGTAAGTTTTCACTTTAAGAATCTCCTAAAAGCACAAATTTGTCTCCAGCTATCTAAAACCCCATCATCCTTGACAAAAAACATAGGACCCAGACTGTTAGCCGTTGGAATCTACAAATGGCCCACAAACACTTTTTTTTTTGGTTTTTAGTACTAAAATCGGATATCGTATTTTATCTGATATTTGATTTTTGTACAAAAATATGTGGTCCAAAAAAAAAATTCCCATTGCCACCATTTATGAACTAAACTACCACATGGCAGAAATCTGATATCTGATTAAATCAGATATCAAATTTTATTGGTCATATTTTAGAGAGAGAGAGGGATAGAAGGAGAGGGAGAGAGGGAGAGAGAGAGAGAGGAGGAGAGGGAGAGAGAGAGGGAGAGAGAGAGAGAGGAGAGAGGGGGACAGAGAGAGAGAGAGAGAGAGAGGGGGGAGGGAGAGAGGGAGAAAGAGAGAGAAAGAGAGGGAGAGAGGGAGAAAGAGAGAGAGCGAGAGAGAGAGAGAGAGAAAGAGAGAGAGAGAGAGAGAGAGAGAGAGAGAGAGAGAGAGAAAGATACCATATGACCCCTAACGACACCATAGGACCCCTTAAGACACCAAATCATGTTGTTAGGGGTCATATTGTGTCTTACGGGGTCGTAGGACACAATATGACCCCTAACAACATGATTTGGTGTCGTTAGGGGTCATATGGTGTCCATAGGGGTCATATGGTGTCTTGGGACACCATAGGACCCCTTAAGACACAATATGACCCCTTAGGACACAATATGACCCAAAGTGACCCAATATGGTGTCACTAGGGGTCATATGGTGTCCTAAGAGGTAATAAGGGTTCATGGGACACCATATGACACCATAGGACCCCTTAAGACACCAAATCATAACATTAGGGGTCATATTGTGTCTTACGGGGTCGCAGGACACAATATGACCCCTAACGACATGATTTGGTGTCTTAAGGGGTCCTATGGTGTCGTTAGGGGTCATATGGTGTCTATAGGGGTCATATGGTGTCCCATGAACCCTTATGACCTCTTAAGACACCATATGACCCCTATTGACACCATATTGTTGTGTCCTAAGGGGTCATATTGTGTCTTAAGGGGTTGTATGGTGTAAATATGACCCCTAACGACATGATTTGGTGTCTTAAGGGGTCCTATGGTGTCACAAGACACCATATGACCCCTAACGACACCATAGGACCCCTTAAGACACCAAATCATGTCATTAGGGGTCATATTGTGTCTTACGAAGTTGTAGGACACAATATGACCCCTAACGACATGATTTGGTGTCGTTAGGGGTCATATGGTGTCCATAGGGGTCATATGGTGTCTTGGGACACCATAGGACCCCTTAAGACACAATATGACACCTAATGACATAATATGACCCAAAGCGACCCAATATGGTGTCACTAGGGGTCATATGGTGTCCTAAGAGGTCATAAGGGTTCATGGGACACCATATGACACCATAGGACCCCTTAAGACACCAAATCATAACATTAGGGGTCATATTGTGTCTTACGGGGTCATAGGATACAATATGACCTCTAATGACATGATTTGGTGTCTTAAGGGGTCCTATGGTATCGTTAGAGGTCATATGGTGTCCCATGAACCCTTATGACCTCTTAGGACACCATATGACCCCCAATGACACCATATTGTTTTGTCCTAAGAGGTCATATTGTGTCTTAAGGGGTCCTATGGTGTAAATATGACCCCTAATGACATGATTTGGTGTCTTAAAGGGTCCTATGGTGTCACAAGACACCATATGACCCCTAATGACACCATAGGATCCCTTAAGACACCAAATCATGTCATTAGGGGTCATATTGTGTCTTACGGGGTTGTAGGACACAATATGACCCCTAACGACATGATTTAGTGTTGTTAGGGTTCATATGGTGTCCATAGGGGTCATATGGTGTCTTGGGACACCATAGGACCCCTTAAGACACAATATGACCCCTTAGGACACAATATGACCCAAAGCGACCCAATATGGTGTCACTAGGGGTTATATGGTGTCCTAAGAGGTCATAAGGGTTCATGGGACACCATATGACACCATAGGACCCCTTAAGACACCAAATCATGTCGTTAGGGGTCATATTATGTCTTACGGGGTCGTAGGACACAATATGACCCCTAACGACACAGTTTGGTGTCTTAAGGGGTCTTATGGTGTCACAAGACACCATATGACCCCTAACGACACCAATTGACCCCTTAAGACACCAAATCATAACATTAGGGGTCATATTGTGTCTTATGGGGTCGTAGGACACAATATGACCCCTAATGACATGATTTGGTGTCTTAAGGGGTCCAATGGTGTCATTAGGGGTCATATGGTGTCCCATGAACCCTTATGACCTCTTATGACACCATATGACCCCTAATGACACCATATTGGGTTGATTTGCGTCATATTGTGTCCTAAGGGGTCATATTATGTCCTAAGGGGTCCTATGGTCTCTCTCTGACACCATAAGACCCCTTAAGACACCAATTGACCCCTTAAGACACCAAATCATAACATTAGGGGTCATATTGTGTCTTATGGGGTCGTAGGACACAATATGACCCCTAATGACATGATTTGGTGTCTTAAGGGGTCCAATGGTGTCATTAGGGGTCATATGGTGTCCCATGAACCCTTATGACCTCTTATGACACCATATGACCCCTAATGACACCATATTGGGTTGATTTGCGTCATATTGTGTCCTAAGGGGTCATATTATGTCCTAAGGGGTCCTATGGTCTCTCTCTCTCTCCCTCTCCTTCCTTCTCTCTCTCTCTCTCCCTCCCCCCCCTCTCTCTCTCTCCCTCTCCTTCCTTCTCTCTCTCTCTCTCTCTCTCTCTCTCCCCTCCGTCTACCTCTCTCCCTCCCTCTCTCTCTCTCCCTCTCTCCCTCTCCTCCTCTCTCTCTCTCTATCTCTCTCTCTCTCTCCTCCCTCTACCTCTCTCCCTCCCTCTCTCTCTCCCTCTCTCCCTCTCCTCCTCTCTCTCTCTCTCTCTCTCTCTCTCTCTCTCTCTCCCTCTCTCCCTCCCTCCCTCCCTCTCTCTCTCTCTCTCTCTCTCTCTCTCTCTCTCTCTCTCTCTCTCTCTCTCTCTCTCCCTCCCTCTCCTCCTCTCTCTCTCTCTTTCTCCCTCTCTCCCTCTCCTTCTCTCTCTCTCTCTAAAATATCCGATATCCAATTTTATCCGATATCCGATTTTTGTACTCAAATTTTCAAATTTCAAATTTCGGCTTAGGAATGCTTTGGTATTAGGCTTGGAAGTGACAAGCCTGGAAAGTCAACTGAAAAAATGTGTTTTTCAGTATTCCTTGATTTTTCAAACTTTACACTGGTGGCTGACGACTTTTTTTGTAGCCAAAATTGATAAAATGAAAAGGGTTTTTTAAGGACATTCTCGGCTTTCCAACAATATAAGGCTTGTCTTATTTCGACTTTAGTAAATAATTATTATTTATTTCATATTGAATTCTGACAATAGTCTTGATTGATATACTGATTGAAAAACACTCATAACTTTCAAACGATATAACATTTTTTGAAACCGAAACATGCGTCACATCCTATGCTTCATCTACTATAGGGAAAAATTTATAAAAAAAAAAATCATAAGGTTTTGACCAAGTTAAGGTGGTCAGACGTAGGAGTTTTTGAATTTCTGAAAAGATGTAGTAAAAAAATCATAAATAATTATTTAATTCATAAAAAATTAAAAAAAAATATGTGTCACATCTAGACATTAGTCTAATACTTATATTATAAATATTATAAAAAAATATTAATATTTGATTGTTATTAGGGTGGTCAGACATATGTCTACTTCTTATTTTTTTCTTGAAATTTTAGTACCACTGCATTGAAATTTGAAATTTTCATCAAATAGGATTTTTTTTTCCAATAAAAAACTAGTAGCTTAGAAACTACATCCAATTTTCTATATATTCTCTTCTTACATATTTTAAAAATAATGTTCACAACTTATTCAAAGTTTCATGTCAAGTTGCATAACTCTGATTTTTCTGAAATTTCATTGCCACTTAAGGCCCTGTTTTGGCACATCATGATCCTGCACATACCCAAGCCCTCTTGTGTGCACTTTCTGATCAACAAATAATGGGATTAACTAACAAATCATCTAGAAAGGAAATATGGGATAAGTTGGAGACTCTTGATGAAGGTGACCCTACAGTGAAGATTGCTAAACTTGATGGTTACCAGGTGAGATATGAAAACCTAAATATGGAAGAAGATGAAAGGATTACTGCATTCATGGAAAGGGTAAATGAGATTGTTATGGGAATTCAATGTTGTGGTAGAACTCCGAGTGAAGATGAAATTGTTTCTAAAGTCTTGAGAACCCTACCACTAACTTACAAAATGAAGGCTACTACTATTAATAAGTTGAGAACAATGGCTAATACTTCTGTCAACAGAGATACCTTGGTTGGGAAATTATTTTCTTTTGAGATTGAAGAATTTGGACCATCTGGACTTGTGAATACTGAACTTGCTTGTCATGCATTTGCATCAACAACTGGTAAGTGAGATTGGAAAGCTTTATATGCAAAGGAATTGGATGATATGAAGAGAGAATATGATGAGTTTGAGAAACATGAAGCACAATTTGCTAGAAGAGTACCTAAAGGACTGGTAAGAAGTAAGTATGAAGGAAAAGAACCTTTTAAATGTTTTGCATGTAACAAGATTGGCCATTTTGCATATAGATGTCTTGAAAGGAATTCAAGATTTGAAGAAAGAGTTAGAAGATATTTTAAGCCTAACCCTGGATATCAGAACAAGTATAAGTAAAGGAAAAATAGAGACAAATTATTATACATAACAGATGAGGAAGGTATTACTGAATATGATGATGAACTAGTAGAAGACGCTGCTAGTGGTTTAGGAAATGGAAAGGAATGGTTGTTCTCAGCTATCAAGGAAGATGTTATATCACTCGAAGAGAATGTACCTGAAGAGAAGGCACTTGCTGCTAAAATTGAAGACAAGGATGAATGGGTAATTGATAGTGGATGTTCACATCATATGATTGGAGATAAAGGGAAGTTTTTATCTTTGCAAGAATTTGATGGTGGTCTAGTTAGATTTGGAGATGATAAAGCATGTATGATCAAAGGAAAAGGAACTATATTATTGGATGGTACGAACAATACTGACAATGTTTATTTTGTTGAAGGTGTGAAGCATAATGTTTTGAGTGTAGAACAATTGGTGGATAAGAGAGTTCAATTATAGTTCAAGGATGGAAAATGCAAAATAAATAACAGATCTAGTTTAGAGATTGCAACTGGTACACAGAAAAAAGTTAATATATTTCATTTGAATTCGAGTGAGAAAACATGTTTGATTGCAAAAATTGATGAGAGTTGGCTATGGAATAAGAGGCTATGTCATGTGAATTTTGATTGCATTGTAAAGATCAGTTCAACTAACGCAGTTAGAGATATACCTAAGATTATGAAGCCCTATAATCGGGTATGTAAAGAATGTCGAATGGGAAAATAGATCAGAACCTCTTTTAGGAGTATACAAGATAATTCTAATGATGTTCTTGATCTTATTCATACTGATTTATGTGGCCTTGCTAGAGTTAAAATATTTCAACGTCATAGATATTTCATGCTAATCATTGATGATTATTCTAGAATGATGTGGGATACTTTTCTAAGGGAGAAATCTGAGGCTTTTGAAAAGTTTAAAGTATTTAAAGATAAAGTTGGTTTTGGTTTGGTGATCGGATGCTATCATGTTTGGTTGGAAGATTGGCTTGTGGTACCGATGAGGGTTTCACCGATAGAGCTTTGATGAAGATCTTTGATGATATGCATATGTGGTGTTGGTGCATCTTCTAGTATGGATTCAGGATGTTGTTGGTAATCATGTTTGAGACTTAGCAGATTTGAATTATTTCTTTAGCGTGTGGAGCTATATTCTGTCTTGGTTGATCAGGGTTATGGACCAGCTTAATGTAACATGTGGATTGGACCTCTCGATGTGTTTCCAGAATGTCTTATGTGTTGAATATTGTTTTTTTGGTCTAAGGTCAACATGTTTTATACTTATGTAATTAGATTATTATCTTGCAGCTGATTTGATTGTTTATGGTCAAGGGTTTGTATATATATGATGTAAGATCTCTTTGTAGATAATTGTGGTTATGGCCAAGGGAATGGAAAATGGATATTTGGTCGATCATTGGAGATCAAGTTGGGTTTATTTAGTCTTCCGGTATTGAGCTTAACCAAAATTGTACTCAGGCATAGGATATGCTATATATCCAGTTCAATCACTTCTCCAGATTGTAGTCTATATTTCCATGTAGTCAGTGAGACTCCTTTTGTGATGAGTAGTGCACTCTAGGTTGTTGGCCTTCCTGAAAGTGCAGGCCCCTCAATTGTAATTCACATAATTACTATACAAGAATTATCTGACTGTGGGTAGGCTTCCCATAGTGGTTTTTCCCTTTACCAGGTTTTCCACGTATAACTATTGGTGTCATGTGGATGGTATTTATTCTCTAATTATTTTTTATGCTTAATTAGTTTACCTTCTATTCCAATATTTGGTTTAAGCATTCATGTATTAATGTGTTGGGTTTTGGTATTAAAGATTTAATTACTAAATGTTTTAGAAATCTATGAAAATAGATTCACCCCCCCCCCTGTAAGTTGTCTTCCGATTATTTGAACTGTCTAACAATTGGTATCAGAGCTTTGGTCCTCTCTACAGAAATGTTAACCGCTTGAGGAAGATCGTATGGCAACTAACAGTTGAAGTTCATCTAGTTCATCTAGAGCTATCTTTCAAATAGATATTCCTAGGCTTGATGGAACAAATTACATAGTATGGAAGATTTGGATGCAGACTCATCTGAGATGTCTTGGCAAGGAGATTTAGGAGATCACACAGAATGATGTTACACATTATAATATGGCATCTGGCAATCCTCCTTCGATAAAATTGGATAAGGACCTTGAGAATGATTGTAGAGAAAGAGAAGCCCTCTTGTGTGCACTTTCTGATCAACAAATAATGGGATTAACTAACAAATCATATGGAAAGGCTATATGGGATAAGTTTGAGACTCTTAATGAAGGTGACCCTATAGTGAAGATTGCTAAACTTGATGGTTACCAGGTGAGATATGAAACCTAAAGATGGAAGAAGATGAAAGGATTAATGCATTCATGGAAAGGGTAAATGAGATTGTTATGGGAATTCAATGTTGTGGTAGAACTCTAAGTGAAGATGAAATTGTTTCTAAAGCCTTGAGAACCCTACCACCAACTTACAAAATGAAGGCTACTACTATTAATAAGTTGAGAACAATGGCTAATACTTCTGTCAACGGAGATACCTTGGTTGGGAAATTATTTTCTTTTGAGCTTGAAGAATTTGGACCATCTGGAGTTGTGAAGACTGAACCTGCTTTTCATGCATTTGCATTAACAACCAGTAATCAAGATTGGAAAGCTTTATATGCAAAGGAATTGGATGATATGAAGAAAGAATATGATGAGTTTGAGAAACTTGAAGCACTATTTTGTAGAAGAGTACCTAAAGGACCGGTAGGAAGTAAGTATGAAGGAAAAGAACCTTTGAAATGTTTTCATGTAATAAGATTGGTCATTTTGCATATAGATGTCCTGAAAGGAATTCAAGATTTGAAGAAAGAGTTAGAAGATATTAGTGGATGACGAAGGTATTACTTAATATGATGATGAACCAGGAGAATATTGTGCTAGTGGTTCAGGCAATGGAAAGGAATGGGTGTTCTTGGCTATCAAGGAAGATGTTATATCACTCGAAGAGAATTTACTTGAAGAGAAGGCACTTGCTGCTAAAATTGAAGACAAGGATGAATGGGTAATTGACAGTGGATTTTCACATCATATGTTTGGAGATAAAGGGAAGTTTTTATCTTTTCAAGAATTTTATGGCGGTCTAGTTAGATTTGGAGATGATAAAGCATATATGATTAAAGGAAAAGGAACTATATCATTCCATGGTACGAACAATACTGACAATGTTTATTTTGTTGAAGGTGTGAAGTATAATCTTTTGAGTGTAGCACAATTGGTGGATAAGAGAGATCAATTATAGTTCAAGGATGGAAAATGCGAAATAAATAACAGATCTGGTTTGGAGATTGCAATTGGTACACAGAAAAAAGTTAATATATTTCATTTGAATTCCGGTGAGAAGACATGTTTGATTGGAAAAATTTATGAGAGTTGGGTATGGAATAAGAGGATGTGTCATGTGAATTTTGATTGCATTGTAAAGATCAGTTCAACTAATGCAGTTAGAGATATACCTAAGATTATGAAGCCCTATAATCCGGTATGTAAAGAATGTCAAATGGGAAAATAGGTCAGAACCTCTTTTAGGAGTATACAAGATAAATCTAATGATGTTCTTGATCTTATTCATATTAATTTATCTGGCCTTGCTAGAGTTAAAAGTTTTCAAGGTGATAGATATTTCATGCTAATTATTGATGATTATTTTAGAATGATGTGGGATACTTTTCTAAGGGAGAAATCTGAGGCTTTTGAAAATTTTAAAATATTTAAAGATAAAGTTGGTTTTGGTCTAGTGATCGGATACTATCATGTTTGGTTGGAAGATTGCCTTATGGTATCGATGAGGGTTTCACCGATAGAGCTTTGATGAAGATCTTTGATTATATGCATATGTGGTATTGGTGCATCTTCTGGTATGGCTTCAAGATGTTGTTGGTGATCATGTTTGAGACTTAGTGGATTTGGATTATTTCTTTAGCGTGTGGACCTATATTGGGTCCATGTTGATCAAGGCTATGGACTAGCTTAATGTAACATGTGGATTGGACCTCTCGATGTGTTTCCAGAATGTCTTATGTGTTGAATATTGTTTTTTTGGTCTAAGGTAGACATGTTTTATACTTATGTAATTAGTTTATTATTTGGTTGCTGACCTGATTGTTTGTGGTCAAGGGTTTGTATATATATGATGTAAGATCTCTTTGTAGATAATCATGGTTATGGCCAAGGGAATGGAAAATGGATATGTAATGTGTGAATAATGTAGTATCATTTAGGCAGAAGATTTGGTTGATCATTAGAGATCGAGTTGGGTTTATGTAAGCTGGTTTAGTCCTCTGGTATTGAGCTTAACTGGAATTGTACTCAGGCATTGGATATTCTATCTTTCGAGTTCAATCACTTCTCTGGATTGTAGTCTAGATTTCCATGTAGTCAGTGAGACTCCTTTTTTGATGAGTAGTGCGCTCTAAGTTGTTGGCCTTCCTGAAAGTGCAGGCCCCTCAATTGTAATTCACATACTTACTGCAGAAGTATTATTTGACTGTGGGTAGGCTTCCCACCGTGGTTTTTCCCTTTATTGGGTTTTCCACGTATAACTCTTGGTGTCATGTGGATGGTATTTATTCTCTAATTATTGTTTATGCTTAATCAGTTTAACTACTATTCTAGTATTTTGTTTAAGCATTCATGTATTAATGTGTTGGGTTCCGGTATTAAATATTTAATTGCTAAATATTCTGGTAATCTGTGACAACAAATTCACCCTCCCTCTAAGTTGTCTTCCAGTTATTTGAACTATCTAAAAATTGGTATTAGAGCTTTAGTCCTCTCTACAGAAATCTTAACCGCTTGAGGAAGATCTGATGGTGACTGATAGTTTAAGTTCATCCAGTTCATCTGGAGCTATCTTTCAGAGAGATATTCCTAGGCTTGATGGAACAAATTACACCGTATGGAAGATTTGGATGGAGACTCATCTGAGATCTCTTCGCAAGGAGATTTGGGAGATCACACAGAATGGTGTTACACATTATCATCTGGCATCTGGAAATCCTCTTCTGATAAAATTAGATAAGGGGCTTGAGAATGATTGTAGAGAAAGAGAAGCCCTCTTGTGTGCACTTTCTGATCAACAAATAATGGGATTAACTGACAAATCATCTAGAAAGGCTATATGGGATAAGTTGGAGACTCTTAATGAAGGTGACCCTACAGTAAAGATTGCTAAACTCTATGGTTACCAGGAGAGATATGAAAACCTAAAGATGGAAGAAGATGGAAAGGGTAAATGAGATTGTTATGGGAATTCAATGTTATGGTAGAACTCTGAGTGAAAATGAAATTATTTCTAAAGTCTTGAGAACCCTACCACTGACTTACAAAATGAAGGCTACTACTATTAATAAGTTGATCAAAATGGCTAATACTTCTATCAATGAAGATACATTTGTTGGGAAATTATTGTCTTTTGAGCTTGAAGAATTTGGACCATCTGGAGTTGTGAAGACTAAACCTGCTTTTCATGCATTTGCATCAACAATCGGTAAGCAAGATTGGAAAGCTTTATATGCAAAGGAATTGGATGATATGAAGAGAGAGTATGATGAGTTTGAGAAACTTGAAGCACTATTTGCTAGAAGAGTACCTAAAGGACCGGTAGGAAGTAAGTATGAAGGAAAAGAACCTCTTAAATGTTTTGCATGTAATAAGATTGGTCATTTTGCATATAGATGTCCTGAAAGGAATTCAAGATTTGAAGAAAGAGTTAGAAGATATTATAAGCATAACCCTAGATATCAAACCAAGTATAAGTACAAGAAAAATAGAGACAAATCATTATACATAGCGGATGAGGAAGGTATTACTGAATATGATGATGAACCGACAGAAGACTGTGCTAGTGGTTGAGGTAAAGGAAAGGAATGGGTGTTCTTCGCTATCAAGGAAGATGTTATATTACTCGAAGAGAATATACCTGAAGAGAACGCACTTGCTGCTAAAATTGAAGACAAGGATGAATGGGTAATTAAAAGTGGATGTTAACATCATATGATTGGAGATGAAGGGAAGTTTTTATCTTTGCAAGAATTTGATGGTGGTCTAGTTAGATTTTGAGATGATAAAGCATGTATGATCAAAGGAAAAGGAACTATATCATTGGATGGTACGAACAATACAGACAATGTTTATTTTGTTGAATGTGTGAAGCATAATCTTTTGAGTGTAGGACAATTAGTGGATAAGAGAGTTCAATTACAGTTCAAGGATGGAAAATGCAAAATAAATAACAAATCTAGTTTGGAGATTGCAACCGGTACATAGAAAAAAGTTAATATAGTTCATTTGAATTCTGGTGAGAAGATATGTATGATTGAAAAAATTGATGAGAGTTGACTATGGAATAAGAGGCTATGCATATGTGGTATTGGTGCATCTTCTGGTATGGATTCAGGATGTTGTTGGTGATCATGTTTGAGACTTAGTGGATTTGGATTATTTCTTTAGTATGTGGACCTATATTGGGTCCTGGTTGATCAAGGTTATGGACCAACTTAATGTAACATGTGGATTGGACCTCTCCATGTGTTTCCAGAATGTCTTATGTGTCGAATATTGTTTTTTTGGTCTAAGGTCGACATGTTTTATACTTATGTAATTAGTTTATTATTTGGTGGGTGACCTGATTGTTTATGGTCAAGGGTTTGTATATATATGATGTAAGATCTCTTTGTAGATAATCATGGTTATGGCCAAGGGAATGGAAAATGGATATGTAATGTGCGAATAATGTAAGATAATTTAGGCAGAGGATTAGGTTGATCATTGGAGATCAAGTTGGGTTTATGTAAGATGTTTTAGTCCTTCGGTATTGAGCTTAACTGAAACTGCACTCATGCATAGGATATGCTATCTTTCCAGTTCAATCACTTCTCTAGATTGTAGTCTAGATTTCCATGTTGTCAGTGGGACTCCTTTTGTGATGAGCAGTGTGCTCTAGGCTATTGGCCTTCCTGAAAGTGCAGGTCTCTCAATTGTAATTCACATACTTACTGCAGAAGTATTATCTGACTGTGGGTAGGCTTGCCACCATGGTTTTTTCCTTTACCAGGTTTTCCATGTAGAACTCTTGGTGGCATGTGGATGGTATTTATTCTCTAATTATTGTTTATGCTTATTTATTTTAACTGCTATTCCAGTATTTGGTTTAAGCATTTATGTATTAATGTGTTGGGTTCTAGTGTTAAAGATTTAATTGCTAAATGTTTTGGTAATCTGTGACAATAGATTCACTGCCCCGCTCTAAATTGTCTTCCAATTATTTGAACTGTCTAACAATTGGTATCAGAGCTTTGGTCCTCTCTACAAAAATCTTACCACTTGAGGAAGATCCTATGGTGACTAACAGTTGAAGTTCATCTAGTTCATCTGGAGCTATCTTTCAGAGAGATATTCCTAGGCTTGATGGAACAAATTACATAGTATGGAAGATTTGGATGGAGACTCATCTGAGATGTCTTGGCAATGAGATTTGGGAGATCACACAGAATGGTGTTACACATTATAATCTAGCATCTAGAAATCCTCCTCCGATAAAATTGGATAAGGAGCTTGAGAATGATTGTAGAGAAAGAGAAGCCCTCTTGTGTGCACTTTCTGATCAACAAATAATGGGATTACCCGACAAATCATCTGGAAAGGCTATATGGGATAAGTTAGAGATTCTTAATGAAGGTGACCCTATAGTGAAGATTGCTAAACTTGATGGTTACCAGGTGAGATATGAAAACCTAAAGATGGAAGAAGATGAAAGGATTACTACATTCATGGAAAGGGTAAATGAGATTGTTATGGGAATTCAAGGTTGTGGTAGAACTCTAAGTGAAGATGAAATTGTTTCTAAAGTCTTGAGAACCCTACCACCAACTTACAAAATGAAGGATACTACTATTAATAAGTTGAGAACAATGGCTAATACTTCTGTCAATGGAGATACCTTGTTTGGTAAATTATTTTCTTTTGAGCTTGAAGAATTTGGACCATCTAGAGTTGTGAAGATTGAACCTGCTTTTCATGCATTTGCATCAACAACTGGTAAGCAAGATTGTAAAGCTTTATATGCAAAGGAATTGGGTGATATGAAGAGAGAAGATGATGAGTTTGAGCAACTTGAAGAACTATTTGCTAGAATAGTACCTAAAGGATCGATAGGAAGTAAGTATGAAGGAAAAGAACCTTTTAAATGTTTTGCATGTAATAAGATTGGTCATTTTGCATATAGATGTCCTGAAAGGAATTCAAGATTTGAAGAAAGAGTTAGAAGATATTTTAAGCCTAACCCTGGATATCAAAACAAGTATAAGTATAGGAAAAATAGAGACAAATCATGCTACATAGCAGATGAGGAAGGTATTACTGAATATGATGATGAACCAGTAGAAGACTGTGCTAGTGGTTCAGGCAATGATAAGGAATGGGTGTTGTTGGCTATCAAGGAATATGTTATATCACTCGAAGAGAATGTACCTTAAGAGAAGGCACTTGCTGCTAAAATTGAAGACAAGGATGAATGGGTAATTGACAGTGGATGTTCAGATCATATGATTGGAGATAAAGGGAAGTTTTTTTTCTTTGCAAGAATTTGATGGTGGTCTAGTTAGATTTGGAGATGATAAAGCATGTATGATCAAATGAAAAGGAACTATATCATTGGATGGTATGAACAATATTGACAATGTTTATTTTGTTGAAGGAGTGTAGCATAATCTTTTGAGTGTAGGACAATTGGTGGATAAGAGACTTCAATTACAGTTCAAGGATGGAAAATGCAAAATAAATAACAAATCTTATTTGGAGATTGCAACCGATACATAGAAAAAAGTTGATATATTTCATTTGAATTCCTGTGAAAAGAAATGTTTGATTGCAAAAATTGATGAGAGTTGGCTATGGAATAAGAGGCTGTGTCATGTGAATTTTGATTGCATTGTAAAGATCAATTCAACTAACGTAGTTAGAGATATACCTAAGATTATGAAGCCCTATAATCCAGTATGTAAAGAATGTCAAATGGGAAAATAGGTCAAAACCTCTTTTAGGAGTATACAAGATAAATCTAATGATGTTCTTTATCTTATTCATACTGATTTATGTGGGCTTGCTAGAGTTAAAAGTTTTCAAGGTGATAGATATTTCATGCTAACCATTGATGATTATTCTAAAATGATGTGGGTTACTTTTCTAAGGGAGAAATATGAGGCTTTTGAAAAGTTTCAAATATTTAAAGATAAAGTGGAAACTGTGACATGATTGAAGATTAAATGTTTGAGGTCAGATCATGGTGGAAAATTCACATCCGATGAGTTTAATAACTTTTGTGAGAAGCATGGTATAAGGAGACAATTTTATGCTCCCCAGACAGCTCAACAGAATGGAGTTGTGGAAAGGAAAAACATAACTATCTTGGATGCTTATAGAATAATGGTGATGGAAGGTAGTCTACCTCATATCTACTGGAGAGAAGCAGTGAGCACAGCAGTTTATTAATTCAATAAAGTTCATATCAAAGGAGAAACGGGTAAGACACCTTATGAATTATGATTTGGCAATACACCTACAGTTAAGGATTTCAGAATCTTTGGTAGTAAATGTTATATTAGGAGAGATGATATTATTGGCAAATTTGATCCTCGATGTGATGAAGGCATTTTTTTTGGTTATTCTAATAAAAGAAAAGCATATAGATTTTATAACAAGAGATTGCAGAGAATTGTGGAGAGTGCTAATGTCAAGATGGATGAGTTGAATAGAGGTCAAGTCAAAGTTTATGAGAAGGAACCAATAGTGGAAATGATTATATCTAAACTGCTAGCACGTTCACCGAAACAGTGTTGAACCAATTACTTTGGCAGTATTAGAAAATTCAAAAGTAACTGAAGAATCAGGAAGAGGAATAGAGAGTTAGAGGACTCCTAGGTATTTGAGATTGAATCATTCAGAAGACAAGAAGTGATGACAAGAAGAAGACTAGCAACTAATGAGGTATATTTAATTTCTCAAGTTGAACCGGTATCAGTAATTGAAGCATGTAAAGATGAATATTGGTTGAAAGCTATGGAAGAAGAATTAGATCAGATTAAGAAGAATAACACATGGACTTTAGTTCCCCGGCCTAAAAATAAGAATATTATTGGAACTAAATGGGTTTTTAGGAAGAAATTGAATGAGGATGGTCAAGTTGTAAGGAATAAGGCTAGATTGGTTTGTAAAAGATATTCTTAGAAGGAAGAAATTGATTATGGAGAGACTTTTTGTTGGCATTATGTTGTCATTGATGTCAACCAGTATGGGATGACTATCGGTATGAGAGATGTATGTGCAACACTGTCATGGAGGAGTACAGGTTGAGATATCTTTAATATTAGCTTGTGTTGCAGAACATCCGTAAGGTAAAGAAGAGAATGACATTAAGAGAAATGACTACTAGTGTCACTGGTACACAAGTTATTGTCTGACTTGTGCGAATGAAAGGGCACAATTACCAGTACAGTGTATCACTAGTAACTTGGAAAGGATGTCAACTAGTAAGTGATGTGTTGACATGGAGAAGTCAAATCAACCAAGTGAGTTGTTATCATCCTACAAAGGTCATGACTAGTGCACAAGTAGGATGAGCAAGGTGCTTGCATGTTGTTTGTGATGAAGAGGCAGAATGTTGCCTAAATCACATCATCATTAGAAGAGAAGAATGAATAGATCATAGGTATGTTGTGAGGTTGTAGAACAACAGGACTCCCACCAAATGAAGATGCAAAACATCATGAGATGTGATGACTGATAGTGAATTTTCCCACATCGGATCACATGTGCCTATTTGAAGATGTGTTGTACAAATAAGGAAGTCACATGAGTGCATTGCAGGATGCAAAAGACAACGTGTTACTCCACCGGTAAGTGTAACTTATCTCCTATTATGCATAATGTGCATTATAGTTCTATGAGATAAGGAAGAAGAGGTAAAGGCAAGTGTTTGAAGGCTCACATCAGATATACTAGTGAATCAAAGGAATGCCTCAAGTTCATGAAATCGGGGATATGCACTGGACTAATTGAGAAGGCATGTTGAGGTGTTGGTACAGATGAAGAGTGATGTGTTTTTCACTTTGACAAATCAGTTGTGATATGTTCTAAGCTGATCAGGGAGAAGGCAAGGCTGAGCAGATGCAAATAGAGGAAAATGGCCTAATTGAAGATAGATTTTGTTGAGGGTTGATGACATGGTGTCATCATGAGGTTTTGCTAGTATAAATTTTCATTGGTAATATGGAAAAGGTGCAGATGAAGAAGACTCCCCATCTAATGAATTTGTACTTAAGGAAGGCTAGCAAGAGTGTTGACCGATTGAGTAGCTCACCAGAAGAGAAGTAGAATTCAAGGTTGATGATAGACCGGTTTGAGGGTTTAACCGATGGTTACTATACCGGTAGATGAACCTAGTAATGGAGTTGGTCGATGATTAAATCTATACCAACATAGAAAACCTAGTAGAGGTGGATGTCAATGTGGATGCCACAAAGAGATGACATGGAAAGCATGCAGAGGTTGGTGGAGTGTTGTGTAGAGATAGGTATTTCTATAGGTATGCATTTAATATGGATCCTATGATTTGGGGATCGAATCAGAAGAGTGCAACTCAAGGAAGAATGAGCAACAGAGACAAATTAGGGAGTTGTTGGCACCTCAGTCTAAGCAAGAAGATTAGACTGTGAGAAGACCTCAAGAAGGAAACAAAAGAAACATTAATGGCATTTTGACAAAGGTAGGTTGAGTGATGAGGTTGTGGTTGCTAAGATTAGAAGACATGTATTGGAAGGTGTTTTAATGATGGAGATGTACAATTGGTTGTCTGGGAGATTAGATCAGAAAAGATCTAATTGGATTTGGTTTTCCTTGAGGTTGATGAGGAAACCCTAACCGCCCATGTTTTTGAATTGGCTTTTGGTAGGAAAATAAGGTTAAAAATAAGGAAGCAAAAATCATTGAAGGTTATTACTCAATAGAAGAAGATATTGCTACTATGAAGTGATTGAGTGTTACTTTTGCATGAGAGAGAAAATCAATCAAGTACTCAGTGAGTATCTGAGAAGAGACTAAGGGTGAGGGAGAACTGGGTTGAAGTGTTCAACTGGTAGCAGTGCAGAATTGGTAGTGTCCATACCGACAGTATAGAAGTGAAGGAAGTTGCAGAGAAGGTAGACATAGAACCGACATAGCATAGTATTAGTAAAGAGAAGAGCAGTGAGGGGAAGATCTAGTAGAGAAGAATAGAGGAGAGGTGAACTGGTAGAGTTTACCCACAATACAATAGTAGATGTGAGTAGCAAAAGAGTGAATCGGTGTAGCTAAGAAGGTGTCTCAGTAGTAGAAGGAAGTTGTGTGCAGAGGTTGCAAAACACTTTTGTAATGAGGATATTACTTTTGTATTTGAATGTTTATTGTGATCATTGAGTTGTAGCTCCTTTGGGTTGTAGCCCATAAATCAGTTAGGGGTTGGTGCCCTAAATCAGGGGTTGGTGCTCCTTGGGTTGGCACCCTAAATCAAGGGTTGTAGCTCCTTGGTTTGGTACCCTGCATCAGTAACATTGTAACAGAGACTTATTGTGAGGCTGGATTGGAGTAGTAGACTCTAGCAGCATTGCTCACCAAGGTTTTTCCCATCTTGGGTTTTCCTCATGCATACTGGAGTTATATGTTGTGCCTTTGAGTGTGTTTTCATTTGAGTTGGTCTCCCCACTAACCGGTAAGTCTACATGGTGTTAGATCCCCTAACCGGTATGCTCACATAAGTCAGTTAAAGGGAAAAGGTTTGAGAACCACCGATTCACCCCCCTCTCAGTGGTGCATTGTGTCTAACACTTTTGTACTTGTAGCTAGGATTGAAGTTGTAAGATTATTTCTTGCCTATGCTGCCCATAAGAACTACAAGGTTTATTAGATGGATGTTAAGTGTGCATTTTTGTATGGGGATCTTGATGAGGAAGTTTATATTAAGCAACCTAATGGATTTTCACTTTCAGATGACACAAACATGGTTTGCAGGTTAAGGAAATCTTTATATGGATTGAAATAGGCACCTAGAGCTTGGTATGCAAGGTTGGATAAATATCTTTTGGAGCTTGGTTTTACTAAGGGTAATGCTGACAATAATTTATATTATAAGATCACTGATGATGATATATTGATTATTGAAGTATTTGTTGATGACATTATTTTTGGAGGTGAAGATAAGTTGTGCATGGAGTTTTCTAAGAATATGGAGAAAGAATTTGAAATGTTTATGATTGGGAAAATGAAAATTTTCTTAGGTTTACATATTACTTTGACTGACAAAGGTATTTTCATCTATCAAACTAAGTATCCTAGAGAATTGTTGAAGAAATTAGATATGGGAGATTCTAAACCAGTAAGTACTCCTATGATTACATGTGAGAAATTGACAATGAAAGATGTTTCTACAGCAGTAAATCCTACAAGATACAAACCTATGATTGGTGGTCTTCTTTATTTGACTCAAAGTAGGCCTGACATAATGAATGTTGTTTGTATTGCATCTAGATTTTAGAGTGATCCTAGAGAAAATAATGAGAGTGTGGTGAAAAGGATTTTTAGATACTTGCAAGGTACTTGCAAGGTACATCTGAAGGATGTTGACTTTACTTTATGTGCATATACAGATGTTGATGACCAGAAAAGTACTTTTGATGGAGCTCTCTTTCTTGGAAAGAAGTTGGTTTTATGGATCAACAAGAAATAGTCATGTACTTCTTTATCTACTACTAAAGCTGAGTATGTTGTTGCTACTACTAACTATACACATGTTTTATGGATGAAGCAAATGTTGAAGGATATGAAAGTGCATTTCACTTGACCGGTAGTTATTCACTATGATAACTCTGCTGCTATTGACATATCAAAGAATCTAACATTTCATTCTAAGACAAAACACATATTCTATCAAGTATAACTTTTTGAAGGAAAAGGTGAAAGAAAATGAAGTCAGATTGGTTTATGTGAATGCTAAAGAGAAAATTGCAGATATTTTCACCAAACCTTTGCCTAAAGAACCATTTGAGTACTTGAGAGACAAGTTAGGGGTTTCTGCCCCTCCAATAGAGAACTGGTTGATTCTTTTTGGCATCAGTTTGATATGTATTATCAAAGATATTATTCATTTTGACACTAATGTGGGGATGTTACTACTCAGGCGGAGTAGTCAGCTTTGTGTTTCAGTGGTTTATATTTTTGCTTTGATATTTTTGTCAGATTTATGGTATTGATGTAAAAGGGGGAGATATATTGATGTGATAAAGAAAAAAGGGAGTTGTATACATTAGGGAGAGATATATGTGTAATTCAGAGCTTTACAAAGATATCATTCATAGGGGGAGTTTGGTCTTTTGTTTCAAAACTTCATTGTTATATCTTTATGTGGGAGATTGTTGGTTGTCTTCCATTATGGGAGACTTATTTAGCATTTCTTGGTACTTAGATGTTTTTCACATCTAGTGTTGCCATCAATGCCAAAGGGGGTGATTGTTGGCCATTTCGTGGAATTGATTATGTGTTGCATTCATGTTTTTTCATTGATGTCAACACTAGCTATGTTGGATGCTTTATCGACACCCTTCTAGTCCTAGTAGGATAAGTAGTTTATGGTTGGTTTGGATCTGGCATGATCCAGTATTCTCTAATATGATTTGGTTATGGATTTGGCTTATTCATGATACTTGTGTTCATATTCAGTCAGTTGGTTTTGGTCTGATGATTAGATGCTATCTTGTTTGCTTGGAATCTTGGCTTGTGGTACCGATGAGGGTTTCATCAGCAGAGCTTTGATGAAGATCTTTGATGATATGCATAAGTGGTGTTGGTGCAGAAACTGGTATGGATTTAGGATGTTGTTGGTGATCATGTTCAAGACTTGGTGGATTTGGATTATTGCTTTAGCGTGTGACCTATATTGGGTCCCAGTTTATCTAGGTTATGGATCGGCTTAATGTAATGTGTTGATTGGACCTCTTGATGTGTTTGTAGAGTTTCTTATGTGTTAAATATTGTTTGTTTGGTCTAAGGCCGACATATCTTGTAATTATATAACTAGTTTATTGTCTGGTGTCTAGCTTGATTGTTTATGGTCGAGGGTTTATATATATGATGTAAGATCTCTTTGTAGATAATCATGGTTATGTTCAAGGGAATGGAAAATGGATATGTAATGTGTGAATAATGTAATATCATTGAGGCAGAGGATTTGTTCGATCATTGGAGATTGAGTTGGGTTTATGTAAGAGGATTTCATCCTCTGGTATTGAGCTTAACCGGAACTATACTCAAGCATAGGAGATGCTATCTTTGCAGTTCAATCACTTCTCCGAATTGTAGTTTGGATTTCCATGTAGTGAATGAGATTCCTTTTGTGATGAGCAGTGCACTCTAGGCTGTTGGCCTTCCTTCAAGTGTAGGCCCCTTAATTGTAATTCATATACTTGTTGCAAAAGTATTTGTTCGCAATTGACACTCAATTGGTTGGTTTCACTATGTTGTCATTGATGGAAACATGGTATTTATTTCTGGCTTCATGATTTGGTTCAATTGTGTACCGACAGGCACTTCACAGACACTACACCAACACCGACACCAGCACCAGCAGGACATAAGGATTTCTCTGGTTACTGGCAATGCAAGCCGACATGGTTTAGAATATGGTTATTGATATTGGAGGCCAACATCTCTTGGATCTGACATCGACAATTGTTTTTGATATTCATGAATTTATGTTATCTAGCCAACATGTAATTGATATTGTAATTATCTTTGTAAGCTGACATAAGGCATGATAAGTTGTATAGGATATATAGGTCAGTTAGATTAGATCATTTTGATATAGATATGGTGATGGATATGAGAATGTGATATAATACAAAATATATCAGAGAGATTATGTATGTGAGGATATTTATGTAAGGGTTATTCCGATAAAGGGTTTCAGGTTTTAGACTGGAACAGAAAGAGCTTAAACTGGAACTGTATTCAGACATAGAAGATGTTATCATAGCAGTTCAACTCTTATGTGGATTGAAGTCTAGATTTATATCTAGTCAGTGAGGCTCCATTTGTGATTGAGTAGTGTGCTCTAGGCTATAAGCCTTCTTGCAAGTGTAGGCCCCTTATATTTTGTAATATCTCTTCATATGGCTAGTGGATTGATATTGTGGGTCACAAATCCCACCGTGGTTTTTCCTCTTTGAGGTTTTCCACATATAATTCTATGTGTTATGTTTCTCATTTATGTGGCTCACTGGTTTCTTTACTTCTTTCAATTTTGTATGTACCGGTATATCAGTTGGTGTATGCATGTTTTAATAAGGCTAAAATTAATCCATCCAGTATAACACTAATTCACCCCCCCTCTCAGTGTTATTGGATTCCACCAGTATTATCTAACTATGGGTAGGCTTCTCATCGTGGTTTTTCCCTTTACTGGGTTTTCCACGTATAAATCTTGGCGTCATGTGGATAGTATTTATTCTCTGATTATTGTTTATGCTTAATTGGTTTAATTGCTATTCTGGTATTTGGTTTAAGCCTTCTGGTATTAATGTTTTGGGTTTTGGTATTAAAGATTTAATTGTTAAATGTTCTGGTAATCTATGACAACTAATTCACCCCCCTCCCCTCTCAGTTGTCTTCGGGTTATTTGAAATGTCTAACTACAAGCAGTTAGATGTGTCTATAATTTTCAGTGTTCACATTAAGTATACAATCAAAATGCGTAATAGCTAAGACCAATCTCGTATAGGAAAACTTTACACTAATAATTAACGACTTAGACATAGTCTAAATATTTTCTTTTAGTGGGCATGTCTTCTTTAGCCTAAATTTTTTTTTACCAGTTTTGTCTCTCCATCTCTGACTGAAGTTGAAGCGAGTTTATATAAGCTTAGAACACCGAATAATCCTATCAAGGCATAATCGACACACCAAGTGCTTACTCCATGTGGAAACTTAATTTTTTCTATTTTCACATTTGCTTTTTGGTTTTTGTTCATGCGTGACCCATTGTTCTTGTTTCCATAGTAACAATGACTTCCTAAAAATGAGTGCCCTTGGATTTTCCCACCAAACATATCTGGGAATAAAAAGACTACATACAACAAACAAAAATTGTCAGGAATGAAACAATCATTGTGGCAACACAATGGGAATAGTGGAAATGAGAAAACAAATGTGACTATATATATACACACACACATACATATGTACATATGTATATACTTACATTTAAACATGTATACATATACATATATATACACACATATATATATACTCTATGTATGCATATATTGTATGGGAAGATTGTTGGGCATTGGTTGATGTGTTGTCATTGATGTTAACATATGTTTCTATGTATTCCTGTGTTGAGTGTTGCTGGATGAGTTTGTTTTGTAGATGAGATTATGCAAATTAAAGGGTTTTTGGTATGTTGTTTGTAGATGGTTCATTCCAATTTGCAAAATTCCACATGATATTTTTATCAAGTTATGACGTTCGGTATTAAGGATGATATTCAGTTGTTCATGTTATTCGATACTCTGGTTTGTGCTCCGTATTGCTCCAGAATTGCCATATCTTTAGTTGTGGATGTATGGGATGTGTTTTGGACATTGATGTGTGTCCTTAATTAGATTGGTTCATGATTTGGAAATCTACAAGGAAATATTTCAAGTTGACAGCCGGTTATGTTGATGTTCTTGAGCTTCGGTAGAGAGATGATGATGATTCTAGTGATTCGAGTTGTTGTGATTGTTGCAGTGGAATTCACATTGCTTGTGAATATCCCTAGATCATTTTCTATGTTTATTGGTGGTCCGCATTGATTATTGTGCATGTTATTGAAGATTTTCTTTGTCTGGTGATGTTCTTCATGTTATGTGACATTCTTGGTAGTTGTAGCACATTGCAAATGATTGAGGCATAATTGTTGGAGGTGTTACATGTTTGCGATATTGATTTGGGTCCAGACTATGTCTTAGTCGACATTGTTTTGGTTTGCATGCATTGTTGTAGCATGTGAGGTTATTATTTTGTAATTTGTATTGAGGGTTTAGCCGACCTTGAAATATAGGTTGATGACTTGTATAAATAAATGTAATAATCATTGAGAGAGATGATGATATGTGTGAATATTGTATCAATCATTGGAGTGTGTTGTAGAGAAGATTTGATAGTGATCTTAGTCGGAACTATACTCAGGCATATGGAGATTCTATTCTCATAGTTTATGTAATCTAGATTGTTTTTTGAATGATTTTGTAATTTAGTAAGAATTATTGTAAGGCAATGAGCCTTCCCTAAAGGTTGTAGCCTTTTTGGGTTTCTTATTTGAGCAATGATCTCTAGGCAGTGTGCCTGAATGCATGTGCATTCCACATTGTAATATTTACATGTACTCATAACAGGGTATTATCTCATTGTGGGTAGGTTCCCACTATGATTTTTCCCTTTACTAGGCTTTCCCCGTCAAAAATATTGGTGTTATGTGTGTTATTGATGTGGTGTTGTTTCATGCTCTAATTGTTAATTATCAAATCTGATTTGTAGTTTAAGTTGAAGTAAGTTTTTGTGAAAACTAATTCACCTCCCTTAGTTTGCTACATTATTTCCAACAATATGTATGTGTATGTATGTATATATATCTTTATATATTCTTCCTTATAAACACACACACATGTATATATATGTACATATTGTAGAGACATAAAAAATTCCATTAAATGTCTTCTTTTTTAATCTCAACTTTCCAATCATTATCAAGTGGACCCATATTATATAAAATTATTATTATTATGCATTATCTTATGATATTCATTTTTCATTATTCCATTATTCCTCACTATCTCATAATATTTATATCATATATTAAATAAATCCATTTAATATTATTATTCTCTATTAAATCTATATTTCCATCTATTTCCCAAATCTCTTTCATATCTATTTCATCTCCTATTTATCATCTTCCACTCCTATCAATTACACTCACCTATGCATGTGGACCAACATCTTCAATCTAATATTTTATCCCAAATTTATCTTACAACTTGGATTCACCCCAAGAATATCTATAAATACCTTGCTCCTCCTCATTTCTAAGCCTAGCAAGCTAATAAACATTTTGCATATCACATCTTGCATCTTGCATCTATCTTTCTCATTCTTTCTTTTCATAATCATTTTTGCATCTTTGCATCTTACATCCATCTTACATAGCTTCAAATCTTTCTTTAAATATTCATTCAATCATAGCTCTTTGTGCAAATGCTTTTACTGAGAGCATAAAAAATGCAAGCATGAAGTCTTGATTAATAGGAGTATAATAGAGTGAAAATTCTTGTTCTTTTGCATGTTTATTTTATTTAGTGTTGCATGTTGTGTGTTTGTAGGTACTCTAAATTTAGAATGTCAGGTTAAATATGGATCTTCACTCCATATGATCTTAGATATTTTCCCCATCTACATTTGGCATGCCTGGTGGGATCAATAATGATGTGTTTTCTTTCATGCAATTGGTATGATGATTCATTTGGGTCTTATTCATATCTAGATGATTTTATCCTTTTTCCATAATAAGCTTGATGATGATATAAGCACTTTAAAAAGCACAAGAATTCTCATCACCTTCATATTCTCTTTCTCATCACTCATTATTCTTTCTCATCACTTTCCCCCTTTCATCTTTCCTTTTCATCATCTCATTCATCATTGTCTTCATTCTTCTTATTTCAATAAGATCAATAAAATTCTTTATCCAATTGATGAATGCCTCTCAATCTTTAATTGCTTTATCACATCAATCAACTTTCTTCTTGCAATCTCAACACCCCTGGATCAATCAATCAATCAATTATTTGATCAATATATCTTGTGCTAGCATCACTCCCTATTCGCTCAATTATCTTAATTGTCTCTTAATCAACATATCAACATAGCTATACTGTTCATGTCCATCAATTGTTCAGTTGCACTTCATCAATTGTGCATTTCCATCAAATGTACATCTCAACTTAATCACTTTCACAATATCAATCATCCAATCTCCCTTTCATAATCTATTGAGAGATAATCTCTCTTAAGAGAATATCATATCAATCACCATCCCTACCAGACCATCTCTAGGGAATATATCAATTGATCAAATTTTCTTTGAAACAACATGATGAGCTGCATTGTCTCAAAGAGGGAAAAAATGTGGACACATAAGAAATTTCCAGTAAAATGTCCTCTTATTTAATCTCAATTTTCCAATCATTATCAAGTGGATCCATATAATATGATATTATTATTATTCTCCATTATCTTATGATATTCATTTTTTATTATTCCATTTTCCCTCACTATATCATAATATTCATATTATATCATATATTAAATAAATCCATTTAATTATATTCTCCATTAAATTCATTTTTCATCCATTTGTTAAATCTCTTTCATATCTATTTCATCTTATATTTATCATCTTCCACTCCTATCAATTACACTCACCTATGTATGTGAGACCAACATCTTCAACTTAATTTTTTATCCCAAATTTATCCTAAAACTTGGATTCACCTTGGGAATATCTATAAATACCTTGCTCATCCTCATTGATAAACCTAGCAAGCTAATCAACATTTTGCATATCTCATCTTGCATCTTGCATCTCTCTTTCTCATTCTTTCTTTTCTTAATCATTCTTTCATCTTTGCATCTTACATCCATCTTACATGGCTTCAAATCTTTCTTTAAATCTTCATTCAATCATAGCTCTTTACGCAAATGATTTTACTGAGAGCATCTAAAATGCAAGCATGAAGTCTTGATTGATAGGAGTGCAATAGAATTAAAATTCTTGCTCTTTTGCATGTTTGTTTTCTTTAGTGTTGCATGTTATGTGTTTGCAGGTACTATATTGAGAATGTTAGGTTAAATCTGGATTGTCTTCATAAAATCTCAGACATTTTCCCCATCTATACACACACACACATATGTAACTTGTCCCTCCTAGGATTGCATTTTGATTTATGCACCGATGGACTTATTTAGACATATGGTTGATGTTTGATGATTATTCATAACTCTATTGCAATCTCAGATGATATTGATAATGCTAGATACCTTATGTGGACACATGTTATTTGATGACTTATGTGGATGATTGATATACCTCAAACTATATTGATGATGGATCATATTGCTTATGGGATTTTAATGATATCTTGGTTTTGCTAACCCTACTATGACTATGATAACTAAGTTGATGCTTTGATGATTGTGATTTGTTTATGGTATCTTTGTGATTCAAGATGATGTCATACCACTAATTTTGAGCATGATATGACGTTGTGATTCTCTATCACTTGCCAGATCATTTATGATGTATATCTGTTGTATATATGTTGTATTGTGTCTAGTGGTGGATGCAAGTTTGTAGGTACCAAAAATTGACTCCACTTGGTCTAATAGGTTTGAACGTGTCTTTATCCCAATGGCAAGTTGTTGGAGATGGCATGTGTTTCCCTCTTACACTCTAGTCTTACTTGTTTACCTACTCAGTTTGTGTTGTGGTGCTAGTCAGTGGTTAGGATTGTCTTGTGGTTGTTAGGACCCTTGTGGTGTGGTTTTGTGAGCATGGTTCTTTGATTAAATTAATAATTGATTTTATTGTATAGTTTATTAAGTGGTTAGAGTAAGGTACTAATATTATTTGATGTTTATTATATATTTTTATTTACTAGTTGGTATTATTTATTTATTGGGTTCTAATGTTTATTTTATTTTATTTATTTTATTTAATTGGTTTGATGATTTATTGTTTAATTGATTCTTTATTATCTATTTATTGTTTAATTATGTTTTATGATTTATTTGATTTTATTTAATTATATTTATTTAATTAATTAATTACTGTGGAATTTATTTATATAGCTTTATTTGATTTATTATTTATCCCTTGGTTATTATATTTATTGCCTAAGATATTATCCTATTGGGTTTGATTCATTATTAATTCACTAATGTCTGTGATATTATTGCTATTAAATATACATATGGACCATTTTTATTACATGGTTTATGGATATATTATTTAACCTACCTATCCTTTTACCCTATTGATCGAGTTGTGGGAGGTAAGTAAATAATATTGTTAAGTATTATTTTCCTTGATATTATGCATGTTAGGTATAATATATAGTTTTATGAAATATTTTGATTGGTCGACGTTTTCTATAGTTTTGAACAAATTGTCTATTTATTGAGCTTTTAGTGAATGTTGTTGAGTTAAATTTTGGGAGATTTTTGCTTGCATTTGGAGATTTGATTTCGTTGAAGCTTGGATCATTGAAGTTTTGTGATTGAATTTGAAGATTGTATGGTTGGATTCGTCAGATTTTATTTGCCCTTCATCAAGTTGATTTCTTACCTTGGTTGTGATTTCCAAGTTGGAGGTATGATTTCTCTTTGCATTTTAATTTGAAAGGATTATCCTCATTGCATTTTCTATGAAAGGGAGATTTAAGTGTTCCCTTCCTAATGGTCTTGTTACGCTTTCAAAATCCTTTGGAATGATGTTCTATAATCCATTATGTTTCACTAAATCCTCTTATGTTATTGTGTAAATTTGGTGTCTTTTTGTGTAAGCCCGTGTGAAGGGGGTGCTGAGATTTAATGTTGAATCTCATTTGTATGACTTGGTGATTTAGTTTCATGATTTTTTATACCCCTTTTTTTTCCTCTTGCATCTTTTGGGAGAGTGATTTGTTCATTTAGCAAGCCTACGTACGATTTGAGAAATTTTTGTCACATATATTGTTTGTTTTCATTTATTTTTTCTCTCTAAACTAGATGTGCTAATGTTTGGCACATATGCACTAATGTTCACCATGTATGCACTAGGGAATGCTCCCTATGTGCAAAATTTGTCTCCCAGATGTGTCTATCTAGGATTTTGATGTGCTAAAAGATAACATGGATGCACTAAAATAATGCTTCTATGTGCAACTTTGGGTCATCGAAGCACTAATATGCACCATGTATGCATTGAACTATACTATACTAGCCAGTTTGATAGTCTTATCCATTTTGATCACTTTTCTGGATTTTGCGCTTTTACTAGAGGCTCTATGTGATTGTTTTGGATTCTTAGAGAGGTCCTTTGATGTTTTATTGCTCCTTTCATGATTTTTTATGGCTTTGGTAGGATGATTTGTGCCTTACCGTAGAGGGTTGTGCATATGTGATGCATATCTCCAGCACAAGGATGAAAGCCTTGCTATTGAGAAATGAGTATGAGAGCTCTAATGGGATGATTATACTTCACTATTAAGGATTGGTATTATTTTTGGATTATCTTTTGATCTTGTGTATTTGCCTTGGTCCATTATTGTATTGATTTGGTGGAGGCTCTTTCTTTTCTTATGAGTGTATGTTTCCTTTTATGTTTCAATTTGTATTAGTGATATCGTGACTGTATTTATGTTATTAGAGAGCCTTCATGATGTTGATGTGACATTATTTTGGTTATGTTTTTACCCTAAGGTATTGGTCTATGATAGGGCGAGTGGGCTCTTGCATGTGTAGGACTAGAGTCATGAGAAATAGATCTCTAGGAAGGAGTATAGACCATATGGAAGCACATAAAGAATTTTTCCTTTGTAACTACAAGTGATAACCTTAATAAATTGATTACTGGGTTGGATAATTAGGATTCACTTAATCAAGATAATGAATTTGAGTTTATGCCCTAATGGAGAGTCTCAGGGAGGTTGTTTTGGAATCGAAGATTGGGAAGATCATTGGTGTAGTGAACTATCATGCATTGTTTGGCTCCAAGGTTGAGGCAGATTCCACATGAGGCTAGCATGTGATGACACTCCTTCCCTACATGTGTCCTTTATCCTTATACCTTGATTTTTTATTATTCCTTTAGGAGTTTATTGATTTATGAATAGCCTTGTGATGTGATTTGATAAACATTGTTATGGTTGTTATCTTGTGGATGTCTTGTTGAGTTCCCTAGTTGTTAGGTGTCAACCTAAGTCTTGAGTGTGAGTTGGAACCCCATGTCATCTCCTAGAATGGGGGGTGGTTCCTATTTGGTTCCACATGATCAAGTGGTTTGATGCCTTCTTTCATTCAAATGTTCTTCATTGGATGGTAGTGTGCATGGATATGGATTCTATGATTCTTCATTATGCAGATAGATGTGGACCCGAATTCCATGTATTGAGATGGTTACTTGTATCATGATGACATTGTAAATGTAGAAGAGACTATGTACTTGAACCATGTATACTTATGTATAGGACAAGATGATGTAGAGACTATGATCCTGTAATGGAATAGGATTATGTATTCATTGTATGCTTCATTTGTAAGAATTTCCATTATGTTAAGATTGAGATCTTAAGATGGATTAGGTAATTGGATGATTCGATTATGTGCATTTTTTTTGTATCAAATGGTTCTTGAATTGGTCTAGTAGCATGAGATCTGAATTAGAAAGAAGATTAATACTTGTTGTTATAATATTGCATATGTTTGTAGATAGTAACTTGATGAAATGTCTAATGATTATTCTTAAGGAATTATTTTGGTTACATTTGTAGGAAAAGAATATATATATATATATATATATATATATATATTCATGATGTGATAGATGAATAATGGAAAGATATGGGAATTAGGAAAATTTGATTTGGTGCTTTAGAAATGAATTTAGAAAGTTAATGGGGTTATGTAGATAGGCCTTTGATAACTCATAATCTCATGGTAGGAAGACAGTAATTGAGTAAAACTTAAACCAAATGGATATTAATGAATTCTTGATATGGATGTCTAATGTGTTGTTTCTTGTAAGTAGTGACGTTGAAATAACCTAGGGAGAGAGTAAATAGATGTATGTATGTTTTGAGATGAAAATTATTATGATATAATTTCTGCTTGTGATATATGTAATGCCCCACGAGGAAACCCTGAAAGGAGAAAGCTAAAACACAAAAATAGAGTGCAAATATTTATTTATTTTTAAAATTAAACACAACACAATGATACAACGAGTTATCATGAGATCAGATAACACATCGAAAGACTAAACAATACCTAAGGTGTTTCCCAGCATGATTACTTAATTTAACATCTAACTCAACTCTTGCCTTTTGATCCATTTAGGTAGGTTACTTTAATTACATGTTATTACTTAAAACATGGATATAATTTATTCAGTAAATTAAATTTATAGATAATAGGACACGTTCATCCGTTAGAGTTAAAATTAGGTAACATCATGAGTTTATCCATTAAGGTTAAAATATAGATGGCATAATGAGGTTCATCCATTAGAGTTAAAGCAATGGTTAATAGGATTAAGTTCATCTAGTAAATTTTAACCATTCATTACGTTCAATCTTACATTAAACATATGCCATGCATCTAATTTCATATCGTACTTTAGCTTTATAATAAACTAATGAACACTTCCCATGCCTACTTAATTGTGCTATCAATAACTAAAAATATTTCATTAATCAAATCTACATTCTCTAATGATCCTAATTACTACATTAAATAAAATGACTACATACATGCATTTATTATTATCTTCATCTAATCCCCATTATACATTTTAACATAAAGAATCCATACATGCCAATTTAAAAGAAAACACAAAAATGTAAAAACACCACATAACACCGAAATGATCTTGGAGTTCACCCTTAGTGGGATACATCTCTGGGTTTGCTCAATTACAAGACCCCTCTGATACTTAATCAATAGTGAATAATACATAAGGTTCACATCATTTACAATCTTGCCATCAAGGCGAACATAACCCATAATGCATATGACCAATTTGGTCAAATCAATACATGAATGATCCTTGAATAGGAAAGGATCCGACTGAACATAATAAAAAGCAATAATAACAGATCAACTGGAGCATCTGCAAAACTAAATCTTCACAACCCATCATAAGAATCTCATGGTCTAACATGAAAATCAGGTTCTCACGAGGGCAATAAACATATAGACGACTCCACAACCATACTCCTATCAAAGGCAACACAACCACATACTAGCAAACAAAATCAACGAACTCCTAAAACCTAGGAGTACACAAGGTCAAGCAACTGGAGTTCAATATGGTAGGAACACCCATTTGGTCAAACTAAACTTCATACGAAGTGCACTAATTAATGGTACTCTAACTAGAGACCTGACCAACTATGATCAACCACAAATCAACATTCGACACCCGCATAAAGGACATTACCAGTTACAACACCATCACAAGACAACAATCAAAACTTGAGATCAAGGACATAAGTAGGTACCCAAATCAATCATATGACAGGGTCCAACAAACAAAATCAAAGACTTGTCATTTCTTAAGCAAATATGAATACATATTATTAAACATGCATAGGCATAGATTGGAAAAGACAATCTTATTTCTTATTGTTTACACCCAACAATTGATCCAGTTTTCTAAATGATCTAAGTTGATTGCAGTTTGTTTACCTTATCTAGGTACAAGTCGTTCATGGTTTTTATATCTCACTAAGATAATATGCATCATAACATAACATAGTTCATCGTGAGTTTTAAACCAAATTCACATGAATATAATTAACTAACTATTAATCAACTAAATATGATATTTATTGTTCAAAATAAAATATCATTCTTATTCTTTTTCGAAATAAATAAACCACTCTCATATCTCCAAAACCAGCATATACTTTCCAAAAATGGAAATATACATATAAAGAAACAAAAGAAATAGATAAACATTTCCCAATGAAATATAATTTCCCTTGCATATATTAAAACAAATATACGATCTAAATATATTAATTATTATAGATATCTCTCTATATATACCTAAATTAATAAATTAATGACTGAACAATAATTATTATATATTTGAAAATATATGCTAATTAACAATCAACAATTAATATATAATTAATAATATATATTAATATAGAAATTATTGCAATTAACATATTTTTAATAATATACATTAATTAATAATTAATAAAATATATTAATTAAAATTTAATAATAATAAAATATTTCTCAAAAAACAAAACTTAAATTTAATAATAAAAAAAATAATAGTTTTAACAGCCACACGATTTCTATCATTTCTCAAAAACCTAGAACTTAATTTCTACAAAATTTATACAAGATTTAGAATGAAAAGTCACCAAGAAACTCAAAAACTTTCGTAGAAACCCAGTTTGTAAATTTGGAGATATCATTGACATTTTGAAATAGCATAATAAAAACTTCTATAGGGATTTCATTTTGGAACAAAATTTGGCAGCATAACAACATGCCAGGGGTTTCGTGTCCATTTCACTTTTCCCCAAATTTTAAAAAATGGAAACTAATTAAATACTCGTAAAAAGTAATTCAACGAGTCTAGAATTCTGTGACAACACAGAGAGGGCAAAATACCAGTAAGAATTTTAAAAAAAAAATCATAGGGCTAAATTGGCTGAAACTATCAAATTAATTCTAGCTACAAAGGAATGGGAAGAGGAAAAATATAACTCTATTCCGCATTCCTCCAAAATGAAACTACCAAAAGAAACACATAGGCTGAAAGCATAGGAGGGTGATTTTGGGAAAATTTTGCCAGAATAAACGCTATGATTTAAACTTGAAAACTAATCATTTTCTCATAAACAAAATCAAACATGAAAACAAAACCCAACCAGAAATTGGAGACACAACCATATCATATTTCTTTTTTTATAAAAGCACACAAGAAAATACAGAGGGAGGAAGAAATATTTGATCTAATATTTATTTATTTTTAAATGAAACCAGGCAGAAGCTATCCAACCTGTGAAGCTTTCCTGGAAGATCTTGTGGAAGAGGTTAGCCCTGCAACTAGACTCCCATGCCCATCCTTCCTTCCAACCCACCTCTGATTCTTATTTCCCCAACATGCATCCAAGAAATTATTTTTATTTTTTTTCCCACAGTCCGCCGCCTCCTTCCCATGAATTCACAGGCATTAAAAAAAAAGGAAAAATATGAAACCTAATCTTTTTTAGGTTTTCCAACCCAATATTTTCCAATAATTGTGATATTTAATAAAACAAAAGAAATTCTTTTTCAAATTAGAAAAATCAAAAAAATGCTTTTCTCTCCCTCATGTAATTTCTAAATTTTCCCAATTAACACTACTTAACATTTTTATTTCAAAATAATATGAGGGTAATATATTTTTTACAAAATTTATACAGGAGTTAGAATGCAAAGTCACCAAGAAACTCAAAAGCTTTCATAGAAACCCAACTTGTAAATTTGGAGATATCGTTGACATTCTGAAACAGCATAATAAAAACTTCTACAGGGGTTTCATTTTGGAACAAAATTTGGCAACATAACAACATGCCAGGGAAGAATTTTTAAACCAAAACAATTTCTTCCAGCTTAAATTTAATGGAAATAAAATATGGATCAAAGCTATATTCAACCATAAATTGGAAATCAAATAACTAAATCATGAAAAGTTTTCTTGTCCATTTCATTTTTCCCCAAATTTAAAAAAATGGAAACTAATTAAATACTAGTAAAAAGTAATTCAACCAATCCAGAATTTTGTGACAACACAGAGAGGGCAAAATACTAGTAATAATTTTAAAACAAAATTCATACGGCCAAATTGGCTGAAACTATCAAATTAATTTTGGCTACAAAGGAATGGAAAGAGGAAAAATATAACTCTATTTCACATTCCTCCAAAATGAAACTACCAGAAGAAACACATAGGGTAGAAGCATAGGAGGGTGATTCTGAGAAAATTTTGCCAGCATAACCCCTATGATTTAAACTTAAAAACTAATCATTTTCTCATAAAAAAAATCAAACATGAAAACAAAACCCTACCAGAAATTGGAGACACAACCATATCATATTTCTTTTCCTTTTTTTTATAAAAGCACAGAAGAAAATACAGAGGGAGGAAGAAATATTTGATCTTTTTTTTTTTTTAAATGAAACTAGGCAGAAGCTATCCAACCTATGAAGCTTTCCTAGGAGATCTTGTGGAAGAGCTTAGCCCTACAACCAGACTCCCACACCCATCCTTCCTTCCAGCCCACCTTTGATTCTTATTTCTCCAACATGCATCCAAGAAACAATTTTTTTTTTTTTTTCCCACAGCCCCGCTTCCTTCTCATGAATTCACGGGCATTAAAAAAAATAGAAAAATATGCAACCTAATCCTTTTTAGGTTTTCCAACCCAATATTTTCCAATAATTATGATATTTAATTTTTAAAAAAAATCTTTTTCAAATTAGAAAAATAAAAAAATGCTTTTCTCTCCCTCATGTAATATCTAATTTTTCTCAATTAACACTACTTAACATTTTTATTTCAAAATAATATGAGGGTTATATATATATATATATATATATATATATATATATATATATATATATATATATATATATATATATATATATATATATATATATATATATATATATATATATATATATATATATATAAATATAATTAAAATAAAATCCCAAATTCATTTTTTTTTTAAAGTATATCCAACATATTTTAAATTCACTTTTCTAATTAAATTGATTTTCTTAAATAATTAAAATCAACCTTTCTATTTTGAAAACGGCAAAGAGATTAAATTAATTTAAATCTTTCCTTTCCAAAAGCATAACTAATTAAATTAATCCATTAAAATTAACCATTTAATTGCACTAGCTACCAATTTGAATTGAACAATTTTAAATAACGATTAATCGCATAAAGGGAACCTATTTGATTTAGTCCCTTAATTTTTAATGCATAACACAACTTAATAAAATAAAATAAAAAAGATTAATTACTCAATTTCACCACACACACAAAACACACAATCCAAGAAAGCCAAACAAATAGATGAGCTGCATACCCAACCAAAGGAATATTGACAGATGACTGATGATGCTCACTTGAGCATGACTAGGGTCACATGAAGGTCTCTCAATCACCTAATCCAATTTTCTAAGGGTTAATGAGGAGCACCAAAAAATGTGAATCCAGGTGAAGATAAACCTCGCACCCATGCAGTATTGTACTTGCAATCTCCAAGATTAAAATCTGATTAGGGCAAGGGTACTACAGCTATGTAGATAGGCTTTTGATAACTCATAATCTCATGGTAGGAAGACAGTAATTGAATAGAACTTAAATGAAATGGATATTAATGAATTCTTTATATGGATGTGCTAATGTGTTGTTTCTTGTAAGTAGTGACGTTGAAATAACCTAGGGAGAGAGTAAATAGATGTATGTATGTTTTGAGATGAAAATTATTATGATATTATTTTTGCTTGCGATATATGTTGCTATGATTTTGATTATGTTTAAGCTACTTATGCAATTGTGATATGTTGTGATTCATACATATGATTAATGGAAGATTTATATGATGCATTGGTAGATGTTTGAAAAAAAAAAAATCTCTATTTGTTACTAAGTTTAGCCATTTTCTCTAGGGTATTTTGGTGGGCATTAGAATATATGTGTGTGTGTGTGTGTGTGTGTGTGTGTGTGTCTTCTTCCTTTACTCTCTATCTCTTTATCTAACCTTTTTTTATCTCTTCCTATTTTTTTCCTTCTATCTCTCCCTTTACAATTTCTCTTTGCCTCTCTCTCTCTCTCTCTCTCTATATATATATATATATCGAGAGAGAGAGAGAGAGAGAGAGAGAGAGAGAGAGAGAGAGAGAGAGAGAATAATGCACATGTAGAGATAGATAGAGATAGATGTATAAAGAGGTAGAGAAAGGTGAAAAGTGATAGAAATATAGAGGTATAATAAGAGTTACATATATGGAGATAGAGAAGAAGAGGGAGAAAGAATAGGTGCTAGAGGGAGAGAGATAAAAAATGATAGAGAGAGAGAGATAGAGAGAGATAAAAAGTGATAGAGGGAGAGATAGAGAGATATAGAGGGGAAGAGGGAGAGAGGGAGAGAGTGACATAGAGGAATAGATATAGAAGGAGGCATAAATATTTAGAAGGAGAAGGAAATAAAGTGAGTGAGGGAGACAAAGAGGGAGAGATGGAGAGGTAGAGATAGAGAGAGAGAGCTAGAGATAAATAGATGGGGAGATATATGAAGAGAGAGGAATAAATATAGAGGTCAAGGTAAAGATAAAGTCATAGAGGATGAGAGGGGGAGAGGTGGTCAAAAAGAGAGAAATAGAGACTAGAAGAGAGAGAGATATGAATAGGGTAATATATAGATATAAACATTGAATTAGATTGAGAGATATAGAGATAAGGATATTAAGAGATAGAGGAAGGGAAGGGGTGAGGTACATATAGATATAGAGGAAAAAATAGAGCTAGAGAGGGTGATGGGATAGAAAGTGAGAAGGATAAGATGAGATTTAAAGAGGGATAGTATAAGAGAGGGAATAGAGAGGGAAATGTAGAGAGGATAGAAACATATAGTGGGAGAGATAGAGAGAGGATGAGAGAGAGAGAGAGAGATAAAGATAGAGTTAAAAAGGGAGGGAGAGATAAAGAGATAGAGGGAGATAGAGGGAGATATATAAATAGAGAGATATAATTAAAAATTTAGAGGGATAGATAGATAGATAGGTAGATAGATAGATAGAACGAGATATAAAAAAGATATAGAGGGAGGGAGTGGAAGAGAGAGACATAAAGAGATAAGTATAGAAAAATACACAGAGGAAAAGAGCTGAAGAGAGATGATAGAGATGGAGAGATAAAGGGACATAGAGGACATGATATATGCATAGAAAAAGAGAGAGAGAGATAGAGGGAGGGAGATGGAGTGAGGAAAAAATATAGTTATACATTATTGCTAATAGGCTTGATATCTAATTGTAGATCTTAAAAAACTCTTAGAAACACTCATAATAGGACAAGAATGCCATCGTCAAGATAAGTTTCCTAATGTTTATTGGAATATGAAGGGATTGTACTAAAATTCATTAAGAGTCGTGGGTTCTTTGAGGGAATTGTAGAGATGGGAAATAGAGGATATATATAGAGTAGATAGATAGAGAAAGCATGAGAGAGAGAGATAAAAATAGAGTTACTGAGGGAGGGAGAGATTAAGAGATATATAGATATAGAATTGGAGAGCTAGGGAGAAAGACAAAGTGATATAGAGTAGTAGAGAGATGATGAGATTGAGAGGGGGAGACAAAGGTAGACAAAGAGATAATGAGAGAAAGGGAGATAGATAGAGAGATAGAAAGAGGGACTAAGAGGGAGGGATACATAAAGAGGTAGAGATAAATATTAGATAGATAGAGAGATAGAGAGAGGGATAGAATTTGAAATTTAAAGGGAAAGATCAGAGATAGATAGAAAGGGATAGAAAAAATCATAGAGAGGGAGGGAGCAGAAGAGAGAGACATAAAGAGATAAGTATAGAGATAGATACATAGGGAAAGAGTGGAAGAGAGATGTAGACATAGAGAGATAGAAATTGAGGGTAATAAAGAGGGAGAGATATAGGATAATAAGAGAGAGAAAGATAGAGGTAGGGAGTTAGAGTGAGGAAAAAATATAGATATAGGTTATTGCTAATGGACATGATATCTAACTCTAGATCTAAATAAATTATCTAACTAGGTGCAACAAGCTCTTAGAAACACTCGTATTAAGGACAAGAATGTCATAGTGGAGATAAATTTCCTAATGTCTATTGGGCCAATAATGGATTGTCCTAAAATTCATTAAGAGTCGTGGAATCTTTGAGAGATTATCTCTCCCTCTCTCTCTCACCCTCTATTTTTCTATCTCTCTATCTTTATCTCTCCTTATCTCTCTCCTCCTTTCTATCTCTCAAATTTTAGTTTTATTGATATTCTTAGTACTTATCTCTCAACAAAAAAAATTCAATATAAAATTTGAATAACTATATAATTATGTGAATTTGATAAAAACCCTTGAAAAAAATAATAAGTCAAGAAATAAATACAAACAAGCACTCATTAGTTTTTACCATCTTTCATAGAGATGTTGGTAAACAGTAGAGGAGGAGGTGATAAAAATGCCTAGACTCAATAATGTGAGGAGGGACGATGTAAATTTAAAGTATTTGTGTGCTTCGCTGGAAAAGAATAGCGACCGAGTCAACTTTTATCGCTGAAAAGTATTGTTAGTTTTTCCACATGCATAGAAAATAATGTGTGTCAATTTGTATGTCACTTTTAAGATAAAGTTAAATAGGATGATTGAATTAGACAACCACTTTCTTCCTATCAATCTGGAGTTTGTATGTTAATTTTTATCACTTCTAAGATAGAGAGACAGATAGGAGATAATTGATATCAGAAAATAGAGATATTTGAGGAATGGAAGAAGAGGTAGACATATAAAGAGGTAGTTATATAAAGAGAGAGAGGGAGATATAGAGAGATAGAGAGGAGAGACATACAGAGAGGAATTAGGGGAAATATATAGAGAGGGATTAGAAAGAGGGGGAGAGGGAGAGGTATAGGTAGATAGAGAGGGGGAGAGACAATCTGTCAAAGGAACCATGACTTTAATAAATTTTAAGACAATCTATTCATGGTTCAATTAATGTTGCAAATTGTCTTTACAATGATATTCTTTCTCTTATAAGGAATGGTTCCCAACATTTGTGACACATAAGAGTATTTTTGTTAGACATATAGCTAGATCAAAAGACCCTCCACAATAACCTCCCTCAAATTTATTTAACTCAAAAAACTATGAAAACTTATATATATGCTTCTACTAATTATGCAACTAAAACTAAATGTATAAATAAAATAAATAAATATACATCTATAAAGAAAGTTAGTTTTTCTACACATTGTAAATCAAGACGTAGATGGAAAAGTTGAGGATGCTTATCAATTCTTAAGTTTCATAGATAAACTTTATAGTAATAATGAAGTAAATTTAACAAGGAATATTTTTGAATGACCCACATAAGGCAATTATTGAGGATATTTCTTGTAATAAGGATTTTGCTTTGATTCTCCAATAAAAGAATATGTTTAATATCCAAGTTACCTTGTTTTTGACATAAGTTCCTTTGATGGAAAATATAATATAGATTATAATTTTGAATTCCTAGTCTAGTAAAGAGGAAGACTAAATAGCGTAAGATCCCAATGTAAATCACAAGGATGATAATATTCTAGATGATGGTCTTATTGAGAAGGCTAAGAGCATCACCTATATCAATTATGATACTTAATGGAAAGAATCTATTAAAAGTTTAGGAAATATGAGGAAAAAATTTAACCAAATTAAGCTATTTGTATGATTTTTAATATTAGCAAGGATATAATGAGATGCTTATCCACAAACATTATTCTTTTTTAGTCTAAAATTCATAAGAAGGAGATCTTTAAGTAAAATATAGCAACAACAAGTCAAAAGAAGAAAGACAATATTAGTGTTGGAATGAAAGCCAACAATGGAGAAAGAATAATGGGATACTAAACTCAAGTTCCTATTAAAGACTAGGAGGGATTAATGAACCTCCATGATTTGGACTTTATTAGTATATTGATATATTCCAGTTAAGACATGTATTAATAGTTAGTCCAAATTTAATTTTGTTTTGTTTTGTTTTCTAATGTGCTAGGCTACTTTTGGAGAATTTTTATCTAATACATAATGTTTTTAAGAACTCGGGACCATAGTTTCCCTTGTAGTGTGTATATATATATGTAAAAAAAAAGTAAACAAAGAATTAGTTAATAGTATTGACCTCCTTAATTAAATGAAAATGTAATGAGCTTCCACTTGTATCATCATGAATTGTATACCCTTTGCAATTTCATGTTAGGTTTTGCATCTATTTTAATTGTTTTTCCTCTCCCAAGTTTCAATCTATAATATTTTTCACAACCCCTAATACCTAACCATTTATGTAGTAAAAAGGGACTAGACACTATCACCTAGCTCTAGTGTCCTCCAAATTTGGCTCCAAAATAGAATATTTGAATATCAATTTTGGGCCCTTAATAATTGTAACCTTATTGTCGGCCTCTCTCAAAAAGTGGTTTGTGAAAAAGTGTGAGACACATATAAATATGACTCCCCTTCTCATTTGAAGATCTAGCTATATACTTTGATGATGAATCTATTAATCTATTCTCTTTAAGAAATCTAATGATCAATCTAGAAATTCAAGAAATCAAGGACTATCAAGCAAATAAATATGATGATTATCATTAAGCATATTGAGATATGTTATAAAGTGTCATTCATTGTTATTGCTATCATGTTGAGCAAATGTTTTGGTAGACTTCATGAGAGCAAGTCTACATCACCTTATATGAGATCCTAGAAAGGTTTTTGTGGCTAATATAATCATTCAAGTTTATTTTATTTGTTTGTCTTTGATTTTGAGGGAGCATGTGATTATTACCATTTATAATGTCGTAAATTGTACACCTTTAAGTAGGGTGTCCAATTTCACGCTATCTAGTACTCATTTTAGTTTTTTCCACTCCTCTATAAATTATGGGACCTTTTATTAATTTAAATTATCATTTAATTCAATATTTTGAGTCTTATTTTAATTTAATAAATCATCACACTCTTATTTAGGCCCTTAATTTTAGGTATGCCGTTTATCTTTTATTATCTTTATTTATTATAGATCCTACCCAATTTTAAATCTCAAGACATGTTTCCCCAACCTAAACATCATATTTTGTTGCACAAACATAATTTCTACATTAGAACCCTATTATCTCGCATCCCTATAAAGTTGGGCTAAAATTACCAAGACCATGATGCCCAGGGCCACACAATCTTGTTCTTTTTTCCTCATACTCAAGAGGATAATAAGGCAGTCGTATCCTATTCAAATATAACTATGTGCAAAAATATTACAATTGTAAGTTAGCCTAATGGTGATTTTATTATGAAATGCCTATATAAGGCATCCCTCTCAATTTATATCATAAATCAATCATTATTCCTGAAGAACACAAATGGACATTGAGAGGGGGGTGAATTAGTGTATTTTAAAATTTTAACTATGTGTGCAAATACTTAAACTAAAAATTAATTAAGAACATACACACACACAAATCAAACCACTACACTAGATTTACGAGGAAAACCCAATGTGGGAAAAACCTCATTGAGAATAGCTGCTAGAGTCTACTGCTCCAATCTCTGAAAGACAGATCTAACAAGTGCATTAGGTTGGTGCATGAGAATGATGTGTTGAGAACTAAATTGGCACAATCACAAAACAATGAGCAAGAGTTGCAAAGAATGATGACAGTCCTAAGAGTAGATCTGGATGCTACAAATGAATACAAAGACAATTTTATGGCTAGTTCTACAAAGCTTGATGAATTATTCAAGGATCAAAGGGACACTGGAGACACTAGAGATCTTGGATTCAAGCATGGAGAAAGCTCTGGTACTATAAATTAGGATGACACACCTGCTCAGAAGGTCAACTAGAATTAGAAATCACCAGTAAGACAACCCAATGCACATAAATTTAATGATAGATTCTTTATTTGCAATAGGTTTGGTCATAGAGAAAGTCAATGCAAAAATAGAGCAAATCAGAACAATAATTCAATTCCTTCTCAGTGTTCCAATTGTATGAAGTATGGTCATAGGACAGCAAATTGTAGAATAAATGTGAAATGTCATGCATGTGGAAAGTTTGGACATATGGCTAATCAATGTCAGTGAAGGAATGATCAAGCATACAGTAAGGCAATTCAGAAGAACAATGTCACTTGCTATGCATGCAACAAAATAGGACACATTGCTAAATATTGCAGAAGCAAGAATATACCAGAAAAAAATAACACATTCAATGAGAAGGGAAAGAAAAAAGTTGATGAAGTCCAGGAAGCTCATGCTAAAAAATGGATTAAAAAATCTAAAGATCAAGTGATAGAGGCAAATACACCAGTTACTCAACCAAGAGAGTGAAATGTTCCTGCACCGATAGGAAACTCATCTGGTAACTAAGGCATTAGCCTTAGGGGGAGGAAAATTAATGAAAGATCTTGCATTAGCCCCAACAGTGGTCTAAAAGCTTGTTTTAGACTTTGGTGAAGTCAATCTAAAGGTTTATCATCGCATAAATAATGGATTTTGAATCTGGTATGATATGCCGACATGCATTAATATCAATAAGAAATTAGGGTTTCACAGAATAAAAGGGAAAATTTGCTTCATTTTTTATCACACAACATTCAAAGTGAAGAAGAGTGACTTTCGGACAATCAAGGCACTTAAGAGCATCTTGAAGCTATTTCCAACATTTTCAAAGTGGATTTTCTAGGGTTTTCACCGGCCTAGGTTGTGAGGTATTTTCTCTATTTTCAGGATACTTTTCTGTAATCAAAATGGCATTTGGATCTACTCCCGCTCTGACAGATTTATATAACAACTTAGATGCTAGAAGGTTATCTTCTATTGAGGAAGACAAACATATAAGGGTTCAAGAATTGTTGACTGTTTGTGGTGCAATCACTAGAGAGGAAATACAACAATGTCTCCAGGAATTGTTAACTATTTGTGGTACAATTTATTGAAGAGGAAATGTAATGTTTGTCTTGAGTTTGCTAATAAAACAATTTTTTGGAGCAGACATGGACATATAAGTCTTATGGTGGGCAGAGTGAATGAAATAGTTGAGGAAACCCATGAGGTATGGGTAATATTCTTTATTGATAAACCACATTTCTTTACATCACCAGATGTACCTCCTAAGTCTAACACTCAAAACATCCCCATTGATGCTAAGGGAAAATGTATATTAGATGAAGCCCCACCAGCTTTGGAATAGAAAATAATTGTGGATATTCCTTTGGATGAACCACTTGTACAAGATGTTGAGATGAGATTACCGACAATTGATGTTGTACAGGTTGAGAAGGTCACACTAGAATAGATCATTCTGGATATAGAGGTTATTGATATTGAGACAGCTAATAAATAGGTTGAGGACATTGAACCGCTGGTAACAAGTGTACATATGAAAGAGGTCAAGGCAGAACAAATAAATGCACCAAGTGGTGAAGCCACTGATGCTAAGGAGAAGGAACAGGGAAAAGAAGTAGAAAAAAATGAAGAGGAGAAAGATCAGATTGAACAGACTGAAGTCAGGGTACCAGCACCACCGGCACCTTCACCGGCTTTTGGTCCCTCATTGTTGGAACTTGATTCATTCGATCAAGAGAATTTTGGTAAGGAGAACAATGAGAAATTGACCATTTTTTAATTAATGTTTGTTGTAGCTCAAAAATTGATGAAGGAAGGATTTGAGGATAAGCAAGTCATTGAGAAAGCTATTCAAATTTTGCAACAACTTTCAATGAAATGTAAGATACATCAGGTTGGAAGTCCCTTTGGTAAGTTGAAAGGTTTGACAAAACATATTACAAAAGAGTATAAAACTCTACAACAAGTATCAAACCGGCAATTGGTAGAGAGGTTTAATGTGGCTAGAAAGGTCACCTATGTCAATATGATTTCATATGATAAAGTTAAATTGACAGAAGAACTAATAAAGATTGATGAATCTCTTTATCAATGCATTCATATATATCAGTCTTGCACTATGAAAACAAATCTAACAACAGACCTGGAGAATAAAATAAAGGTGGATAAGGATAGAATTGAACAACTTCTTATCAGTTTTGATGGTACAAAATCATTGACCAGCTCTATTGATGGTCAATTTTTTCTTTTTGAATCTGATGTTTTAGGTCTAGAGAAGGATAAGAATAGGTTAATCCGGCGAGCAAGAGAGTTAAGAGGATTGGTTAGTCCCCAACTCAATACTTTATTGCTTAATAAAAGAGTGTGTATAGAATAGATGGGTAAGTCCACACTGACAGATCTATCTGAGGTAGAACTGCATGCATACATCTTAAATGGGTTAATATCAATTTTGAGGACTCTAAAATCTAGCTGGGATACTTGGCATTTTTGAAGGGTTCTTATCCAGATATTTTCACTCACATTCAGATCTGGTAATCACAAGTTTTGATTTCATTCTTTGATTATTTATTTACCCTGAGTTTGGCATTGTTTTCAAATAGGGAGAGGTTAGACGTGAAAAATAATTAGGGACATAAGAAGTAAAGTATAGCTCAAGGGGAGCAACACTAGTTTTGGGAAGGAACCAGAACAACACTTCATTGATCCATTTTTCACATGAGTGTTGCCATCAATGCCGAAGGGGTGATTGTTGGTAGTTGACACTCATTTGGGATAATGGTGTTGTCATTGATTGAAACAAACATCACTTTGGGTTGGATACTTAATCGGTACTCACCGGTATTCATGTTTCAGCAACCCAGATTCAAGGCAACCGACATTCAGTGAGACCAGCAAACTAGGAACTGATATTTGGAGGTCGACATATGAGATTGATCTAGCAAATGTAACATGGAAGTAGAGATAGTCACAAAGATTAATAATTATATTTATGTTTAGGCCGACATGTAAATAATTTGTATTATTATTGTAAGCCGACATAAGGCATTTATGATTTTAGATGTAAATGGATATATAAGTCGGTCCGGTTAGGTCATTTTGAAGAAATATAGATGAGATAGGTTATGTGAGCGAGATTTTGATTGACAGAATGCGAATGTAAAGATCTGTAGTTGGTCTTGGTTATTTGTTAAGAGGATTGGAAAGTGAACTAAGTTATTGGTAAGGAAGGATATAGTGTAAACCGGTACAGAGAATGCTTAAATCAAAACTCATCCATCATGTCAGATACACATTCAAAGTATAGATTTTTTTTGTAATTCAACATTTTGGATCTATAGTCGCTGAGGCTCCTTTGTAATGAGTAGTGTGCTCTAGGCAGTGTTCCTTCTTGCATGTACAGGTCCTTCATGTAATATTTATTCATTTGGCCAGTGGATAGATATTGTGGGTCACCATTCCCACCATGGTTTTTCCTCTTTGAGGTTTTCCATGTATAAATCTCTGCCTTATGGTGTTGATTCTTATGGTTGAAATGTTATTATTTGGTGTTACTTTCTTTTATACATACCAGTTAATAAGTGGATTTGTTAATAAGGCTAAAAATACTTTAGCCGACAGAACCTAGATTCACCCCCCCTCTCAGTATTCTTGGATTCCAACATGAAGATCATTCTGTGTACTTACTAAGTTTAGTAATCTTTCTTTGCCCAAAATGATTGGGAATCCTTCTTTGAGCCACACAACTAGCCTGCAATTTAGTCACCATTAATGCATTCTCCATCCTCTGTCAACATACCCTAAAAAGATCAACAACTACCTCTGTCATCACTAAATTTTGTGTATCTAATTCATTCTTAGTCCACCAAGGAGCCACATGTCTTCATATTCTTTTTCCAAAGCACCCAGTCAAGTTTGGTCAACCTCTACGTAAAACCTTGTGTCTATCGGCATGCACAGATGTTATCTAGAGTCTTCTTTATCAACATCCAAGTCATTAGGTCAACCTTGATCAACCACCACATAGACTATCGATCCAATCAAGCTACCTCATTCTTTCCTTTCATTATCCCACATCATCATTTACGAGCCCTCTTTACCCATGTGAGCTGGCAGGATGCACAATTACTCAATTTATCTTGCCTTGCAAGAGTTCCAACATAAGGTCCTTAACATTGTGGGATAGCGAGGACATGTCTTACTTCTCCTTTTGTTAGTCCACATGACATTTTGCATGAACTCTTAACCTATGTGGGATAAGAGACTTTGTTATTCTCTATGTTCTCATTTACCCCGCAGGGTCCTCTTTTCAACCCTCTGCATGTTGCAGGATAGAAGGATCCTTTTCTTGCTTTACTATCTTATCTCGCAGGACCATCATCTCATCCTTCCTAGCACTATGGGCTACCAAGATACATATCTTTCTTCTTCACATATTACCTCGCATGGCAACCACTTCTTCATGTATTACCTTGAATGATCAAGGCTTCTTTTATTTTAACAATGTGGGATGGTGGAAAGCCTCTAACTTCACCTTGTCTTATGTCTCCTCATGCAACCCAACTTAGCACAGGATAGTATAATCAGCTTCTTACCTTGTTATTTGTATCCCCATGAGCTCATCTTTCTTCAGTTTTACTCCTCATGGGATGGTGGGATGCCACGTCTTTTTTCTTCACTTAGCCTGCAAGACCTTTTCTTTTCACATTTTGATTCCATAGGATAGTGGGGAGCAACCTCTTACCTTTATATCTATTAGCATGCATGATTATGTCACCCTATCCTTCTATGATGCAGGATATTGGGATACACCATTTTCCTCAGACTTTGTTATCTCGTAAATTTCATTTGTCTACCTTCCAACATGCCGCAGGGTAGTTGGATGCCAACAAACATGACAGGTCCCACATGAACACAACACAGCTTGAGTGAACCACTGAGCTACCAATATGTGTTCAAATGTGGACACCTGGATAGATGGGGACCACTTGAATCCAAATCAGCCTTTCTAGTTAAGCACAATACTTTGATAAGTGATAGAGGTCATTGAATCAAATTGCCATCTTGGTTGAACTCCCATGAATCAATGAATTTGAATCTGCAATCCTCACGAATCACACCCGATGGGTCCACCACACTATGAATCATATGTAGATCAGCTCCAACACTAATTTAAACTCTGTAGTCCATATTCCTTTGCATCCTACAACATTACTACATAATCTATGTGTTATGCACTTTTCCTATCTTCGTGTTATGCATAACTAATGCCTGCTTCTCTACAACCTCATGATATCCTTTGACATCAATGACAATAATTCCAATAATTCCATTCTAGCTTCCACAAATTTCATTCAAAAGTAATACTTCAAGAGAACATTTGATTCAAGGTGCAACAAACTACATCAAGGAATTTTAATTTATGTTTTAGTTATTCATGATGGATTATATGTGATTTATCATGTTATTACCAACACATGGATGACTTATTATAAGGGCATTGCATAACCTATTGAAGGTATAATCAATTCACTCAATCATTTAAATCAAGCATTTATGTTTCAATTTCAATTCAATTATAGGGTTGATTCACAACCTAGTACTTGATCTAGGTAAACCCCTATAAAAAACACAAACACCATGTTTCTCCTCTTTTGTGTACTTATATATTTCTAAAAATGATAGAAAGATGATGAGACAATCAACAAACAAACACAAATCAGTACTAGGAACCTAGATAGTTAAAAACTATACCAAAGTGCTATGAACACCCCTCTCAGGACTAGGGTAGCCAAGGCATCCCAATCCTAAAAAAAACACCAGATTTAATAGGAGAAAAATGTAGTTTCTCAAGAATTCAAATCTTAATTTGTGTGGAATAGTTGTAAGACCAAGGCACTTTGGGCAACCTAGTTTAGTGAATTTAGCCTTAGATTTTAGTCATAGATGCTCTTTCTTTCTTGTCCAATTCTATACCTACTACAAAGTTTCTACTTGTGCATAAATCTGTTATAGTTCTTTAAGTTTTAATTTACATCATACTTAGATCCTAGTTTCATATCATTTAAAATCCATATGCTTTCCAATTCAACAAAACAATAGAAGCCCTAAGGTACTATTTGGCTCTCTTTGACAAGATTTAGTCAAATTTAATCACATCTTTGTGGCTTTATATTCTAATGTTTTTGTGAAAATGGATCTTAGCCCAAATCCTACCTTGCTATTTTTTTACACATTACATTTTGGTGAATGTTACTCTTTTTACATTTTCATATCTTTTTCTTTTAAATCTAAGTTTACATAATTTAATTGCATTCATTCATTAAACAATGCTTTGGTTACATATTTATTATTTATTATGGTATATGATTATCTTGTTTGATAATTTGATTAAATGGAATTTTAATCCTCTTTTGCTAGTTTTATTTCAAGTTATATTCAATATGTTCATGATATTCCCTTTCATGAATATGATGACAACTTAGCTATTCATTTCATTCTTAGCTGGGATTTACCCTCTCCCAATTTTTACCCCACCCAAGAGGATACTTTGGTGCAAGAAGAGATCATTAACACTTCTTTTAAAATCATCCCTCCTAAGGATGAGGTGTGGAAGAATGATGTTATTATTTATCTTAAAATGTTCCTCTCATGAAGATATGCTACAGGAAGAGGATGATACAATAAACACCTTCCTTAATGTCAATTTACCATTCACACATGGTATTCCTCCTAGGGATGAAGTATTGATGGATATTGTTAATTATTCTCCCAAATTTTGTCCTTCCTCCATAAAGATATCTTGTATCAAGAGGATAAAATAATTATCATTTTCCTTATTGACTCTAGAGATGAATCCTTGGAGACCAAAGAGCTTAATCAAGTCAACACTATTCATGTTTCTAGTTTTTAGAAGCTTATATTTCTTCAACATGACACTCAACCTCAAAACCACCCTAAGATTAATACTAACAAACCAAAGAGATTCATGGATATTTCTTAAGAGTTGCAAAATTCATATGTGAAAAAAGTGACATGGAAGGCAACTAGCACAAAAATATGTTCTTGAAGTGCCTCACACATATAACACTAGAAACAACAAGCAAGATCCTAATGTTCTTCTCACTTCCCTTACTCTCTCATCTTAAGAAAAATGTTGATAAGGAACCTAATCTTCTTGAGAAAATCTATGATATCTTAGCTAAGAATTCCCTTTTAGACTTGATTTAAATACACCTTCATATCATAGGTTGATCCAAGAAGCCTCATAAAAAGGTAGTTCCTCATCCTTCTTCTAAACCAAATTTGATATTACATTCTCAAAAGATGAATTACCTTCTATGGAGGTAAAAAATAGAGATGATATTGTAATACCCTAAAATTGGTCACCTAAAACATGGGCGCCTAATCTCGACAACATCACCAAGGTCCTAACCAAAGGCAATTAAATCAACTTTGAGCACACAATTAATTAATTATTCAATAATCAAATGTCACATGGCAAGTGAATTATTCTATATTAATTAAATATTTATCTAATTAATTAAATCATTCCAACAAAATAATTTTGATCAATTATCCTATTTAATTTATTTATTTTTTCAATAAAAGTGGATTATTCCACTAAACTTTTTTATTAATATTTTTTTATTTTTTACATAGGATTTAAAGAGCATACCAGAGGAAAGAACCCCGGGAAGAAAACCTCCTGTCACATCTCATAAAATAAACCTATAGTATCTAACGGATCAATTTATACACCTCCCCCAAAACCACATAAAAAAAGTAGTCACAACACATATAATATCAGCTTTGCATAGAGCCCATATGACAATTTGCCAAAAAAACCCATCGGATAATTTTCAAATGTAGACTCCATAGCTGCTATCAATGGAAGAAGACAAATTTTTCCAAAGCCCTATGCCAAATCCCATAAGCCAAAAACCTTCCTACCAAAAAAGAAAGTATCAAAAAACCTTTGGAAAAACACTATTATATCAAATACCATGACTTCGAACTCTTCTCTAGACAATGAACATGAATACTTGAAATGAAAGGGGAAAGCGTGAATTATTATCATCATAAAATTTTACATCGACGTTACTCAAGAAAATCATATGACTATTGCTGCAAACCTTCCCATACCCTAGAAGGAATTTCCTCAAAACCCACCTCTCATTGATTAGCATTGCTATCAATGGCTAAATTTGCCAAATAATCTGCAATCTTATTAACTTCTCTGTAACAATGGGATACCAAGAAAGATTTAAACAATTCTTTTTTGTAAAATGGGATCAAGTATATACTACAAATTCCAACTATTCGATTTCTTTTTTATAACACATTGAATAATCACCATTTATCCTATTTAATTTATTAAATATCCTACCATAATTAATTAAATTAAGTTATTACAAAAGAGGAATCAATATGCAAAGAAAGAGTTAAATTGAAAATAAAATAAAATAATTGAATTGAGAGAGAAAATCAAACTTGAGATTATTTCTTCTTCTAAATTGAGATAACTTGAAATCAGAAAAACAATGAAATTGAATTATTAATCATTCTCTAAAATTGAAACTCAAAGCTTTTGAGAAAAGAAGTCCAGTTGCATTGAAAAGACTCTTTTCTTGAATAAATCAAAGAATATGCATGGAATTAATTGAATTTTATCTCCAATGCAAACTCAAACTTATAATCTGAATGCATTTCAATCAAACTATAATTGGAATCTATCTCAAGGTTAACTAAATCTGATCTCTCAATTATTTCAATTATCCTAAATTGTGCTTTTTCTTGAATAATCTCAACCGCTCGTTGATAATCGATCTTGACCATTGGTCTCTCTTTTGATTCTCTATAAATTCATCCTTCATCTCTCATTGAAAGGACCCTGGATATATATTGTTATTATACATTTTTTTCTCTAGAGTCATTGAAGATATTGTGCTTTCTTTTTGAGATTATTGCATATTATTTTAGCTCTTTTGCATATTTAGTTCAATTATGATTTATTGAATTCATATAGCTTACTATTCATCCATCTTTCATCCATCTAGTATAATCTTGCATCCATTTAGCTTAATATCATGCTCATATAGGTTAAATCCTTCATCTTGGTGTAGTCTAGTATTGGTATTGCTTATACAAATCTGAGAGCAAGTCTATACTCACATCTTTTAGAAGGCAATTGGTAGATTTGTTATTTTTTTTGTTATTCATGCTTATATCTATCTAACCATACATGTAATGACTTAATTGAAGTGTTGTGTCTTACAGCTTGCAGATACTTATTCCACTTTTCACACACACATTTCTAGCACCCACTATGGGGCAGAAGACTACATCTTTTCGGCCTCGAAGACTAACTTTTTCTTATTTTTCATATTTTTACTTCTTTTATTTTTTATGTCCGTACAGTTACTGTGAAATATCATACGATTTTTCCCACAGCACCGAATGACAAACTGCAAATATCGTGCGACTTAGTGAGAATAGTCGTACAGTATTTTGTGTTTCTGGGTTAAAAGAAAATTTCATTCTTCAAGTTTTCTTATTCAATTTTTATCATACTAACGCTGACCCTAGCTTGTTGTTCATCTATCTGAAGGATTTTCACAGCCTAATCAATTTTTGCAAAATGCTTGTCGAAGAATATGCTTGTCAAACAAAGACAATATGACTACGGATTCATTGTCTTTGCAAGTTGCCTAAGGAGATTCGAGTAATCATTGTGTACTCTTTAAATTCATTTTGTAGGCACCTAAATTGCTATCTAGTTAATGAACAAATTTGTCTTTCATGTTTAAAGAAAATTCTGAGAGGTAGGAGAGTATTCTCTTGTCTGCATAGACAATCAGAAATATAGACCCTTGAGGCTTTTTCTAAGTTTGAGATTTGTATATCTTTAGTGGGTCTGTCCTCCTGAGGATCCTATAAGGCCAAAGCCATTAAGGTCAGTGAGAGGGGAATGACTAAATGCCAAGTACTCCAACCCACTATAAGATAAACATGATTTGATGAAAATCAAGTCAATGATAGTGCTCAAGAATAGCTCTCCTCTGTACCTTCAAGTATATCAAACCTTGGTTTTCAATGCTGGGAGACCTCTTAATTGAGTTTATACCCCGATGTGCTGAATGGATCCCTTACTAGTTCCAATTAAAATTAGAAGCTACCCGGTTCACCTTCGAAAGGGGGGATAATATTTGTGCAAGAGAGATAGTAACTCTCCCAAGATACTTGTCATTTCGTGATCCCATTAGCATTTGGAGTCAGCTAATACGGTGTTGAGAATCCATTGTGTGAGACTCAGCAGTCATATTCTGATTATCTATTGGGTGTGTACCTGAGTTTGCAGGAAAAGGTTTTCTTCTCTCACCAATTTCCATAGGGTTAGCATGTTGTGATTGCAGTCATTATACATATTGCATGTTTGCTATGTTTTCATCCCTAAAACTAAAAGTGAAATACTAGAATTGGAGAAAACAATAAATAACTCAGTGATCAAAACTCTGTCCATGTCAAAAAAAAAAAAAAAAACTAGTCCATCTTTGTCATCAAAAACTCAGTCCATCTGAAAACTGGTCATCGTCAGTCATTGGAAACTCAGTCTATTAGAATTTTGTTTTTGTCCAGCAAACTATCGTATGAGTCTTCTGATTTATCATCCTACTACATATCTATTTTCATATGAAACTTCATTAGGTCTTACAGTTTCTCATCTAAGCCTCAATTTTGTGTCATACGAAATCTGATAATTTGTCATCCTACTTAGGGAAGTGTTGTCTGACCCTTGATTTTGTGTATTATGAAAAATAATCGCTTTCATCAATTTGTCATCTAAGGTATACCCACCTATCGTGTGAAACTAGGCAGCAACTCGTACGAAATATTGTTTTCATCATCCTGAAGCTATTAAACTGTCATTTGGTTCTGTAAAACTTGTCGTACAAATTTCTAATTTTGTCAGTCTAGAATAGTCAAACTTGTCTAAAACAATCTACAACAAGCATAAAACTAGTTATCATCATCCTCAACATAAACAAATTTAAACAGTGTACCTTTGATGTTGTGTTGCATGATTTTGTCGATCATCTTTTAGCTAGTTCAATCAATTATTTATAGAACTTAAGTCACTTAGATAACGTCTTACATAGGATAGATCATTTCTAAAACCAGATTGAGTCTAGTCACTTCTCTCAAATAAAACTAGGTAGCTTAGATTGTGTCTTACATAGGATGGATCTTTCTTGAAACTAGACTAAATCTTAGTTGTCTCTCTAAAACAATATGTTAAATGAACAACTAGCTCCAAATTTGATCTTGACTTATGCATCACAAATAGCTCTAGGTCACATCAGTCATTAAAAATTCCTACTCAAACTAAAAGTTCTCTTAAGAAAGCCAACAGAGGCAAAGGAAAATCCTTTTCATATCAAGATAACCCATTTTACATAAAGGACCCGCTCAATAATAAACCTTCATCATCCAATATGCCAGTTTTTTATCAACCCTTATCTCCGACCATATCTGGAATAGAACAAGAAAGATGAGTTGCTAAATACAGTGATGACCTCAGTATCCATGCTACCAATAGTGATTCCTTATCAAGTGAATTTGAAGCCTCTGAACCTATAGAAATTGATATACAAAAATTTCAAGATGATAAAGATTTCTGAAAAATGATGAAGGTTATCATGGCTAGAGAAAAAGAAGACTATTTTCTAGAACTAGCAAAACAAGGCGCTAAAATTCCTAATGATTATAATGTTGAGACCCTTGTCACTAAAGAGGAAGAGTCACCCTTGGTAATGGTGAACAATTAACTACAAGCCTTATGGACTGAAACCATAGAACTGAAAAACAAGGATAAATCCTCAAAACAGTATTCTTTGGATACAACATGCCCATTTCCATTTGACAGAAACTTATACATGCCTACATTTCCTTCATGAGTGGAGATTACAAAATTTGACAAGTATGATGGAACCTAAGACCCTCAAGACCATGTTGGAGAATTTTGTGCTTTATGTATGGAGTTCATGCACGAACAGACATATCTCATGTGCCTTTTCCCGAGGAGTTTAGGAGGGCAAGCTATGGAATGGTTCTCAAGTCTACCTATGGGGATAAAAACTTTTCAAGAATTAATCCAATTATTCCTACAATAATACTCCTATAACATTCATCATCCAGTCACTATGATCGAGCTTTGCAATACCAAACTGAAAACAGGAGAGTCTTTTCTCACTTTTCTCTAACATTGGAGAAAGATGTTCTCTAGATATTCATGGCCTATTCCAGATTCTGAGAAAATGGACATTTTCATCAATAACTTAATCCCTAAATTAAAATATAGTATCCAAATGTAAGTGCATCCTTCATTCAACAAAATGGTAGATAATTCCCTCAGGATGGAAGATGTGCCTATAAAGAAGGGAGATATCTCACTTTAGAAAGAAACACACCTGGGATCTAGTTACAAAGAAAAGAACAAATATGGTAAATATGGTAAAGACAACAATAGAAAGGTTTTTAATGATAGAGTGGTAGATACTATTAAAAAAAATTCAAAACCCATGATAATTAACTTCGCTAGTGGCACACAAGCACTCAAACCAGCTGAAACTGCAAGAGAAAATCTACTAAAGAAAGTAAAAGAGTGGTTCAAAGAGAAACCTTGGCTTTCGAATCCTAAGAATGACTTTACTCCTCTGGAAGAATCATATGAATCCTCTTTTAAAACTTTATTAGCAAATGATCTGATAACATTACCAGACAACTCTAGGCCATATGATCTTGAAGTCAAACCAAAATGGTGGAGAGAAAACAAATACTATGAATACCATCAAAACAAAGGTCATAACACAAACAACTACATGAAACTCAAACATGAGATTCAAGATCTCATCAACGCTGGTAAAATTATTGTTGGAAATCACACAGCTAATTCTGATCACAAAGATTATAAATATCCATTACCTATTTATGAACAAGGTGATTCCTCAAAATCAAAAGGAGGTGCCAGAGTGAATTATACTTATACCAACAATGAAAATGTGATCAACATGATTGAGTCTTCCGAACCTAAATATTGCAATGTGATCATAATTAAAGATAAACAAACTAAATCACAAATCACAAATGCTCTAACTCATGCTTAAAATAAGGTTACTCTACAAGGAGTCAGTTCTTCAACTCCTACTCAAACAACATCAAACTAGTTCTTCAAACAGACAAACAAATACAACCACGGCTAAATCCAAATAGCCAGCTTCATCATTCTCTTCTAGTTATAGCATTGTCGAACAATTGAAAAGAATGAACACTCAAATCTCCATCTTTGAATTGCTCAAAATCTCTTCTTCTCATAAAGAGATCCTAGACAAAGCTTTGCTCACTACTAATGTACCAAAAGATTTAGATATTGATCAGTTTCAATCTATGGTGGGTCACCTGACTTCACCTCATTACCTCACTTTCTCTAAAGAAGATGATAACTCACTGAATCACCCACATAACCAGCCATTACACATTGAAGCTATGATCCATAAACACTGAGTTAAATGTGTTTTGATAGATGGAGGCACTGGGTTGAATATTTGTACGTACAATCTGCTTACATAGCTGGGATTTTCTGAAAATGTCATTGACCCAACAAAGAAAATAACAATCAAAGCTTATGATGAAGAAGAAAGAACCTCTAAAGGTCTAGTACTATTACCAATCAGGGTAGGACCTGTAGAAAGAGATGTCATTTTTTATCTGCTTGATCTCCCTCTATCATACAACATCTTACTAGGCAGGCCATGGATTCATGAAATGAAGGCAGTTCCATCTACATATCATCAGTGCTTAAAATTTCCTTATAACATAGTTGAGGTTAGTATTCCTACTGACACAAAATACCCCTGTAATGCATTAACTCAGGGTGTTGACACCTTTGTTCCTCATAATAGAGCAACCTCTACAGTTGAAAGTTCAGAAATATTGATGAAGGATTTAGAAAAGAAATTGAAAATCACAGAATTGGCATGGATGGATACAAGATAGAACCATTACTTGCACTCATCTCCCTTCCTCCAACACCAAGATAGACAAGAAAACCATCAGAAGCTATGAAGCCATAGACTTCCACTCCAAAGGTATTTACGATGGTATTTTTTTATAGTCCTCTACTTCCCTTGCAGATGAAATAGAAGATGATGTTGTTCTCAAATGGCTTTTCAAAGACGATAATGAAAACAAAGAAGTGCGACATTGTGAGATTTCCCCAACACAATATGGTCCAGGCTACAAAATGATTCAACGCATGGGATATTCAGGTACATGTCCTCTAGGAAAACATCAAGAGGGAATTATTGAACCTATTCAGCTACAAACTAAGTCTACAAATGATAAAGTTGGACTGAGATACAATCCAAGAAAAATATCAGACCAAAAACATGCTTCTAAGTCTAAGTGGAGGAAAACAATACCACCTCCAACTACACAAGAAGTAAACACTCAACAAATTCAAGAAGAGTATGAAAAAGAACAAGAAGGATTAGAAATCAAGAGGGAGGAAGTAGCTAGTACTCAAGCTCTAATGGTATCAACTATGACACTGTAAGAAGTAGAAATCCCAAAGGATATGAGAGAAGAGGTACAAAGAATTAGAGAATTGTTTGCACCACTAAAAATTCCAGTCACATATACTAGTAGACAACAAGTAGATGATTCAAAAACTAACTTGAATGAGTATGAATGGGGTCCAAATCATCTCTTAGATACATCTAGTACAGAAAATCTAGAAGAGTCCAATGATATCATGAATGACACACAAGAGTTGATACACTTAAAACTACAAATAGAGATAGAAGAAATCAGACTAAAAAGACAAGCAAACTATGAACAAAAGATGAAAAGAGGAAGGACACAAGAATATTCTTCACCTACTATGTCTCCCTCTAATAGGACAGAACAAATCAGATATGGAACTACACAAGATGAATTGGAAGCTACAGAAATAGAACCAGTCATTAGTCCAGAAGAAGCTGAATGGAGTAGACGACAGAGCTTCATAGAACCATTAAGGTTATTTCAACAAGTATGTCATATACAAGTGATAAATGAACCAAATCATGAAGGAACTTGTAGCATTAAAGATGTAGGTGTTCACACTATAGATACATTTACACAATCACTTGAAGAAGAGTCAAAAACTTCATCTTATGACTCTGACTCCTCTATCACGGATGTCTGAAATTTGTCTACTAATCTTGTTACTGTCGAACCATGATATGTAATCCAGTCTGGCATAGAAAACAATGCTATGAATAGTTTTATTGGATTTGATCAACTAAATATTAACATGCACTTCAATGATCATGTTGTAACTATTCCTGGTCTTGAGACATTTATGCAAGGTAGTCTTCTAGAACTTGACTTGATAGTCTAAAGTTATGATGATAATACCATGAACTCTCTTGAACATGTTCAAACTTTATCATTGGTACATCCTGAACTAACTGACCGTAGTCTCCAAAACCAACCTATGAATGTACCTATATTTGCCAGTGACTACATGTTAGCCTACTACCTCAATGCAGTTGAACCAATGGACTCTTACACCAGCAAGTAAAGTGAGAACATGACTGAAACATATATCAAGTATCTTAGTTGCAAAAATCAAAAAAAGAAAAATAAAAGATCTGATGGCAAAACTCACATTATGGCAGTGTAAGAATAAAAAATAGTAAAAATAAAGGACATACCTAAGGGTGAAAACCTCTCTAAGGCACCTGAAGGTGAGATACTTGATATACTGCCAAGTCACTTCCAAGAAAGGTCTTCTATATTGATTGAACCAACTAAGCCAGTAAATATTGGCAGTCAAGAAATACCACATATCATCCACTTAGCTTAATCATTATCAATAAAAGAGCTAAAAGATTTCAGAAATCTTTTTTTAGAAAAGAAGATCAACTTTGCATGGACATACTCCGATATGCCAGGCCTAGATCCTAATCTTATCATGCACCATCTTTCTATTACACCAGCAGTTAAAGCAGTCAGGCAAAAACTCCGTAAGATACACCCTCATGTGGCACTGCTAGTCAAAGTTGAGCTAGAAAAATTGCTAAAAGCTAGATTCATCAGAGCTATAGACTATGCAGAATGGATTTCAAACATAGAACTTGTATCAAAAGAAGACAAATCTATTAGGGTTTGCACAGACTTCAAAGATCTTAACAAAGCTTGTCTGAAGGATGATTTTCCATTACCAAAAATTGATATGATAGTGGATATGATTTTTTAGTATGAGATGTACTCATTAATGGATGGATTCTCCAGTTATAATCAAATCAAAATAGCTCCTGGAGATCAAGATAAGATAGCTTTCACTTGTGCATGGGGAACTTTTTGTTGGAACGTCATGCCATTTGGGCTAAAGAATGCAGGAGTGTTAGTGAACAGATTTTGCCTTTCTTCAAATTAATTAATTTAAAACTTTGTTGCCTTCTTTTAAAGACAAAAGTTTAGCTAAATAGTTGGGTAAGTGTAACATATACTACTTCCCTCTAAATTTTTGATAGGTACAGCTCCCTCCATTAGTTATTTTGGGAATAATCTAATTGAATTTTAATTGGTATGCTTTTAACCTGAAAGCATGTAAGGCTACCTACTTCATTCTTAGATGAGAGGCTAATGATTCACACATATTTCAGAGAAAAATTCTTCTTCTAAATGCTTCAACACGAGAAATAGAAGTGACCAAAAGAAAGTTTAGAACACCAGTTTAACAGTTCATAAAAATAGATAAGAGAAACATAATCTCTTTTCAAGCACAAAATCTTTCAAAATCTCATAGGAAGGAGTCCTAGAATAATAATAATATTCTGCATTGGAAAAATGATCACTGTCATTTGATTAGCTCACTATATGCAAAGATATATCACTACACATATTCAAAACTCAAAGGTTTTCCTTCTCCCAAAAATAGTATGATCCCTTATATATATTTTATGTAACAAAGACACAACAATACATGTATACAACCCTTTTCAATTCCATATTTTTAAAGTCTAATGACTTCCTTCAACAAATAAAACTTCTAAAAGACAAAAAGAAACTAAGTAAAACTAACAAAATTCTAACCAAAAGCTAACCCCTATTCTATCCATCTTAATCTAATTTATAGTCTTTAGAGTAGAGGAGGTCTCCCTAATAAATTAACCTCCTCCGAAACAGTTATGAAAACCAACAAAATATTTTAGGGATAGATGTCTCGAAGTCATTTGCATAAGCATGAAAAATACATAAAAAATAGAGCCTTAATCAATGTGTTATGCTGCTTTCCCATCATCGTGGGCAGTTGCAAGTTCCTGAATTATTGATTGGTTTAGATTCTTCAAACCATTGAGTTTGGCCTTTGTAGCCTCTTTGTTCCATCTATGCTTCACCATCTTTTCAGCATACTTCGGTAATTGATCATTACCGATAAATACCATCGACTTGATTTGGGTGACCTGCGTTATATCTTCAGGGGTGAAATTGCCTTTAGTTTTAATTTTCTCCATGTATAGCCTAAAAACCTTTATTGCATCCTGCGTGTTCAGCCTACAGATCCCCAACTACCAATCATGGTTAGGATTAACTACTTTGTTGTCGTTAACTAAACTACATTAGAGGTCCTGGAGTTCATAAACAGAAATGTTAGCATCAGAAATAACAAATTTGAAGGTGAGCACCCACCACATTATGGTCTTCTTCAACACAAAGAGTTGGCATTCATCCATTACCAACTTGACTGAATGCTCTATCAGGAATCTGGTAGCTCCATACTCTTCTATTTTAGTGAACATAGGCAAGACATTTTCCCATTTATGTTCCTCTTTCTCCATGGTGAAATCTGGTTTTGAAGTTCTATAATGAGGCTCTGCATCTCATCACATAACTTCCAGGAGTTTGTGATATACTTTTCTCTATCTTTAATTATGCCTTCAATCCATCTCTCCATAGCCTCTGCAATGCTTTTAGCTCGTTGAACCCGACTCATTAGCTTTTTATTCTCTGGTGAAGTAAGATAAAAGCTCTTTATAGCATGGGATATAGGAAGTGCCTCGAAGCAATTGATGCTTTCAATGAATTGAGCGAGAATGTTTATATGTCGCTTTAGCTCTCTCTTTTCCCGCTCATCTTTCTCTGACGTGGTGAGCATTTTCTTTGCCGAAACCTAGAAGAAATGATTGCCTAAATCCCTACTCATGTTTTTGAGCTCCACCTTAGTGATCTCAAAATCTTCTACACTGACTTCCTTGTCTTCATTCTTGGGCTTGTATGAGGCAATCTTGGCAACCCACTTTTCGGTTCCTTCATCATTATCTAGTCGAGCAGTTGTTTTGAACCTTTTTGGCTTGGGGCCCTTCTTTGTGTACTTAACTACCATGTCCTAAATTGGCATGGTCACGGGAATGAAACTCCATTTTTTATTTACCAAAGTGGTTAGCCACTTAGGGGTTGCACTGGAACTGGTTACTCCTTCAATCACTTTGGCGGGTGGTGTCATAGCTACAGTAACTGCATGGGAATCCATGGTATTTATGATGTCACTGTCAAGATCTTCAACTTCAAATATCTAAGAATCAAGAATCTTATCCTTCACCTCTGTATCTTTAGTTTGGTCCATTCTTCTTTGAGCAGCACTTCGTGACCTAGTATGTCGAGGAGTAGAGAAATCCAAAGCCGGATTACACTTGTGCCTAACATGAGATGGCTTTTTATCCTTACCTGCATGAATAGGCATAGAAGTATTATTAGAAAAATGCTTTGGTGAACACAAAGTAACCTCACTATTTCTCACAAAGTTAGACTTGGTGCCTAATTTCACTGCTTTATTCCTTTCAACCCATTCTATGGTTCTCTCCAAAACCCTTTTTGTTTTTAGCTATATATCATCCTCTTCTTCCCCATCCTAATTCATATGGGACACTTTGGTTTCAGCTTGGACTAAGTATCCAGGTTCAAACAGTTCTAGATAATCTTCTTCAAGCCCATCTATGTCAAGCTTTACCTATAGTGAAATGACTTGCTCCAACACCATTCTCATGTTTTCCCTTTTGAACACCTTGATTTCATTAGTGCAATCCTCCCAGTAGTCCTCTAATTATGGAATTGGGAGATACGGCATTAGACCAAAACTTCGGGAGAAACCCTTATTTTCAAGGCCTTTCCTTTCATGGTACAGTGAGAAATTGAAGTTTTTCAAGTCTGCTCCAATGCTCAAAGCATCCGACATTGAACTGTAGGATAAAATAACCAACTGAATGGGGAAATGATCCTCCCAGTTATCCCTAGGTTGAGCCTTTTTAATCAGGGTAGCAACCTGCCTACAAATCTCTACTAAAACAAAATAATCTGAACAAAAATGTGGAAGCTTGAAGGGCTGTTCTTCAAAACTGCCTACTCTTATGTAGCAAAAGTGAGGGAACTAGATGGAGAAGCTGCCAAATCTCTTTACCAATGCCTTTGCATCCTTAGACATTCTCTTGGTTTTCATGTTCTTCAATTCGTAACACAAATCTCCCAGGAAAGCATTGTGTACCCTCCTAAAGTCTTGCAAGGCATTATCCTTCTGCAACGTAGGGTAAAAATCATATACAGAGACCTCCTCCTCAATGAGTTGTCTAAGTATTCCAACTATCTCCTTAACACATGCCAAATAATATATAAGATATCAGGACATGAAGAAATTATGCTTAAACTATTTGGTCATACTCAGTTGCTCCCTCATGGAATCGACAATCAGCTCTGCCCAATAAAGGTATTGCTTCCCTTCTAATACTAGCTGCACATAGCAATAAATCTAGTCATTGAAGTTGTAGGCTTCTGTAGAGCCCTTGACTCGATGCAACTGTAACATAACATCATGAATGTGAGGAAGCATGTGGTTCTTGTTGGGATTCTTGGGCAATCTGGAACCCTCCCTTTGGGGAACCTTCAACCAATATTTTGCTACATTATTTTGGTGCCTGGTTCTATCTGCATTGAACTCAGTGATTGACTGGGTGGGAGAAAAGTTTGAGAACTGGTAATTAGGTAGTTTGAAAATAGAGGAAATTACCTCATGGTTAATGGAAAGGAGGATTTCACCATTGTCTCTCCTGATGGTTTCGAAAACTAGATCGTATCTAGCAATACATTCTCTAACCATTTCTGGGCAAGGGATAGCTGGGGGGAAGGCTGCCACCTCTATGAGACCACTACTCAAAATTTCCACACCAAAGGAACCATCAATACCCTTTAACACCCTTTCCTTTAAAACTTCAATATTTTCCCCTTTTAGGTCTGTATCACTAACTATAGGCTCTGTACATGCAAGACTAAAAATGTTTCTGAAAAGGTGTAGTGTGGACTTCATAATTCATAGATGACAAGCCTTATTTCTTCAACAAATCTTACTATGAGAGAAGAAAAGAAAGTAAAAATCACTAGGGAGGATAGGAAATGAACTCACCTTCACAGTTGAGAGGAATCAGATGACTACCAGCAAACAAACCTTCTATCTAAGTGAAAAATAACTCCACAGCAACAAGGAGCAATTTTTTAGAGAATTAACCCTTTCATACCTTATAGAAAAAGTAATGATACAAATTTATTAAGTGAAATAATTCCAATCGTTAGTTTTAGTGTATTGAGCTTGTGGATTGGACATCGCACACACACATTGAATGCATGGCAACATTTTTGAAGTAACCGCCAGTTCCCAAAATAATTGCTTTCTTCAAAAACTTAAACAGTTGACATCACCCAAGATATGGTTTGCCCTTCCTCATACTTGGCAATAAGTGCACCATCAGATATTTTAGCTCATTGGACCCATTGAATTTGAACACGCATGAACATTCTGAACAAACCTCATTGAGGTTCAAGTAGTTCAAGGTGTACACTGCACCCAGGAAAACTCTCTTCTAAAAGGATCAACTATGTTAAGTGTTGTTGACCCTTTGAACCATTTTGAACATGTTGAACACACCTGAACCATTTTATTGAAGTTCAAGGAGTTCAATGCCTAGAGAGAGATGATATAACACATTACCAAACACAAGAAGTAAAAGAACCACTGCAAAACACTTTAAGTGAATGTTAGTATGAAAGGTTCCTAGACACCTAAGAACCTGTGGAACCCAAATGAACCTTATGAACCTTCTTTAAAATAGTTGAATGAGTTCACGGAGTTCAAACTGATCATTAAAACTTGGCTTTTTTTTCTATTTAAAGACAATCTATGAATGAACTAAGGATTTGAACCGAGGAATTCCAAGAAAGACAAGGACTTCAAATAAAATTTTATAGGGTGATTTACTCATGTTATGAAGGATAAATGACCCAGTAACATTGGCTCTGACTAGGGATTGTATTTTGTAAAGGAAAATGCAAAGAACTCTAACTCTTTGGTTTCATATAGCCAAAAGTAGATAGGGGAACAAAAGAAGACTCGCACCTAAACAAACACAAAACAAAACACCTAAACTACTATATATAGGAATTCTTAACCAATGGTTTCATAGTTTGTAGAGCTTGAGATCTTACCCATTGTAGGTATAGGGCATAACCATTCCATCAGAATAGTTGAGTCTAAAATCATTTTGTCCCACCACTTCACAGATCTTGAATGGGCCTTTCCACAATGAGTCAAATTTACTGTGGGCACCCTTTGGTTCTTTCCTTTTATCCCATAACAGTACTTCATCTCCTTTAAGGAAACCTCTTGGCCGAGCTCTCATGTCAAAGATCTTCTTCACTCTATTCTAATTCTCCATAATTCTATCCACTAACATCTCTCTTTCTTCTTCCAACTTCATTAGATACATAACCCTCCTCTCTAGAGCACTCTGAAAAAAGGAATATATGATTACTGTTTGAAGTTTGGTTGCCGACAATTCCAAGGGTAAAGAAAGTTTTGCGCCAATCTCATACAAAAGCTCAAAAGGTGCCATTCCGATGGCTCTTTTAGGCATAATTTTGTCTATCCATAAGGCTTCATATACCTTCTTATGCCAATTTTGAGCATTTTCATCAACCAGCTTCTTCATAATTGCTATCAGGTTCTTGTTGCTTGATTCTGCCAATCCATTACCCTATGGAAAGTAATCAGAGGAATGTGAGAGAGTAGCCTGATGTTCATAGAAAAACATATTTAGTCCTTCAGAGGAGAAATACGATGCGTTATCTGCACAATCTTTTGAGGAACCCCAAAATGGACTAGAATGCAATCCTTGAGAAAGTTACACACGACCTCTGAATTCACCTTTTTAGTGGGAATAGCCTCCACCCACTTGGTAAAATAATCAGTTGCTGTCAAAATGTACATATGACCAGCACTGGAATGAGGATTTATTGCCCCATTGAAATCAATGCCCCACTATTTTAATGGTTCATCTATTACCATAGGCCTTAAAGGTAGAGTTGCTAAATGTGGTTTCTCGTTGAGTTGGCATTTTTCACATTCCTTAACATAAACATATGCATCCTAAAACATGTCAGGCTAATAAAAACAATTCCTTAAAATCTTAAAGCCAGTCATAAAGGATGAGAAATGCCCGCCATAGGCTTCATCATGATAAACTTCCAGAAGCTTTTGTTGTTGAGGCTTATCCATGCACCTTAAGTAAGTACCATCCAAACCTTTTTTGTACAAGACATCTTGCCAAATAACATACTTAGCAGCTTTTAACTTGAGATTCCTTTGCTCCTTTAGTGACAAATGACTAGGGCAGCTGTCGTAAGTCAAATAGTAGGCAACATCAGAAAACCACGTATCTTGCAATCCAATAAATAGGGTCAATGGTAACTCTTTTTCTGTTTCCATCTCATTTTTTGCTATTAATTTGCATAAAACTTATCATTTGACTATCTTTGTAGGGCGAATGTCTAGATCGTATTCCTAAATCTTTGTTACCCATGTCTCTCTTTTATTGAGTTTGACTTCTTGCTAAGTTAATATGCTTTTCACTGCAGAATCTAGAACAAAAACCACAAAATGAGAGTGCAAAATGTAATACCAAAATTGTTTTAGAGCTTTGACCATAGCAAAGGCTTGTTTCTCTAAAAGCAAATACTTAAGCTCATGCTTCTTGAGTGGAACACTCATGAATGCTATAGGTGCTTCAATCCCAGATTCATCCATTTGCAATAGTATTCCAGACATTGTATGTTCCGAGGCATAGCAGTATATAATGAAATCCTTTTTGAAATCTGGGTTGATGAGAGTTGGCGCATTAGAAATTGAACTCTTGATTTTTCCAAAAGCTTCTTTGGCTTCTTCAGTCCATTTGAAAGGATGCCTTTTTCTCAACAAGCTGACGATATGCTTGGTAGTTTCTGCAAATTCTGGTACAAATCATCTTAAGAAATTCACCTAGCCAAAGAAAAACCTTACTCCATTCCAATTTGAGGGTAAGCTAAGATGTTGAATTACATTGACTCTCTCAGGATCAATCTTGACACCTTATTTTGAAATGATATGCCCCAACAATTTGCCCTCAGTTACACAGAAAACTGACTTCTTTGGGTTCAAGGAGATTCAATACTCTTGACAACGTTGCAGAACTACCTTCAGATCTTTGAGATGATTCTTCCTATCCTTAGAAAACATTATCAAGTCATCTAGGTACACAACAATAATTTTGTCACGAAAGTCCTTAAAAGAAGAATCCATGGCCCTTTGAAAGGTTGCTCGGGCATTTATCAAACTAAATGGCATACGATTATATGTGAATGTTCCCCATGGAGTGATGAATGTTGTCTTCTGTTGTTCATTCTTTGCAACACTAATTTGATTGTAACCAGAAAAACTATCTAATATTGACATCATTTTTGACCCAGATACTGTCTACAGAATATGATCCATATTGGGTAAGGCATAGTTATCCTTACGACTTGCCTGATTCAGGTTGTGAAAATCTACACAAATCTAAATTTCCCCATTCTTCTTCCTCATAGGCACAATATTGGCTACCCAAGTAGAGTGATGAATTGGATATATGATTTTGGCTTTAAGTATTTTATCTACTTCTCTAAAAATTGTGTCTGCCATCATGGGGTTGAAATTTCTCAATTTTTGTCTGAAAGGAGAAACACCAAGCTTCAATGGAATTTGATGTTTAAAATGCCCATCCCTAAACTCCTTCAAATCATCATAGGACCAAGTAAATACATCAATGTATTCCTTCAGTGGCCCACTAAGTAGTCATTTTTCCATAGAAGAGCAACATTTGCCAATTGTCACCATTTTAGGATTAGATTCATCCCCCAGATTAATCTTCTCACAACTTCCTTTCCTGTCATCCTCTAGAGATTTCTTGCCTATGAATGCATCATTTCAGGTGAAAAACCTCTCCAGAGTCACTAGCCCTTTTGGGATTTTGTTCCCTTTAAGCTAAATGAAATATTTTTCATAATCAACACCCGAATCCAGACTAAATTCCTTGCAACTATCTCCGAAACCTTTGAAATATGATTGGGAAAATGAACGAGCACACTCCAGAAAGTATTTGATCTGGGCATCTATATCAAATACTTGCCAATGGTGTACATTATCAGGGACACTAGGACTATAAATCATTTCAATCCTGTAAGAATCATCCTTAAAATCTGGATGCGGTAACAAAAGAGAAGCTAAAACGGCCAACGAATCCACCCTAGTGTTTTGATCCCTTGGTATAGCTTCAATTGAGAAAGCATCAAAAAATTCTATCTAATCCCAAACCCTATTTCTATAATGTTTCAATCTATCATTCTTAATTGAATAGACATTTCTTACCTGTCTAACAATCAGCTCTGCCTCCCCTTTAACCATGACCAATTTAATACCTTTACACTTGGCTTCATTTAATCCTAACAGTAATGTTTCATACTCCGCAGTGTTATTAGTATTCTTAAAATCCAACTTGAAAGAAAAAGGAAAAATGTTATCATTAGGAGACAACAAAACTACCCCTGCTCAGAAGCCAAAGTTGGCACAAATTTCATCAAATTCCATCTGCCATAATCCACCATGTTCATCAACTGCTTCTTCAGATTCTTTTTCATTAGGTGCAAGGATGAGATAATTTCCAAATTCACATTCTTGGAATAGAATCTAGGCTTTGGGATTATTAGAGGGAAAGACTGTCTATTTATTTTTTAGTTTAGGTTCAAGTTTGATTTTTTGTTTCCCAAGTGGAATGATAGCTTCTGACCAGTCCATCTTAATTTCACCTCCAAGCTCTTTACAGAAAGTTCTACATAAGAGCATCCCATAACTTGTAGGAATGTCGACAACCAAAATAGTCAATTTTACCCTTTTATCAGGACATGCTTCTAGCACTACCTGAATATCCTTTACCTTTCCAATAAGAGGGACCTACTTCCCATCCATTGAATAACATCTCCCAAATGTCTTAGTGAGTGTCAAACCTAAAGACCTAGCAATGGATGAAGGCATTATGTTATCTGATGCTCTTGAATCTATTATACAATTGCTAAGCTTTTGACCATTTCAAAGAAGAGATATGTAAAAAGGTTTGGGTTTAAGAACTTCAATGTCAAGCCTATCTTCAACATTGTGAAAAGCACAAGGATTAATCACATTAGTAGAAGAGCATGAAATAGATGTAGGTTTTTTAGCAGTAAACAAATCAGTATCCCCCACACATTCATGCACTGAGGACTTTGAAGAAGAATCTCGTTTTACATACTTGACCAGTTTATCTAGTTCCTTCGGGTTCAGTTTCAAATATTCAGTAGTGGAAAGTTGAATAGTTGAAGCTTTACAAAATTCAATTATGTCAAAGAAGGAGGAAGAAGAACAATTATTTTTAATTTCAAGATTTCTTTGCAAAATCTTAACTTTGGGAGTCTTTGCATGAGAGGGAAATCCATTACTTGTGGGGTCTTTACCTTTGAAATTAGCTCCAAAAGAACTTGCAAAAGGAGTAGGTTGGGAGGTTCATTGATTCCTTGTAAGGATTACACATGCAGGATCTTCAAGAGTTGCCAAAATATTACCACCTCTTTCTAAATCTAACTCATATTCAAGGTAGAATGATCTAGAGTCACTAGGTACCTCTTGAATTTTCTCTGCTTCAGTGAACTCACCTAGCTCATCCTTTGTGTTTTTCATTTGAACATGTCTTATCATATCAGGACAAGAACCCCCATCATGATCTATAGTGGGGTGAAAAGAGCACATATCACCCTTATCAGGAGGGGCCTCTATTTGCAATCTTTGTGGGGTAGCATGCAATTGCAAAGATCATCCATAATTATACTAGTTTGGGTTTTTTTTGCTTATATCTTGATAGGGTTGTGGGTAGGAAACTCCAAGTTTTAGTATCTACCTCTTCAAAGCAATCATATCATTGAATGGCCTTTGAACAATTGGATCAATTGAAGAGGTGGAAGCTTGGGGTTGACCTTGAGGAATTTGCACATCCTTTCTCTATTTCTTAGATGTTATTAGATCATCTTCAATTTCTATAGCTTCATTTTGTGCAGTCTCAAGATTGACTGGCCTATTTCTTTTGAGATGGAAACCAACATTGGGAGGCATGAAGTTTACAAAGAAACATTGTTGATTGTCAGTAGTTGGTCTTTTAGCCTGTGGAATTTTATGGATAATCTTATTATACATGGCTATATAGTCCCTCATTGGCTCATGAATTTCTTTTTTCATTTGTGTGAGTTGAGCCAATAGTGAGTGTTCATCATCGACACTCTTGAACTATTTCTCAAAAGCAGTTTTCATTGTTTGCCAATCAGTTATAGATCCCACTCATAGATGATTGAACCAATCTGCTACCCCCTCGGTAAGAGTTTGAGCAAAAAGCCTAATAGCCACATCCTCATACTGTATTGCTAGTATCCCAGTAGCTACATTAAAAGAATTCAAGTGTTCTTTGACTGAGACTTTTCCATCCCCATTAAACTTAGGTAAAACATCCCTTGCCCCTTTTGGAAGTGGATTATGGGCTCCAAGGGAAAGAGGTCCGACTGTGGCACCCCATGGTTGGGCCATAATGAAAATAATGTAAATAATTACAAGGGGAGGGGCTTGAACTCCAGTAAGCGTTAGTTCTTTCTAATGGCTTGAAGAGGAAGGTATAGAAGTGGTTCTGATAGGAGAGGAAGGTCTACTCTTAGCATTCCTTTTGGGAGTGAAATTTGTGGCAAATGATAAACCTTGAAATTCTTCAAAATAATTATCAATTACTCCCTCTCTCCTTTGTGACCTGGTATAAGGATGAGAATCCAGTGTTGTCACCCCCAGGGTTCCTAAGATCTTTAAACAATTCTTTCAACCTTAGCAATATTATGGAGTTATGGGAATCTGTCTCAGACAAAGAAAAGCTATGGATATTGTTAATTATGAGTTCAACTCTAACATACTTGTAGCACGCTAGTCTATTGAATGTTCGAAGTCTCCCTAGCAGAGTTGCCAAAAATCTGTAAGTGAATGGATTTTGCCTTTCTTCAAATTAATTAATTTCAAACTTTTTTGCCTTCTTTTAAAGATAAAAGTTTAGCTAAACAGTTGGGTAAGTGTAACATATACTACTTCCCTCTAAATTTTTGATAGGTACAACTCCCTCCATTAGTTATTCAGGGAATAATCTAATTAAATTTTAATTGGTATACTTTTAACCTGAAAGAACGTAAGGCTACCTACTTCATTCTTAGATGAGAGGCTAATGATTCACACATATTTTAGAGAAAAATTATTCTTCTAAATGCTTCAACACGAGAAATAGAAGTGACCGAAACAAAGTTTAGAACACGAGTTTAACAGTTCATAAAAATAGATAAGAGAAATTAAATCTCTTTTCAAGCACAAAATCTTTCAAAATCTCACAGGAATGAGTCCTAGAATAATAATAATATTATCCATTGGAAAAATGATCATTTTCATTTGATTAGCTCACTATATCCAAAGATATATCACTACATAGATTCAAAACTCAAAGGTTTTCCTTCTCCCGAAAATAGTATGATCCTTTATATATATATATATATATATATATATATATATATATATATATATATATATATATATATATATATATATATATATATATATATATATATATATATATATATATATATATATATATATATATATATATATATATATATATATATATATATATCTTATGTGACAAAGACACAACAATACATGTATACAACCCTTTTCAATTCTAGATTTTTAAAGTCTGATGACTTCCTTAAACAAACAAAACTTCTAAAAGGAAAAAAGAAACTAAGTAAAACTAACAAAATTCTAACCAAAATCTAACCCCTATTCCATCCATCTTAATGTAATTTATAGTCTTTAGAGCAGAGGAGGTCTCCCTGAAAACTCAACCTCCTCCAAAATAGTTATGAGAATCAACAAAATATTTTAGGGACAGATGTCCTGAACTCATTTGCATAAGCATGAAAAATACATAAAAAATAGAGCCTTAATCAACGCGTTATGCTACTTTCCCATCATCGTCTTCTTCTCCGCTCTCCTGGGCGTCGTGGTCAGTTGCAATTTCCTGGATTATTGATTGGTTTGGATTCTTCATAGCATTGAGTTTGGCCTTTGCAGCCTCTTTGTTCCATCTGTGCCTCACCATCTTTTCAGCATGCTTCAGTAACTGATCGTTACCGATAAATGTCATGGATTCCATCCGAGCGACCTGTGTTATATCTTCAGGGGTAAAATTTCCTTTAGCTTTAATTTTCTCTATGTATAGCTTGAAAACCTTTATCACATCCTGCGTGTTCAGTCCACAAATCCCCAACTACCAATCATGGTCAGGATTAACCACTTTATTGTTATTAACTAAACTGCATTGGAGGTCCTGGAGTTCATACATAGAAGTTTTAGCATCGGAAATCACAGATTTGAAGGTGAGCACCCGCCACATTATGGTCTTCTTCAACACGAAGATTTGGCATTCATCTGTTACCAACTTGATTGATTTCTCTGTCACGAATATGGTAGCTCCATACTCTTCTATTTTAGTGAACATAGGCAAGACATTTTCCCATTTATGCTCCTCTTTCTCCCATGGTGAAATCTGGTTTTGAATTTCTGCAATGAGGCTCTGCATCTCATCACATAACTTCTGGGAGTTTGTGATATACTTTTCTTCATCTTTAATTATGCCTTCAATCCATCTCTCCACAACCTCTATAATTCTTTTAGCTCGTTGAACCTGACACATTAGATTTTTATTCTCTGGTGAAGTAGGATCAAATCTCTTTGTAGCATGGGATATAGGAAGTGTCCCGAAGAAACTGATGCTTTCAATGAGTTGAGAGAGAATTTTTATATGTTGCTTTAGCTCTCTTTTTTCCCACCCATCTTTCTCCAACCTGGTGAGCATTTTCTTTTCCAAAACCTGGAAGAAATGATTGTCTAAATCCCTACTCATATTTTTGAGCTCCAGCTAAGTGATCTCAAAATCTTCTGCATTGACTTCCTTATCTTTGTTCTTGGGCTTGTATGAGGCAATCTCGGCAACCCACTTTCTGGTTCCATCATCATTATCGAGTCAAGCAGTTGTTTTGAACCTTTTTGGCTTGGGGCCCTTCTCTGTGTACTTAACTACCATGTCCTAAATTGGAATGGTCATGGGAATGAAAATCCATTTTTTATTACCGAAGTGGTTAGCCACTTAGGGGTTGCACTGGAACTGGTTGCTCCTCCGATCACTTTGGAGGGTGGTGTCATAGCTACAGTAACTACATGGAAATCCATGGTATTGACGATGTCACTGTCAAGATCTTCAATTTCAAATATCTGAGCATCAAGAATCTTATCCTTCACCTCTGTATCTTTAGTTTGGTCCATTATTCTTTGAGCAGCACTTCATGACCTGGTATGTCAAGGAGTAGAGAAATCCAAAGTCAGATTAGACTTGTGCCTAACATGAGATGGATTTTTATCCTTACCTGCATGAACAGGCATAGAAGTATTATTAGAAAAATGTATTGGTGAATGTAGAGTAACTTCACTATTTCTCGCAAAGTTAGACTTAGCACCTAATTTCACTGATGTCTTCCTTTCAACCCATTCTATGGTTCTCTCCAAAACCCTTTTTGTTTTTAGTTGTATATTGTCCTCATCTTCCTCATCCCAGTTGATACAAAACACTTTAGTTTCAGCTTGGACTAAGTATCTAGGTTCAAATAGTTCTAGATAATCTTCTTCAAGCCCATTTATGTCAAGCTTTACCTACAGTGAAATGACTTGCTCCAACACCATTCTCATGTTTTCCCTTTTGAACACCTCGAGTTCATCATTGCAATCCTCCTAGAAGTCCTCTAATTGTAGAATTAGGAGATACGACATTAGACCAAGACTTTGGGAGAAACCCTTATTGCCAAAGCCTTTCCTTTCATGGTACAGTGAGAAATTGAAGTTTTTCAAGTCCGCTCCAATGCTCAAAGCATCCAACATTGAACTGCAGGATAAAATCCCCAACTGAATGGGGAAATGATCCTCCCATTTATCCTTGGGTTGAGCCTTTTTAATCATGAGAGTTAGCTACCTACAAATCTTTGCTAAAACAAAACAATCTAAACAAAAATGAGGAAGCTTGAAGGGCTCTTCTTCAAAACTGCCTACTCTTATGTAACAAAAGTGAGGGAACTGGATGAAGAAGCTGCCAAATCTCTTCACCAATGCCTTTGCATCCTTAGGCATTCTCTTGGTTTTCATGTTCTTCAATTTGTAAGACAAATCTCCTAGGAAAGCATTGTGTACCCTCCTACAGTCTTGCAAGGCATTATCCTTCTACAACATAGGGTAAAAATCATATACAGAGACCTCCTTAGTGAGCTATCTAGGTATTCCAACTATCTCCTTGACACATTCCAAACAATATATAAGATATGAGGACATGAAGAAATTTTTCTTAAACTATTTGGCCATACTTAGCTGCTCCCTCATGGAATAGGCAATCACCTTTGCCCAATCAAGGTATTGCTTCCCTTCTAATACCAGCTACACATAGCAATAAATCCATTCATTGAAACTATAGGCTTCTGCAGAGCCCCTAACTCGGTGCAACAGTAACATGACATCATGAATGTGAGGAAGAATATGGTTCTTGTTGGGATTCTTGGAAAAACTGGAACCCCCTCTTTGGGGAACCTTCAACCAATATTTTGCTACATTATTCCGGCGCCCGGTTCTATCTACGTTGAACTTAGTGATTGACTGGGTGGGAGAAAAGTTCAAGAGATGGTAATCAGGTAGTTTGAAAATAGAGGAAATTACCTCGCGGTTAATGGTAGGTAGGGTTTCACCATTGTCTCTCCTGATGGTTTCAAAAACTGGATCGTATCTAGCAATACATTATCTAACTAGTTATTTGCAAGGGATAGCTGGGGGAAGGTTGCCGCCTCTATGAGACCACTACTCAGAATTTCCACACCAAAGGAACTATCAATTCCCTTGAACACCCTTTCCTTTAAAACTTCAAGATTTTCCCCTTTTTGGTCTGTATCACTGACTATGGGCTCTGTACATGCAAGACTAAAAATGTTTCCGAAAAGGTGTAATGTTGAATTCATATTTCATAGATGACAAGCCTTTTTGCCTAAAAAAATCTTACTACGAGAGAAGAAATGCAAGTAAAAATCACTAGGGAGGAAAGTAAATGAACTCACCTTCACAGTTAAGAGCAATCAAATGACTACCAACAAACAAACCTTCTATCCAAGAAAAATAACTCCGCAGCGACGAGGAACAAATTTTTAGAGAATTAACCCTTTCATACATTATAGCAAAAGCAATGATATGGATTTATTAGGTGTGATAATTCCAATCGTCAGTTTAAGTGTACTGAGCTTGTGGATTGGACATCCCACGCACGCATTGAATGCATGGTAGCATTTTTTAAGTAACCATGAGTTCCCAAAATGATTACTTTCTTCAAAAACTTAAATAGTTGACGTCACCCAAGATATGGTTCGCCCTTCCTCATACTTGGCAATAAGTGCACCATCAAATTTTTTAGCTCATGGGACCCACCAAATTTGAACACGCATGAACATTTTGAGTAGACTTCATTGAGGTTCAAGTAATTCAAGGCATACATCGCACCCAGGAAAACTCTCTTCTGAAAGGATCAACTATGTTAAATGTTGTTGATCCTTTGAGCCATGTTGAACATGTTGAACACGCCCAAACCATTTGAACTAGGTTCAAGGAGTTCAACGCCGAGAGAGAGATGATATAACACATTACCGAACACGACCATTAAAAGAACCGCGACAGAACACTTTAAGTGAATTTTAGTATGAAAACCTCCTAGACACCTAAGAACCTGTGGAACCTAAATGAACCTTGTGAACCTACTTCAAAATGGTTCAATGAGTTCACGGAGTTCAAATTGATCATTAAAACTTGGCTTTTTTTTTATTTAAAGACAATTGATGAACGAACAAAGGATTTGAACCAAGGAATTCCAAGAAAGACAAGGACTTTGAATAAAATTTTATAGGGTGATTTACTCCTATTATGAAGGATAAATGATGCAGTAACAAGGAGAAACTTACCAAAGAGGAGTAACTACTATCTTTCATGATATGATGCATAAAAACATGGAAAATTATGTTGATGACACCTTAGTAAAGACAATGATGAGATCCACACATATTCAAGAGCTAGGTCTCATACTAGATATAATGGAAAAATTCAAGCTTCGTCTTAATCCTTAAAAGTGTGCATTCGGAGTGACATCAGGGAAATTACCTAGTTACATTATCTCAAAGAAAGGAATTGAGGTTGATCCTGAGAAGGTCCAAGCTATAATGGAAATGCCACCTCCAAAGAATATTAGTCAAATGAGAAGTTTACAAGGACGTCTCTAGTCAATCAGACACTTTATTTCTCAGCTAGCAGATAAATCTCAAACCTTCACAAAAGTATTAAGGAAAGGAATAACATACAACTCAGATAAAAAATGTGAACAACACCTTCAAAAAATCAAAGAATACCTGTCTAATCCACCAATATTGATGCCACCAATTCAAGGTAAATCATTGATTCTATACATATCAACTACTGATTCCTCACTAGGGGCACTTCTGGCACAACAAGATGAAAATAAAAAAGAGAGAGCTATATATTATATTAGTAGAACATTGGTGTCTTATGAAATGAACTATACTATAATAGAAAAATCATGCTTGACATTAGTCTTTGCATCACAAAAATTGAGACACTACATGTTAGGACATTCCATCAAGCTAGTGGCTAAGATTGATCTGCTCAAATATCTTCTCAACAAAGCAACACTTACCGAAAGATTGGAAAAATAGGTCATGGTTCTTATAGAGTTTGATATTGAATATATAAAATGCAAAGTTATCAAAGGATAGGTAATTGCAGATCAACTTGTTGATGCAACACTTGAAAAAACTCAACCTTTAAATATAGAATTTCTAGATGAATCAATCATGCATCTTACTCAACAATCATGAAAGATGTTCTTTGATGGGTCTTTCACCCAACATGGTTTTGGTGCTAGAATACTTTTAATTACTCCTCAAAAATATTCAATATCGAAGGCTTACAAGATTCTTTTCCCTTGAACAAACAACATTGTAGAATATGAAGCTTTGGTAAACGGGATCAAACTGGCTATCAAATGGAAGGTTCTGGAATTACACATCTATGGAGATTCTCAGCTAATCATTAATTAAATCAATGATACATATCAGACTTGAGATGAGAAACTGATGCCTTATAAGAGAATGGTTGATGACCTCAAGAAATATTTTACTTTTGTACCATTTTAGCAGATCCCTAGATCAGCAAACAGAGCAGCAAATGCTATGGCCACCTTGGCATCTATACCAGAGTTACAAGAATCTAATTTTTGCTTTGAATTCTTGGTGGAATAGTTGCATTACATTGCCTATGATTCTCTTGAGTCCCAGATGGTCTATTCTATTACTGGACATGACTCGTCTCACTACAACCACATTTCCTCTTACCTACAAGACCAAATTATCCCTGAAAATCTTACCCGTAATGAGAAAAGGAACCTAACCCGAAATGCTTCATGGTACATCATCATCACTAACAACCTATTTAGGTGAGGTTTGGATAGTACTTTTCTTAGGTTCTAGAAACTGAAGAGTCCCAATGTGCATTATTAGAATTCCATGAAGGTATTTGTGGATCTCATTCAAATGGTCTAGCTTTAGCTTGGAAACTACTAAGGCCTTGCTACTACTGGCCAGACATGAAGAAAGATGCTATAATTTTTTTTAAAACTTGTGAGAAGTTTCAGCTACATAGGGATCTCATACCCTTCATTACACATTAGCCTTTTCAGCAATGGGTGTTTGATCTCATTGACCAAATATATCCTGCTTCATCTAATGAACATAAGTTTATCATAACTACCATTGAATACTTCACTAAGTGGGTAGAAGCGATTCCACTCATCAAAGCAACTGGTAAACAAGTAGCTCTGTTCATCCTAAAATATATTATTTGTAGGTATGGGATACCTTCATCCATTGTGACTGACAATGGAGGACAATTCAAGAATAAAGATCTAGATGAACTCTATGAAAATTTCAAAATCAAACAGCACTAATCATCCATATATTACCCTAAAGGTAATGGACAAGCTGAAGCATCTAAAAAAACCTATTGACTATCTTACACATAACAATAAGCAAATTTGGGAAGGATTGGCATCTGCAGCTCAATCCTGCATTATGGGCTTATAGAATAGGTATTAGAACACCTACTAGGGCTACACCTTTTTCTTTGGTGTATGGATCCAAAGCAGTTTTTCCTATTGAGGTGGAAATACCATCTTTAAGAGTTCTTTGCAAGGTCTTGTTATTGATGAAGACTACAAAATATCTAGATTGCAAGAACTCAAGTTGCTGGATGAGTGTCAATAGGTGGCATTTGATCATCTGAGAGTGTATCAAAAGAGAATTTCTAAAGGATATAACAAGAACATTTGACAATGAGAATTTTAGGTTGCTGACCTTGTCTTGAGAGAAAATCCTAAAAATCAACAGTTTTGAGACAATAAAGGGAAGTTTGAACCCAACTGGTTGGGTCCCTACATCATTACTGTAGTCTTTGGCTCTGATGTCTATCAGCTCTCAATAGTGGAGGGAGAAAAGATCCGTGAACCGATCAACACAATCCACCTGTAGAAATTTTTCACTTAGTATTCTCTGCTTCAGCAACCTGTACAGATAAAAAGTCCTGACAAAAATCATAAAAATCATAAAATGTCGTAAAAAAAAAAGAAAAAAAAAATCTTTACCAAGTAGGTGAAAACCTGGTAAACAGGCACCTCTTGTACTCAAGTACTCCATCTATCAATGCAGTGTTGGCATTTCCTGCTTCCCCGCATCTTTGATTTCACTTGTACATATCTTTTAGTTGCTTTTGTGACATCCTGGTTCTTTAGAACCCTCGTGGCTTGAAACTGATCAATTTACTAGTATTAGGGTAATTGACTAAGAATTTTATGTGTCTTAAGTAGTATCAACCAAGTCATATTTCTATCAGTGATATCTGGTCGTCCAATCTGAGTCAGTCACCTATCTCCTAACTACTGAAGAGTTTTATCACTGAGTAAACAAGAAAACAAAATTACTAAAAGAAATCACTAAACAGTGTGAGATATGCATGAAATTTTCTTTGTGTGCTATCTTTTATATTGGTTTTCGATTATTATTCCCTCTGAGTAACTCGAGGAAGTCTATCTTGACTAAGAGGAGCAAGGATTGGGGCCATAATATTTTCTTTGTTTTCTGCTTGTAGGAATGATTTCGATGATCTGGAAACATCTAATTAGTTGGGTGTCTGTGATAAGTGCCTTCACATTAAGGTGAAATCACCACACATACCTCAACTCCACTTATTTGTATGCTACAGGGAGGTTGGCATCATTTCTTTGTCAGTTTTGAGGGAATTTCTTTAAAATGTGCAACCTGGTTGCATGCGTAATCTATCCAAGAATATGAATGAAAAAAGGGTCATTGAGGACAAGATAATTAATATTGCATATGAAAAGAAAGGAACTCTATTCTTCATGCTATGTTTGTAAACACTCAGTGATGAAAATTAAGCATTCCAAATTCAGCGACTAGTTTTAGGTTACATTCATTCTACATTTTGAGTGATTTTTGCATGATAACAATGATCTCTTTATCTTCTGAATGAGAGTTTGAAGTATCATCAATTCTTGGCTAAGTGGTCTCTTTTTCATCATTTCTCTGATCAAGTACTTGTGTATTGACATGTTAGTTGCATACATGAGCATCTTATCTAAATCCATACATTTCATTATCACTTATTTGCATTCATATTATTGCACAAAGAAAAATAAACATTAGCATTACTAGTTTCTCATTCATTTGCATCATCATTTATTTGCATATGAAAAGAAACAAAAATTTAAACAACATCCATATTCATCTGCATTACATCCATCCATACTGAAAAGAAATATGCATACATATATAATAACGCATATAGAAAAACATCTCATAAATCAATTGACACAAGTACGATGAAGTCAAATTATGATCTCGTATATATCATCATAAATATCTTAGAGTACAAATAAAAGTCTTAGGGTACAAATGATATCAACTATCATCTACAATCTCCCATCAAAGTAAGAATTGAATGGGCTACAAAAAATGGGGTATATAAAAAAATATAAGAGCTACAAAAATCTAGCTCTTTGCCTCTCCCTCATCGCTAGGTGGTGGAGGAGGTGGGGTCTGCTAACCAGCATCCTACCTAGGTGCCCAAACTCCCTCAGATCAAGCCATATACAAATAATATGTGACAACCTGCTGCACTATAGGAACTGCTACACTATATGCCGCAACATAATAAGCCGCCCGACTAGTCTGATGCAAAACCTCCCGTTGAAGAGTATCTCGCTCTTCCCTGACCTCCGCCAGCTATCAGTCTTGCTCTGCAAGCTATGTTTGAGCCACTATTAACTATGAATGAAGACCTCCTAATCTCTCTCTCATGGACCATAATGGATCAACTGCCCCTTGCTCCCTCATAGGCTCTCTGCCTCCATCTCCACCTCCATCTCTACCCTGCTCATTTCTCCTCTGTCACACTTGTCTAGGAGCTTCTCTACCCTCCTCCCCTCCACCCTCCGCTACCCTAGCACCACTAACCCCAACACCAATAGCTCCAAGGGATCCTCCCTCTCCTCTCTACCTCTATCTCCCTCCAGCTAGTATCCTACTACTGCTCACACTAGGATCACCACCTACCCATCTAGGAGCCTCTGATCTCCATCCATGTCCCTGTCCCTCTCCCTATGTCTATCTATGTGCATATGTAGGGGCATCATCCTTAGATTCCTCTATAAGAAGCACCTACTTAGTTGGATCTGTAAATCTAGGGAATGGGTGCTGCTAGAACCAATCCCTATACTGGGGCAATACCCCCACATCTGTAATGTCATCCAGGAAGTCCCACCAAAGTCATTGTAACCCTATCAGCTCTTGCATGCTCAATGTGTATGATAACCTAGGGGCCCATCCTTATCTCTCCTCATCTGCATAATGAGCATAAGTGGTAAACTCCTACGAAATCCCCTGAGGCCTACCATACTACCTCATGACCCTAGATACAACAAATTGCTCAATAACCATCACAGATCTGTCGATAAGAGGACAAGTCATGAACATATCTATTTGCACAACCCTCCAGCCATCCCAAAGCTCAAGACCCATGTATGGTCTCCATACAACAATGATCAGATCATCAAGCTATTGTCGCCAATACTCTGTCTTGCCCATATGGGGTTGAGTAACGTATCCAGAATATCTATAAACTATCAGCTATTGTGGATCTCTGGTATCATCCACAATAGGTCTGCAAATTGGGATATTCTCCCAAGCCCATATTTGTAAAATCAAGACACCTGTTGCCATGCTCTTCCTCTCCTTGTAGACAACCTCATGCATCTCATGATACATGTGGGCTAATAGACAAGAACCCCACCCTAATCTCTCAAGATGATCCAAAAGTCTCTCCAGCATCCTAGCCCAACCGCATAAGAAACCCTATTGTCCTCTGTCCAGCATAATGAAGCAACCAATGAATCCTGCCAAGACACATGCCGAGGGAAACTGCTCACTATACTAGGCCATCATATCATCCCAACTGATAGCTCGCATAAGAATGTCCTCATCATGAAAAATGTGTCTCAAGGCTAATATACCAAGACATTGAGCAGAATCGTAATCAACCTTATCCCTAGCAAATGGAATCCTCAATATCCTATTAACATCCTATGGAGTGATGGTCATCTCCCCAATTGGTAAATGGAACATGTTATACTTAGAATGAAATCTCTCAACCAATGCAGTAAGCATCCCATGATTCACATTGATATTCGGCATCTGTAAAATATGGGTAAACCCACACAAATCGATATGTGCTTTATCAATATCAGATAACTCATGAACTAGCCTCATTGTAGGAGGATAGACACACCGAAATAGTAGATGTGGTAATTGAACCTGCAAGAATCAAACAATAGAGAATCAAACAATCATCCAAATTTTAGTATACAACAACTTAAACTTCACGCAAATCCATGTACAATAATTTTAAAATCAAATTTACATGTTTGGACCCTTAAAAATGCTCACTATTTTTCATATGACATTTGACAGTCTAAGCAGAAACACATATGAGTTAGGAAATCATACAACATGACAAAAGACTCCCATATGATAAATTGCATGCACTTGCATGATAAAATGGTCTTTCAAGAAAAATTTCATACGATACAAGGGGAGTTCCCAAACGACAAATCTAATGGCCTAAAATGACAAACTAATAAAAGATAGTTTGTCGTACGAGATACAGTATGGTCTCACATGACAAAATGGCACTGACCGGTTTTTAATGCCATGAAAAAGCACAAAATTCAACCAAAAATCAAAATTGATGAAATAAAAAGGGAAAAGATTAGTCTCTTACCGTTGGCTCATAGTTCTGAGGTCGATTATGATGTCTCTGGTGCTCGAATTGATGCTCCTGGATCAGGATGACCATTTTTCTTCGTAGAAGGCTTTTTGAATTTCAAATTTGGAGAGGTTAAAATGAATTGAAAAGGACACTTGGACCCCATATATAGCCAAAACCCTAATTTTTCAACTTGCTCCGATAGACATCAAAACTATACACTTAGCTAATTTGCTCATCCTGATTCCATTTTTGGGATCGAAATCAAAATACGAGATCATTCTTCTAGTCAATTTTGCAAAACTTAGACCACTTAGTGCTTTTTCATCAAATGCCCAATCTTTCTCAACTTTGTGCTCAATTTCTCATTAATCATCGCTAAATCTTTGAATAATCCTCTGACTAATCTTTGTGCTCAAATAACTTATCATTGCTAAAAATTGCCTATAATCATCATGTACCCTTGCTATCTTTCGATTTCTCTCCCGAGGGGGCATACTCATGACCTCATGATCTCACATCTTCAAATGTTGAGAAAATTTTCAAATCTTCATCAAAAGTCAAGCAAAACTCATTTCAACTAAAGAAAGTCAAACAAATTCTTATCGCTAGGGGCATCTCAACTTCATCACTTCATATCAAGTTGAGATCTCTCGATCATCTGAATCAGATTCAATTGCTAGGGGCATATTAGTTTCATCACTTTAAATCAAGCCGATATTTGTCTTCATCTAAATCAGTCTCTTAACATTAATCAATTTCATCACTTCAAATCAGGTTGATTATTCGTTTAAACTCAATCAAAAGTTTAAAGAGTATCTTTGATCACATGCTCAATTTAAGTAGGTATTCAGTTTTCTTGCATTAATTAAGTTGGACAATTTATCTTCGCTCATCATGTCTTGATCAATCAAGTTCAAGATTGATTTTATCTTCTCTCATTGCATCTAGTTCAATCAAGTTCTAGATCAGTAAGATCCGCTTCTTGATCAATCAAGTTCCAGTTCGATATCTTTTCTCTTAATCAGTCCTAGTTCAATAAATTTTGGAATCGGTTTCACTTTAATCAACTCTATTCAGCTTCATCACTTCAAATCAAGCTAAACACCTCACTCTTCATCTAGTTCATGATCAATCAAGTTCAGAACTGGTATCTCCTAGACGTCAACTATTCTTTGAACCAACACACTTCTCACACATTAATTCAAAGAGGGGAAAATGTAATACCCTAAAATTGTTCACCTAAAACATGGGCCCCTAATCTCGACAACATCACCAAGGTCCTAACCAAAGGCAATTAAATCAACTTTGAGCACACAATTAATTAATTCTTCAATCATCAAATGTCACATGGCAAGTGAATTATTCTAAATTAATTAAATATTTATTTAACTAATTTTATCATTCCAAGAAAATCATTTTTATCAATTATCCTATTTAATTTATTAAATATCCTACCATATTTAATTAATTAATAAATTTGCTATTTAATCATAAAAAAATGAATTAATTTATTACAAAAGAGTAATCAATATGCAAAGAAAGAGTTAAATTGAAAATAAAATAAAATAATTGAATTGAGAGAGAAAATCAAACTTGAGATTATTTTTTCTTCTAAATTGAGATAACTTGAAATCAGAAAAAAAATTAAAACTGAATTATTAATCATTCTCTAAAATTGGAACTCAAAACTTTTGAGAAAAGAAGTTCAATTGCATTGAAAAGACTCTTTTCTTGAATAAATCAAAGAATATGCATGGAATTAATTGAATTTTATCTTCAATGCAAACTTGAACTTATAATCTGAATGCATTTCAATCAAACTATAATTGGAATCTATCTCAAGGTTAACTAAATCTGATCTCTCAATTATTTCAATTATCCTAAATTGTGCTTTTTCTTGAATAATCTCACCCGATCGTTGCTAATCGATCTTGACCATTGGTCTTTCTTTTGATTCTCTATAAATTCAGCCTTCATCTCTCATTCAAAAGACCCTTGAGATTTATTGTTATTATACAGTTTTTTTTCTAGTCATTGAAGATATTGTGCTTGCTTTTTGAGATTATTGCATCTTAGTTTAGCTCTTTTTCATATTTAGTTCAATTATGATTTCTTGAATTCATATAGCTTACTATTCATCCATCTTTCATCCATCTAGCATAATCTTGCATCCATTTATCTTAATATCATGTGCATATAGATTAAATCCTTCGTCTTGGTGTAGTGTAGTCACTGGTATTACTTATAAAAATTTGAGAGAAAGTCTATACTCGCATATTTTAGAAGGCAATTGGTCGATTTGTTATGGTTTTTTTTATTCATGCTTATATCTGTCTAACCATACATTTAATGACTTAATTGAAGTGTTGTGTCTTATAGCTTGCAAATATATATTCCACTTTTCACACACATAGATACCCTTATGATCAGTCCTTGCATTTATGAGCAAATAATAAGAGGCTCCTTTATTGATAAGGGTTCAACACTTAACATTTGTTGTGTTGACTTATTAGATAAGATAAATTGAGATTATTCTTCTATCCATCCTAATCCTCTTGATGTTCATGGATTTTATAATGTTCCTAGAGAGTCACTTGGTATAGCCATATTACCTATCAAAGTAGGACCTCTGACTTTACCCACTCCTTTTTATGTCATTCCCATCATTATAAGTTATAACCATTTTCTAGGTAGATCATGGATTCATGCTATTAAACAAGTCCCATGTACTCTTCATCACATAATTAAATTCATACATAACAATGAACTCCACACAATCAAGGTTGATCTTAATCCTTATGATCTTGTTTATGATGAATTATGATCCATATCTCCCTTTCAAACCATGATTCCTTCTAAAACACAATATCCTATAGATAATGCTTTAGAAGGAAATTCGGGTTCTTTAGACTTTACACCTTCCTTTAGTAGATATAAGATTGACCAATCTAAGTGTGAACAATTGAAAGAGCCTTGTGTGTCATTTATCCAAGTTTACAAGATATTTCAACATCTTCTTTGAACACATGTTTTCACAATGATGATGTTTATTTAAACCTTGAAACTAATAGTGAACCATCTCCTCTAGACATTTCAATATCTATATCTAATTGTACACATGGTATAATTGACATGGTTTAGGATGTGTGTAACAGATTTTTGAGGGTTATGAGAAATCACACTCTTCCAACAATGATTTTGTTAGGCCCATTATGTAAAGCTAATGTACTAAGAGGGGAGGGGTGAATCAGTACTTCAAATCCTTTTATCAACAATATCTTTACTATTAAGCATAAACCAAAAACCGCTGTAACATAACATAAAGCTAAAACAAATGAGTAACAATCATACATGATTCACTCCATAACACATATATTTTGGTTATGCAGAAACTCTTGGTTAGAGAGAAAAACTATGGTGGGGATGGCACCCACAACTTCACTACTGCAATAATAAAGAGTGCTCGGTTAGAGCTACATATTTAGCTATTTCTGATATCTTACCCTATTAGAAGTAACAAGATCTATTAGATCTACCTTGCTAAAGGATTTTACAACACTACATAAATATTGCACTTGGTTAGAGGATTTACAATTTATAGACTTGATTAGAGTCTTTTACCCTGTTAAAGGTTTCTCTTACAACTTCAAAATATTACAATAAGATTTTACAAATATCTGCAAGTTTACATCTGAAATGCTATAGTAGATTCTATGTGCTCAAAATAAGATTACCTTGCCTATAGCATACCTCGATAACTCATAAAGTAACTTGGTAAACCCTTCTATTTACTTTGTTCTTTGACTATTCTCTGATAACCTTCTTGGTGACCTCTATGTCTCTGTAACAGTCATAATACTTTGTGATTTCTCATGTATCACATAAGTCTTCCTTCATACACATATGCACACACATTTCTCTCATTCACATATGTATCTAACCCTAAATTCATGCTGTATAAATAGACTTCTTATGTCGGTGATCTGATTCATTGCTTCGATCTTACAAACATGATTTCTCAAATAAATAACCATGCAAAATATTTCATTGGTTAGATGACCTCAAAATTATACAAAATCTATATGTGCAATTTCCAATGTGATAACGGTTCTATGTGCCTTGATCTTGTAACACATTTTCATATGTGTGTCCAGGTTCAATGAATCTGGTAACACGTTTCACTCAGTGTATATCAACTTGGTGTATTATCTTTACTGCTCAGTAGACATGAAATAACACTCGGTAGATAGCTCGATGTATATTGGGCTTTGTGACTGTTTTCCTTCTGTAACCGACTAAACTGTTCATATTGACTAAATATTTTGGTAGTGGTAACTGACTAGAGTATAGAATAACTTTGTATATAAAACTAATGGCAATTTGATAAGTAGTAACAGATTTATGTTTTCAACCTCTTTCTTTGTTGACATCCTCTCCCACATTTTCTAGTGCATCCATGTCTTCTCATGTTTCATAACAACAAGGTAATGTTTTGTGTAGTCTTATTCAAGCCAATTTGATTACCCTTATTTGGCCTAAATGAAGGACAATTGTAGACAAGACCTTGAGAATCCTAATTTTTGTGTGTATCATCAATTCCTTGGCCATTACACTAATGAATGTGAAGCTTTTCATATTAAAATTTAACAATTCATCAATTATAGTATCATTCAAGTAAAAGTGACAATGAGTGGCATCTTTGTCCTTACCATTCTAAATAACATCTAAGTTCTTATTATGTTTCTTCTCACTATGTGACATTGGAGGCTTACCTTTTGGGGAATCATTTTCATTCATGGTGGTACAATTTCAGTGAGCAACATAATAGTATACTTATTCTTCTCTCCATTCTGGGAGGAAAGAATAGTTTTTCAATAATTTCTTCTTGTAACTAGGAAAATAGGGAAAAGAATCAAAGCACACAATTAGGTAACCACCAAAACCTAACAAGTTATGATAAAAAATCCTAATACACTTGTATATGGTAAAAGTGATGATAAATTATTGTAAAACCATAAAGTTTCAACCATAAACAATCTAAGTCCTACAATGAAACATTCACCAATACTGATAGAGATACCTAAGATCATGTAAATCAATAAAATAAAACAATAATACCATTCACATGTCAAATGGGGGTCCATTGTCTTCCTATCTCCATTGATCTTGTTTGATATATTTGCTCTCAGATTTTATGTGTGCACAAGAGCTCAACAAAGAATGGAAATGTGGTTGATAGTTTGGTTGCAAAAAGGTTTGATTGCATAAGATTGACTAGACACCTTGATTTGATGATTAGACAATTAGATCATTAGGGTTGATAATGGAGGAGTGTATCCTCTTATATAGAAGACACTGTATGAAATGGAGGGATAAGATTAAGAGGTGTAAAGATAAATGGTTGGCTAGGATTAAAGGGTAGGTAGAGGAAATAATTAAATGATAAAGGGGGTAGGTAAGAGAAGAATGACATGTGTCATGGGTAGAAAAGGATAATGAATTAATTTAAATAAATATTTATTTAATTAATAGAAGAAGGATTAATTAAATAAATAAAATATTTATTTATTTAGGAAAAAGACAATTTAAATAAATAAAAGTATTTATTTAAATGAGGAAAGGCTTAGAAGAGGATTAATGAATTAATTAAATAAATAAAGATTTATTTAATTAATAGAAGAATTAGGATAAAATATTTATTTAATTAGATAGGAAAATTTTAGCTGTCTACATATTGCCCCTCTTTGAGGCAATGCAGCTTGTTGTGTTGGCTCAAAGAAGATAAGATAAACTAATACAAAGTTTCCCCATGATGGGAATGATATGCCCCCTCGAGAGGTTGGATGAAAATATTTGAAAATATTGCAGACAATCTCTCGATAAGAAAGAATGAGTAGAAAGGGCTGACTAGATAGGATGACAAGGTCATGGAAGAAAAAGACTGACTTGAGAGGAATAAATTGAATCATGTCTATCTTAAGAGGCCAAAATTTATAGTTATGTGATGAACATATGCTACCAATTGGATAAGCTGCTAAGAGGATTTACTCAAACAAGTACCCTAGGGAAGACAACTGAAAACAAGGCTAGAATTCACAATTATGTGATAAACACATGTTTCCAATTGGATAACCTGCTGAGAGAATTCACTCAACAAGTTTCCTAAAACAGGTAGGTTTGCTAAGCTGAATATAGGATAAGTCATCGAATTGATAAAATAAGGTGAGTACTCTAGAAAGATAGGATATAGTGCAATGTGACAAACATATACACTATGATGTAGTACCATGTGATAGACATAAGTACTAGGATAGAAGTAGTACTATGTAATGAACATATGTACCACTAGGCTAGGATAGGATAAGATAAGCAACACTATGTGATGAACATGAGTACCACTAGGATTGACATGATTGATTTGATTGGATACAAGAGTACTTACCCCAGATTGACTCTAGAGAGAGATTCTCCATGACATAACAATTATGAATAGATTTGACTGCTGAGGACCATGCTGTGATCAAGGCAATGGGATTGAGACACATTATGTATATGCTTGAGATTTGGGCAAAAAATAAGATTGTTAACTGCTTTGGTAAAAGATGGTCCCACAAGGTCTACAAGAGGGGACAAATGAGATGATTTAGGGCTTGGTCCTTCGAGAGCTCATATTCCTTTAGGACCTTCTTGCTCTGAGGGAGGGTCTTCATCATAGCTCTCTTGGATCCATTTTGTATTAGTTTTTGTAATATGATGTAGACACCTTTGGGTGATTTTGTAGCCATATGAGATTTTGACATCATTGTATCATGACACTTTATTATTTTTTTGATATACATATATATATATATGAGATGACTAATTCGTTTCGGCAACTATATGCATGTGTTCCTACGTGATGCTTCTATATGCTTTATGATTATTTTATGAAGCTTATGATATGGATGGAAATATGTACATGATGAAATGCAATGTGTTTTTGCTCATTTCTGGGTTTACATGTACTAAATATAGATGAGTATATGGTAATGATATGATATGATTATTTACAGGATGAGATGCACAATGTATTATTATTTTGGCATTTTTATGTTTTATATGAGAATGCAGATACTAACCAATGATATATGCAAGATTTTATGTGATTGTGATAGCTATATGTATGTATGAAATGAGATATGCTAACATGTGATGATGCAGGTGTAAACTACATGAAATGCAAATATTTTTGGTGTGTCATTATACTCAATCATGTGATAGCGGGCTACATAGGGAAGGATAATGGAGGTTAATCAAGAAAGGGGGATGGAAGGTAGAAGATATGGAATTGAAAGAGCTTCTTGTGCTTTATCATCATTGAGCTTTATTATGGAAAATAGGTTATAATAATCGAGGTATAGGTTTGAACCATAGTCATTGTACCCATTTGCAAGGAGATCAAATAGTTGCAAAAAAGGAATGCCCCAAATCATATTTGACTCATAGTGTCCTCATATCCTTGGACAAGTCATAGCATTACTAAGAGATAATCCATAGACAACAAAACAATAGGCGAACATATCCCATCCTCATCTTTCTAGTCAAAGACATCCTGGAGATATAATCTCTAGTCAGAGACATCCTGGAAAAGATAAAAGACATGTCACGAAAAGATAAAATCAAAAGATAACCAAGACTTGACACCAACACACAATGAAATCTTCAAGTTATTTGTGTTTCTCGCCACATATTAACATGTTCAATTTGGTCACAATGTTATCATCCTGATAAAGGATAGATTATGTTGAAAACATTGTTGTTGCCAAAGTCTACTGAAAGATTTGATTTGTTGAAAGCCCATTTCTACTTTTGTCTCATCTGAAACTGATACTTTACTATGAAGAAGAATGGATTTTTCTTGTAGATTGGCAATGGAAGTGATCTTTTTTTTATTTTGGAGTATGCGCGAAAATGAGAAATGAAAAGATGAAGCTCCTCAAAACATGCGATGCTCAGGATACCACTTCCATCACTATATTTAGAATTTTGCCCCAGTTATAGATTGGACCTAATTTATTATGGATGAAAAGGGGTGAAAAGGGAGGATTTATTATGAATGGATAACCAATATTAGGTAGATCAATAACAAGCCATGATGTGAATGGGTAAATTTTATTATGGATGGATAGGTTGTGAGTGTGTGCAAATTGAAAGGATGAGATTGAATCCTAAAGGAGGGAGGAGAAATGTCTCTACACATGGCATTAGTAACCCAATTTTCACCATGGTACTTTCTCAGGGCACCACCGAAGTGGTTTTCACTATTGGATGAATTTATTTCTCTTTACTTTTTTTGAATTTTTCAATTTTTTTGTTTCACAAGGCGCCCATTTGCCAATTTTGCACCAAGTAACGATTTTTTATTTTTATGAATTTTTTTTTGTATTTTTGATATTTTTTTATTTTTTATTATTTTTGAATTAGGATATTCTTAAGAGCTATGTGTAAAACCTGGGAAGGTGCATGTTGTTGATCGGATCTTCCAAATGTTCCCCATATAATGTTGGGAGTTGATATACACCTAATCCGTAGACTATTGTGATGACGTAAGGACCAAGCCAATTGGGCTCACATTTTCCTTTCTTTTCTCTATCCTACTAATTTCTTGGATTATCTTTTAGAACTAAGTTACCCACCTCATTTGTGTGAGGCTTTACCTTATGAATGTAGTTACGTTGTTCCTTGAAAGAATGATATGTTGCTCCCTTGATTGTCTTCCTTGATGAAGGAACTAATGTAGAATTACTAATGTGTGGACTATGTCCACCCATATACATGTCACCTAAAGAAGTTTGGGCATCCCTGATAACAAAGTCCCTTGAGGAAGCTCCATTAAAGGTACATTGATGTGATGTATCACAAAAAGGGAATGGATGTGTGGAACAAGTGGATGAGGAATGAAGGCTTATAATTGAAAAAAGAAGTGAAAGTAGCATGACATGATGGAGAGTTAGGATCAACAAGTATTCTTTTTTACTTGAAATTTTAGAACATTTGCCCCTAGTTATTTTGATATTAGGGGAGATCAAATCTTGCTCTTTTTCTTTCATAGTATTTTTATCCTTGACTTTGATTTTTTCAGAGTCCAATAGCTTTTGATTTTGATTTAGACTAAAGGACTTCTCTTTATATTTTATTTTAAAAATTTTCTTTTCAAGGCTTGAATTTTGATCCCCAATTAGTAAGGGCTTTTATAATTCTTGTTGATCCAAGTTTGGGAGAGGAGTGGAAATGGAATGACTAGATGAAATAGTAAGGATGTATGAGTTCTCAAGAGGGTTGGCGATATATTCAATAGATTCTTTGTTGGAACCACTCTTCGGACTATTGATATCAAGAGCTACTTACACCACTAGAGGAGATTTGCATTTAGACTTAGTAGCCATAACACTAGGTGGTTCACACCTAATTCCTTGGCATCACAACTTGTTTGTAGATTTTTCCTATAGACTAAATATATTAGGAGATAATAGGAGTTGATCAACATGAAAGATATACTCACCACATCCTAGGTCTTCAATCTTGAATTTTTCTTTTAGCTCTGCTTGCTTTGATGTAGAAGCTTTCAATGATTCTAGATCCACATATGTTAATGAAGGAATAACCTCTCGATTGACTGGGATTGTTATTTCTGATCTTTCTCATAGGATATTGCAATATATGAACGGGTTCGGATCACCATTAACAATTACTTCAACTCTATTATGTGGGAATTTGATACATTGGTGATATGTTGAGGGAACAACTCTCATTTCATGAATCCAAGAACATCCCAAAAGTATGTTGTATGTGAGGTCTAGATCAAGGACTTGAAAAACCACATCCTCTATAACTTTCCCAACTCTGAGAAGTAAGGTGTTTGTGCCTTTAGATGAGCACTCTTCGTCATCATATGCTTTAATGGTAATAGCATGTGTAGAATTCATAGCCTTTTCAAAATATCCCAATTGTTTAATAGTGATCAATGTACAAATGTTCAGACCTGCTCCTCCATCTATCAAGACTCATTTTATATGGTTTTAATAAATAAAGGCTTCAATATGTAGAGGTAAATTATGAGGCTACATTATAGATGCATCATTGGCTTCTATAAATGTGAGGGTATATGGAATGGAAAGGTATGCCACCATGGCTTGAAACTGGTCCACATTTAGACCAGTGGGTATGAAATTCTCTCTCAAATTTTTATCAAGGATGACTTTATGTGTGGGGGATATGCATAAAATCTCAAGGATGGAAATGAGGGCGGGTGTCATCTCTAGTTGGTCTACAAGGTCATACTCATTCTTTGTGGATGAAGAGGTTGTGGGCTTGGATGGAACACCTTGCAAGGTGACTTTACCTCGATGGGTTGTGACATTACATTTGGAGGTTTCATTTTTTGAGGATGAAGAAGATGGTCCAGTTCCTTTCAAAACAACTTTACTCCTTTGGGTAGGACCTTCAGGAGTTTTCTCCTTTATAATGATAGTAGAAACATGATTGTCCATTGAAATCTGATTAATAGTGGAATTATAATCATAGGGCATTTTAGTATAATTAGTTTGATTATCTATTTTTGCTTTTCCTTTGTCATGTTTAGGAAATGGTTCCTTGAACATTGCATGTTCTTCATTGGAGGTGTGACCATCCACTTCTATGTCACCTCTATCAATGAGATCTTGTATGATATTCTTCAATCTATGATAATTGCTAGTTAAATTCCCTTTACTCTTGTGATATTCATAATATTCATCATCATTCCACCAATTTGGTTTTACTTTTGGCTCATTTGGTGGATTATCTTGTAGTTTTTTTATCTTGTTTGCCACTAACTTCTTGAATGTGGTTTCAATTGGTTCTCCCAACAGGGTGTATTTTCTTCAAGGTTTTGATTTCCTTTGATTGTTCACTTGATTGTTTGAGTTAGAAGAACTTGCACCGAGGAAAGTTATCTTAGGTTTCACAATATTTGGATCTACTACCCCGTCATTGACTGTGTTCTTATTCTTGTTCCAAAAGTGAGGTTTGTCTTTCCCATTTGATTCCTCTTTGCTCTCTTTGAATATCTCTATGATACCTTGTTCGATAAGGATTTTTTATATCGCCATTCGACAAACAAGCTTTTTTTAGCTCATATCTTATATCCTTGTTGACATTTTGAGTGAATATTTCTACCATTTGTTTTTGTGGTATATCACAAGAGCATTGACTAGCAAGACCTCTCCATCATTGTAAAAATGAAGAGAAGGATTCCCCATGTTTCTTCTTAGTATTACATAAGGTGGATACTAACACATTTGTGTCAATGTGGTATGAGAAATATTGTATAAAAGCCTCTGCTAGATCACCCCATGAGTTAATTCCATGTGGAAGTTGGGAGAACCATTCCATAGCTTGTTCACCTAATATTTGTGGGAACAATCTCAACATGTATGTTTCTTCTACTTCTACCTCAATGCAAGCTGTGAAAAAAAATCTTATGTGTGCCTTAGGATCCCCTTTGCCTTTGTATTTATCAAACTTTGGTATTAAAAAATGTGGAGGGAATGGAGGCATTGGAATGCTTCTATTAAATTGGTAAGGACATATGTCCTTCATTGTCTATTGTTGCTTTGGTGTATTCATGTCTGCCATTTTCATTTGTAAGTCCTTTATCTATTGTTGCAAGTCATGAATAATCTCTCCTTAGTGAATGTGTGCAATCCTTCACTAAGAATACACTTTTTCCTAGCAATAAGGAAAGTGTGCATTCTTATTATCCTTTCCCTTTTTGAAATATGTTATCTTTATTAAAGATATCCTCTATTTTTTTGAGGTATAAATCTTGCAAAGACAGCTTTCTCCTTGCATCCCTCAAAAGGATCCCTTTACATTGGTTGCAAGATATCTCTTCTACAACTATCTCTTCCTTGCCCATAAGAGTTATACCTCTTTTTCTTAGATTTCATGAAAGTTGTTTCTTAAAGGATATATTGGTGATAAAGGAAGGTATCCTTGTTCCTTATTATTTCAACCTTAAGATATCAACAAAGGACTATGTTGACATCTTAAGCAGGGGCACATATGCATTCTCCTAATTATATATTATTACATATCTTAGGTAGGATGTACATGTTCAGAACCAAAAGACTGGAACTAAAGATGAGATGTTTCATTCCCAAAAAAATATTTTTTCTATTTTTTATGTAAAAAAGGCTATTGTATGGCTGGAACTAAACCAAACTCTTAGATAGGGTGCTTTGTTCCTGAAACTAGAAAATGCCATATCAAGATGAATTGACTAGAATAACATAATTTGCAAGACCTTTTGACTCTTCATTATCCTTTTGTGGGATGGGTTTACTAGCATAACATAAGTTTCTACACCTTTCAACTATCCTTTCCCTTTTCATTGATCACCTAGCATAACACAATTTGCTAGCACATGGAATCCATGTTCGTTCCTCTATCTCCCATGAACCCATATAATAACACACTTTTGTAGCATTGGATCATGGTTTCCTCTCCTTTCAATTGGTGTATTTCTTTTTTATTTTTATAAGTCCACTTATGCTCTTCCAATGACATGTCGAGAATGATATTAGCAAATTGAGACATTTTGATTATCAAGGTCTCTTTAACTAGTTGACTTGGAACTTTTATTTTTAGTACTAACATTTTTTGAACTTGTGTATACTTGAAAATCACTTGCATGAATTGATAGGATCATATGCTAAGGGGCTTGATCACCCCTCAATTTTAGTTTTATCCTATCTCTAGCTTGTCTTTCTCTTAGATGCTTTATCTCTTTATTGCTACTTTACTGTAATATTAACCGTAAGATCATACTATGCTAAAGTGGGGGCAAAATTTAGTCTTGTGAATTGTACATCTTTAATTAGGGTGTCCAATTTCACACTCTCTTGGCACTCTTTTTAGTGTTTCCCATTCCAAAATACATTAAGGTGTGATGGAGTAATTTGGCACTTTGGTCACACCAAGTAGGTTAAGACCACCAATTAGCCAAATTAACCAAAACATTAAAAGGAGGATGAACCTTCAATAGATCCAACCTCAATTCTATTAGGAAGAGGGTTGAATGCTGATTGAAGTCCTATTTCCCCTTTTGTTTAAGTTGAAATTTTGTAACTTGAATTAGGTTTGGAAATTGCAAATATTAAATCTATTGGAATAAAATGATGAAAACACATCATTGCAGAAACCAAACAGAGCCACACACAAAGATTTTGAGAAGTAAAAGAGGATTAGAGTCTACACCTGAAAGTTCAAGAAAAATTGTTTAGACCAAGAGGTAGTTCTATGGTCCTTAGTGGGTGCCATGGTCCCTTTGTAGCGCCATGGTTCTGAGGTATTTTCAAAATCTATGCAAAAGGCAGTTCACTTTGTCTCGGTCTAATATGTCCTTTCCCCCCTGTACGGCTCTCGAATCTGCAACTTACACACCATAAGAAGGGAAATTGTGTTGTGGGTGGTTATATAGGGTTTTTCCTTAGTAAAATCCCTTTCTTTGGTGATTTCCACCTCCACAAATAGCCAATAATGTCTTGAAAATGTGTGTGCAAGATCTTAAATGAACAATCCTAAATGAAGATCCTCTAGAGCAATTTTCAATGAATTCTATGAAATGAGATGATTTTGTTATTTTGTTTTGTGGTAGATATGAGTATAAAAATAGGTTCAATATGATCCATAATGATTATTCATTTATTTGGTGGAAGTGAATTATAGTCTTACTCTTATTTAGTAAATTACTTATTTAGAAACCAAACAATGTTAATAAAAATGATTACCCTTCTATGACTCTAGACACTCAATAAGGAAATAAATGTTAGCACCTATAGATGTAACTATGCATTTTGACTCTAATAGAGATATATGGGTTGAGATAAGAAGTTTCATGATTACCTTTTGAAAGTAGCTATATTCTATTCTCATTATTTCCATCCTCCCATTTGTGAAACAACATACATTAAGGTATTTAAATACTTTGAAATAAATCAATAGACTAAAATTTTATCATTACATTGTTCCTTTTGTTCATATAAGAAAATAAAAACTAGAAAGTAATAAATATTGACTACGCATTTGATGCTAGGTACCCTACTTGATTCTATGAAATGGTAACCAGATCCTATAGTGTATATCGCTTTTTGATTTTATTTATGTGGTAGTTTTAGGTTTGAAAGAGAAATTATAAGAAGCCTATGAAGATGTTAATGGATTTATATGGATTATAAAAGAAAAATTAAACCCTATATCTTTCTCTTAATTCTAAAATCTTCATTGCTAATAGGGGCATTTTTTACATCCCACTATGATAGAGCAAATCATTTTCATACAGTCATTTGGTTTCAATTTTTTATTCTATACAAATACACAAAGATTAAAGGGTTAGGTATGTAGTTCACAGAGTAGTATAGTACAGTCGAGGCAGACTAAATACATAGCTTGCATAGTTGCCATTAACATGGAATGTGTAGATCCATTCTTGCAAAGCATAGAAATAGTAATGGACTTGTAGGATCTCAAAACTAGGGAATAAACGTAGTATTGAGAGGACCAGTCAAATGCAAATAGATGCAGGTGCTGAAAGATTATGTTGTAACTTTGGTACAAGAAAAGTATCGTGAATATGAGTAGTTTCTCCTTGCTTAGTATTGATTGCAAGGGTACCTTTTCCTATTACATCAACCTCCTTATCATCTCCAAATTTAATTTGACTTCTTATGATATTATCTAATTTGACAAAGAGATCTGATTTACTTGTCATGTGGTTTGAACAACCACTATCCAAGAACTAGACATCCTCTTGGTTTTCTTTTGCCAAATTATATGTGAAGAATGTAGAATTATTTGCTTCAAAAGACTCTTCTATAAAATTTTCTCTTGACTTATTCAAGTTAGATTTATTCTTTCTACACTCAGATTCATAGTGCTTATATCTTTCACAATATTTGCACTAGATACTCCTTCGATCCACAAAACTTCTTCCTCTTCCTCTATTATTTTCTCTTCCTCTTCCTTTACCTCTTCCTTTGTTATTCACACAAGATTCACCTTGAAATTTTGTAGGTTGAGAGAGAGGAGATTTGATTTTTTCTTCAATATTGACAGAAGATTGGAAAGCTTGCAAAAAATTTCCATAGAATGCCACATACACTCTTTATGAGATTGCAAAGAATTGTTCAGCTCTGCAACTTGTAAATTAGTTATATTTTAACTTTGTTCAATGGCTATCACCACTAGATCGAATTTAGGAGGAAGAGATCTCAAAAAAATTTCTACAATTTTTTGTTCTATTATAGTTTCTCCTTGAGTCTTAAGCTGATTCACAATACCTTGAGTCCTAGTGATAAATTCATGAATGGACTTAGATTCCTTCATCATCAAATTTTCAAATTCTCTTCATAATTTTTTAAGTCTTACCACTTTGATTTTGTTTGTACCATAATGTGCGATTTGTAGATCCTTCTAAGCATCTTTTGATTTTGTCATATTGGCAATTCGAGGGAGGATTGAAACATCTAATGAAGATTGAATGGTGTAAAGAGATTTGTTGTCCTTATTTTTGTCTTCTTATAACTAATATTTTTGTTGTGGTTGTTGGAATCCAAGAACATGGAGAGGGGGGGGTGAATCAGTGTTCTACCTATGGGATCAACTTTAACCTTATTAACAAAGTATTTTAGTAACCGGTAACCATAAAACAATATAATAGCAAGTAGAAATGATGCAACCACAAGAACATACATGATAGCACAAGAGTTTATATGTGGAAAACCTCAAAGAGGAAAAACCATGGTGGGATTGGTGACCCACAATATCTATCCACTGGCCAAATGAATAAATATTACAAAAGGGGCCTGCACATGTAGAAAGGCACACTTCCTAGAGCACATTTCTCATCACAAAAGGAGCCTCACTAACTACATACACCAAAATGGACTTACAAACAAAATTTTGGTCTCAGATAATGAATCTACTATGCAAAATGAGTTCTGGTTCAAGCATTGTCTATACCGATTTTCATTGTGTCCTCCCTTACCAGTAACTTACTTCGCTTCCCAAACCTCTAATCCAATAACCAAGACTGACTATAGAATATTATATTTTCTTTCAATCGATCAACATTGGTTTCTCAATATCACATCATTATGTATTCCATACATGTCCAAAATAACCTAATTGGACTAACTTAAATACCCTTTCCAATCATAAACATAAATGCCTTATGTCGACTTACAATGATATTACAAGTTATTTACATGTCATCCTAGACAAAAATAAATGCATTAAAATTTGTGACTAATGTTGCTGATCACTGCCCTGTAAACCTACTGAATCAATTTCCTATGTCGTCCTCATATATAGGTTCCTAGTTTGCCAGTTTCCCTTGTCTGTCAGTTGTCGGTTTCTTTGTATGTTAGATGACTTGAATGTCAGTTGCTAAAGAATGAATATCGGTGAGTACCGATTAAGTGTCCAACATAAAATGATATGCATTGCCATCAATGATAACACTACTAAACCGGATGAGTGTAAATTGCCAACAATCTCCCCCTTTGGAATTGATAGCAACATTCATGTGAAAAATGGATCACTGAAATGTTGTTTTGGTTCCTCCCAAAACTGGCCTTGCTCCCCCTAAGATATACATTACTTTTGATATCTCTTAACATTTTTCACATGAACCTCTCCCCCTTTGACATAAATGACAAAGCCAGGGTAAATGAATGAAAGAATAAAAGTAAATTTATGATTATCGAGTCTGTATGTACTTGAAAATGTCCATATAAGCACTCTTCAAAAATGTCAAGTGTCCAAGCCAGATTTCAAGGTACTCAAAATTGATACTAGCCCATTCAACATATAAGCATCAATCTCTAACTCAGCTAGGTCTGTCAGTGTGAGCTTTCTCATCTGATCTATACACTCTCTCTTATGAAGCAATAAAGTAATTAACCAGGGACTAACCAATCCTCTCAACTCTCTAGCCCACCAGATGATTATGTCCTTATCCTTCTCCAGGGCTGAAATCTCAATTTCAAAAAGTAAAATTGACCATCAATGGAGCTAGTCAATAACTTAGTACCATCAAAACTGATTAGGAGTTGTTCAATTATCTCCTTATCTACCTTTATTTTACTATCTAGGTCTATTATTAAATATGACATGTTAGAGAAAGACCAATATATATGACTACACTAAATGAGAGCTTCATCGATCCTTTTTAATTTTTTAGTTAGATTAGTCTTATCAAATGCAATCATATTATTACAAGTTACCAATCTGGCTTCATTGTACCTCTCTATTAACTGTCAATTTGATACATGTTGAATAGTTTTAAACTCTTTGGAAATATGCTTTGTCGAAACTTTTAATTTGTCGAATGGGCTTCCAATCTGATCTACCTTATACTCTAGTGCAAGCTACTACAAAATTGGAATGACTTGCTTAATGACTTGCTTGTCTTCTGATCCTTAACTTCTGAGATGCAAAAAACATCAATTCAAATCTACTCCGTTCCTCAATATTCTTATGTCCAAAATCAACTTGACTGGATGAGCCAAGTGCCAATAATGAATGACTAGACTCTCCAACCTACTGACTGGCACTAGTGGCTTTGCCACTTGGTGCAGTAACCTCCTCAACCTTAGCCTCTTCTAATTGTACATTTGTTGTCGGAGGTTCAATATTCTCATCCTGTTTATTGTCTATATCCACATCAATAACATCTACACCTGGAATGTTCTGTTTCGGTGTATCCTACTTATCATGTATAGTTTCAATATCATATATAGGTTTCTCTACACTATGTACAGGTGGTTCTATCAGAGGAATATCCTCTATTAGTTTCTTCTCCAAAACCGATGAATCCATACATAATATACCTTTCCCCTTACCATCTATCGGGATGTCTGGAGTGTCAGACTTTGGAGGGACTTCAGATTCTGGTGCTGTAAAGAATTTAGGGTTATCAATAAAGAATTTTGCCCATGCTTCGTGGGTCTCCTAAACAATTTCATTAAGTCTACCTACCATGAGACTCACATTTCGGTGTCTACTCTAGAAAATTATTATGTTAGCAAACTCTAGACACTTTTGCATCTCTCTTTCTCATTCTTGCTTTTCTTAATCATTTTTGCATCTTTGCATCTTACATCCATCTTACAAAGCTTCAAATCTTTCTTTAAATATTCATTCAATCATAGCTCTTTGTGCAAATGCTTTTACTAAGAGAATCTAAAATGCAAGTATGAAGTCTTGATTGATAGGAGTATAATAGAGTTAAAATTCTTGTTATTTTGCATGTTTCTTTTTCTTAGTGTTGCATGTTGTGTGTTTGCAGGTACTCTAAATTTAGAATGTCAGGTTAAATATGGATCTTGACTCCATAAGATCTTAGATATTTTCCCCATATACATTTGGCATGCCTGGTGGGATCAATAATGATGTGTTTTCTTTCACACAATTGGTATGATGATTAATTTGGATCTTATTCATATCTAGATGAGTTTTATCCTTTTTACATAATAAGCTTGATGATGATATAAGCACTTTAAAAAGCACAAGAATTCTCATCACCTTCATATTATCTTTCTCGTCACTCATTATTCTTTATCATCACTTTCCCCCTTTCATCTTTCCTTTTCATCATCTCTTTCATCACTGTCTTCATTCTTCTTATTGTAATAAGATCAATCAAATGCTTTATCCAAGTGATGAATGTCTCTGAATCTTTAATCACGTTATCACATCAATCAACTTGCTTCTTGCAATCTCAACACCCTTGGATCAATCAATTCTTGGATCAATATATCTTGCACTAGCATCACTCCCTATTCACTCAATTATCTTAATTGGCTCTTAATCAACTTATCAACATGGCTATAGTGTTCATTTGCATCAATTATTCAGTTACGCTTCATCAACTATGCATTTCCATCAAATGTACATCTCAGCTGAATCACTCGTGCAATATCAATCATCCAATATCCATTCCATAATCTATTGAGAGATCAATCTCCATCAATCTTTTTGATCAATTTCTCAAGGGAGCATATCATATCAATCAACATCCCTACCAGGCCATCTCTAGGGCATATATCAATTGATCAAATTTTCTTTGAAACAACGTGATGGGCTGCATTGTCTCAAAGAGGGAAAAAATGTGGACACATAAAAAAATTTCATTAAAATTTCCTCTTATTTAATCTCAATTTTCCAATCATTATCAAGTGGATCCATATAATATAATATTATTATTATTCTCCATTATCTTATGATATTCATATTTTATTATTCCACTTTCCCTCACTATATCATAATATTCATATTATATCATATATTAAATAAATCCATTTAATTATATTATTCTCCATTAAATCCATTTTCCATCCATTTCCTAAATCTCTTTCATATCTATTTCATTTCCTATTTATCATCTTCCACTCCTATCAATTACACTCACCTATGCATGTGGGACCAACATCTCCAATATAATTTTTTATCCCAAATTTATCCTACAACTTAGATTCACCTTGGAAATATCTATAAATACCTTGCTCCTCCTCATTGCTAAACCTAGCAAGCTAATCAACATTTTGCATATCACATCTTACATCTTGCATCTCTCATTCTCATTCTTTCTTTTCTTAACCATTCTTCCATCTTACATCTATCTTACATAGGTTCAAATCTTTCTTTAAATATTCATTCGATCATAGCTCTTTGTGCAAATGATTTTACTGAGAGCATCTAAAATGCAAGCATGAAGTCTTGATTAATAGGAGTACAATGGAGGTAAAATTCCTGCTCTTTTGCATGTTTGTTTTCTTTAGTGTTGCATGTTGTGTGTTTTCAGGTACTCTATTGAGAATGTCGGGTTAAATATGGATCTTGACTCCATAAGATCTTATATAATTTCCCCATCTACATTTGGCATGCCCGATGGGATCAATAATGATGTGTTTTCTTTCACACAATTGGTATGATGATTCATTTGGTTCTTATTCATATCTAGATGAGTTTTATCCTTTTTCCATAATAAGCCTGATGATGATATAAGCACTTAAAAAGGCACAACAATTATCATCACCTTTATATTCTCTTTCTCATCAGTCATTATTATTTCTCATCACTTTCCCACTTTCATCTTTCCTTTTCATCATCTCTTTCATCATCGTCTTCATTCTTCTTATTACAATAAGATCAATCAAATGCTTTATCCAATTGATGAATGTCTCTAAATCTTTAATCACTTTATCACATCAATCAGCATTTTTCTTGCAATCTCAACACCCCTAGATCAATCAATCAATCAATTATTGGATCAATATATCTTACACTAGAATCACTCTCTATTCTCTCAATTATCTTAATTGGATCTTAATAAACTTATCAACATGGCTATACTATTCATTTCCATCAATTGTATAGTTACGCTTCATCAACTGTACATTTCCATCAAATGTAGATCTTAGCTTAGTCAATTGCACAATATCAATCATCCAATCTCCCTTTCATAATCTATCGAGAGATCAATCTCCATCAATATTTTGGATCAATCTCTCGAGGGAGCATATCATATCAATCACCATCCCTACCAGGCTATCTCTAGAGCATATATCAATTGATCAAATTTTCTTTGAAACAACGCGACGAGCTGCATTGTCTCAAAGAGGGAAAAAATGTGGACACAAGAAATTTCCATTAAAATGTCCTCTTATTTAATCTCAAATTTCTAATCATTATGAAGTGGATCCATATAATATAATATTATTATTATTCTCCATTATCTTATGATATTGATTTTTAATTATTCCATTTTCCCTCACTATATCATAATATTCATATTACATCATATATTAAATAAATCCATTTTCCATCCATTTCCTAAATCTCTTTCATATCTATTTCATCTCCTATCTATCATTTTCCACTCCTATAAATTACACTCACCTATGTATGTGGGAACAACATCTCCAATATAATTTTTATCCCAAATTTATCCTACAAATTGGATTCACCCTGGGAATATCTATAAATACCTTTCTCCTCCTCATTGCTAAACCTAGCAAGCTAATCAACATTTTGCATATCTCATCTTGCATCTTGCACCTCTCTTTCTCATTCTTTCTTTTCTTAATCATTCTTGCATCTTTGCATCTTACATCCATCTTACATAGCTTCAAATATTTCTTTAAATCTTCATTCAATCATAGCTCTTTATGCAAATGATTTTATTAAGAGCATCTAAAATGTGAGCATGAAGTCTTGATTGATAGGAGTGCAATAGAATTAAAATTCATGTTCTTTTTCATATTTGTTTTCTTTAGTATTGCATGTTATGTGTTTGCAAGTACTCTATTGAGAATGTTAGGTTAAATCTAGATTTTGACTCCATAAGATCTCAGACATTTTCCCCACCTACACACACACACATATGTAACTTGTCCCTCCTAATATTGCATTTTTATTTATGCATCAATGGACTTATTTAGACATATGGCTGATTTTTTATGGTTATTCATGACTCTATTGCTATCTCAGATGATATTGATAATGGTAGATACCTTATGTGGACACATTCTATTTGATGACTTATGTGGATGATTGATATACCTCAGACTATATTGATGATGAATCATATTGCTTATGGGATTTTAATGATATCTTGATTATGCTAACCCTACTATGATTATGATAACTAAGTTGATGCTTTGATGATTGTTATTTTCTTATGGTGTCTTCGTGATTCCAAATGATGTCATACCACTCATTTTGAGCATGAGATGGCATTGTGATTCTCTATCACTTGCCCGATCATTTATGATGTATATTTGTTGTATATATGTTTTATTGCATCTAGTGGTGGATGTAAGTTTGTAGGTACCAAACATCGAATCCACTTGGTCTAATAGGTTTGAACATGTCTTTATCCCAATGGCAAGTTGGTGGAGATGGCATGTGTTTCCCTCTTACACTCTAGGCTTACTTGTCTACCTACTCAGTTTGTGTTGTGGTGCTAGTCGATGGTTATAATTATCTTATGGTTGTTAGGACCCTTGTGGTGTGTTTTTGCGAGCATGGTTCTTTGATTAAATTAATAATTGATTTTATTGTATAGTTTATTAAGTGGTTAGATTAAGGTATTAATATTAGTTGATGTTTATTATCTATTTTTATTTATTGGTTGGAATTATTTATTTATTGGGTTCTAATGTTTATTTTATTTTATTTATTTAATTTAATTGGTTTGATGATTTATTGTTTAATTGATTCTTTATTATCTATTTATTGTTTAATTATGATTTATGATTTATTTGATTTGATTTAATTATTTTTATTTATTTAATTAATTATTGTGGAATTTATTTATATAGTTTTATTTGATTTATTATTTATCCCTTGGTTATTATATTTATTGCCTAAGTTATTATCCTATTGGGTTTGATTCATTATTAATTCACTAATGTCTATGATATTATTGCTATTAAATATACATATGGACCATTTTTATTGCATGGTTTATGGATATATTATTTAACCTACCTACCTTTTACCCTATTGACCGAGTTGTGGGAGGTATGTAAATAATATTGTTGTATTATTTGCCTTGATATTATGCATGGTAGGTATAATATATAGTTTTATGAAATATTTTGATTGGTGGACATTTTCTGTAGTTTTGAATTAATTGTCTATTTATTGAGCTTTCTATGAATGTTGTCACATTAGCTTTTGGGAGATTTTCGCTTGCATTTGGAAATTTGATTTCATTGAAGCTTGGATTATTGAAGTTTTGTGATTGAATCTGAAGATTGTATGGTTGGATTCGTCATATTTTATTTGCCCTTCATCAAGTTGATTTCTTACCTTGGTTGTGATTTCCAGGTTGGAGTTATGATTTTGATGGTCTTGTTAGGCTTTCAAAATCCTTTGTAATAATGTTCTATAATCCATTATGCTTCACTGCATCTTCCTATGTTATTGTGTAAATTTTGTGTCTTTCTGTGTAAGCCTGTATGAAGGAGGTGTTGAGATTTGTCGTTGAATCTCATTTGTATGACTTGGTGATTTAGTTTCATGATTTTTTTACCCCTATTTTTTCCTCCCGCACCTTCTGGGAGAGTCATTTGTTCATTTAGCAAGCCTATGTATGATTTGAGCAATTTTTGTCTCATATATTGTCTGTTTTCATTGATTTTTGCTCTCTGAACTAGATGTGCAAATGTTCAGCACATATGCACTAATGTTCACCATTTATGCACTAGGGAATGCTTGATGGTATTTTAGTATGGTCTTGTCATTGATGTCAACACCTATCAACACCTATCAACTCTGGCACTTTGGAGGATCAGCAATGTTCACCAGCAAGCAAGTGACTTATGCACAGTCACCGGTATCTGGTACATTGGTAGGATATATTGTTCATCGGCACTTGTAATGACATGGAAAACATCTGGTTATGTCGAAGACATCATTTGGACACTTTGTCTTGGAGATTTGTTCATTGGCATATTTGTATTTGCATATTTGTTGTTACTGAAAAATAGGTCCAGGTTGTGCACCGACAAGCTTATCTATTCCAGATCAGCATGGCACGCTTTGGAGATGATTTTGTTGTTATTGTAAATGCATTAAGCCGACATGTTGAATCGGATATTGTATCGGTTATTGATTTACTTGTAATTATTTTATTGTAATATCTTTTAGAGCTGACCTACTAAAATTGGTCTTCGGTTATGGTATATATGTAAGGTCTTATTTGTAAGATCAATATGCGATAGGGATAAGGAATTGTAAGAAGTTATATGCAAGAATAAGTAGAGCTATACACACAAACATCATTCGAAGGTGAAGCAAGGTTTTTGTAAAGACAATCAGAAGTACACTGGTACTAAATCCAGTATATGAAGATGCTATTTTGAGCAGTACATCATTATTGAATTTAACCATCCAATTGTAGTCAATGTGACTCCTATTTGTGTTTGAGCAGTGAGCTCTAGGTGCTTGGCCTTTCTGCATGTGCAGACCCCACTTGTATACACATACTATCTGCAGTAGTATCATCTGATTGTGGGTAAGGTTTCCCACTGTGGTTTTTCCCCTTACAGGGTTTTCATGTACAAATATTGGTGTTATGTGTTGTGGATGTTATTGTCTTTCTGTTTCATGCATTAATCTGTACTAGTACTGTAATTTTAACTGATAAACTGTGTACTGACATAAAGTTTTGTTTATCGGTATTAAGCATTAATGTTGGTTAAGTTGTTTTTGGTTTGAGTTTATTTGACAACTGATTCACCCCCCCTCTCAGTTGTCTCCAGGACCTAACAATTGGTATCAGATCTTAGTCCTCTTTTTGCAGAAGTTTAACAGCTTGAGGAGATCCAATGTCTACTAACTATTTTAGGAAGGACAGTCCTAAACTTGATGGAACCAACTATGGTATATGGAAGATCAAAACGGAGACAAGTCTAAATTGCATTAGAAAGGACATCTGGGATGTTACAAAGAGTGGCTATACAAATTCAGTCAACCTAATCCACCTACCTTAGGAAAAGATGAAGAAAATGATTACAAAGCAAGAGAAGCACTTTTGAGCGCATTAACAGATTAGCAAATCATGAGATTATCAAATAGATCTATTGCTAAATCTATTTGGGATCATTTGGAAATATTGAATGAAGGAGATTCCATAGTTAAAATTGTAAAACTTGAAAGCTTCTAGGTTAGGTATGAAAATCTGAAAATGGAAGAAGATGAAAGGATTTCTTCTTTTATGGAACGAGTAAATGAAATTGTTTTGGGTATTAAATGTTGTGGAGGAACCTTAAGTGAAGATGAAATTGTTTCAAAAGTTTTAAGAGGATTTCCACCGGCATATAAAATGAAAGTTACTACTATAAATGAGTTGAGAACAATGTCTAATACATCAGTAACTAGGGATACATTGATTGGAAAACTTTCAGCTTTTGAAATTGAGGAATTTGGTCCTGTTGCTACTATAAAGACAAATTTAGCTTTTAAGGCATCAACATCATCTACACCATATTTTGACAAATCTGATTGGAAAGCCTTTTATGCAATAGAACTTGAGGAAACCAGGAGAGAAAATGAAGAACTTGAAGACCTATTTGCAAGGAAAATGCCTAAAGGTCCAGTTGGAAGTAAGTATGAAGGTAAAGAACCCTTTAAATGTTTTAACTATAATAAGATTGGTCATATGGCTTCAAGATTCCCTGATAGACATGCTAGACTAAGAGAAGAAGCTATAAGAACATATAAGCCTAACGCTGAATATCAGAGATACAGATTTAAGAATAATAAAGATAAATCTTGTTATCTTGCTGATGAAGGAGTCACTGATGATTCTAATGAAGATCCGACAGACAATGGATGGGTTTCTGTTGAGCTATAAGAGAAGATCAACTGGCACCTACTATTCAACCGGTAGAGTAGACCCTAGTAGCTAAAGTTGAAGTTAAGGATGTGAGGCCCTACCCTGACCCATCCTATCTCTTCAGTTATTTTCATTTTGGAACTATTTTGGATGCTAGTTTTGACACACTATGGATATAGAACTTTACATGGTCCCATGATTCTGGTAATATTGATAGATATATTGATGCTTCATTTCTATGCCTTGCGGATTAGAGAATATTATATGATTCTAGATTAGGGTAACATTGTGATGATGTATGTTATTATATAAACTTCGAGATTTGTTATAATGCTAGAAATATGTTTGAATATCTTGTAAATGGATCAAATTTTGAGGATTATGATGTATTGCTTTGATTTGTGACAAATCGTATTTTATAATGACAAGTCTTTGCAAATGAATGTATTGTATTCTAATTATGTGTTTTATATTATATGAGGCTATTGGGAAGTACTAATGTTTAAATTGAGATGTGCAGGAAATTATCCATGTGACCATGGAAATATTATGGAGAATCAAGCCTAGGCCTATGTGCGTTAGTAAAACCAGGGGTTGTCTATTTGGAGAGACAACACCCCGTATGTATTGTATTTTATTCATAAATGTAAAATGTTGCATGAGTGTAAGTTGTATTTATTGAATTGTTTAAATTGTTTAAAGGACAATTGCCACGTGTATTGTGATATGGAATTATTTTGTAGTGTCACTTGACACCTATGTAGTATGTTGTGTTGGCAATTTGTCATGTCACCTTTTTGGAGAGTTTTATTTTTTTTTGTTTTGTTAATTGTTATATCTCCTAATTATCCTTGAAGGAACCAAGAAATCTAGGTTAGTGAGCCACAAGGAGGGTCAACTCAGAGTTGACCCGTAGGTTAACTTTAGGTGGACTTTTTGAGGGTCAAATCAACTCCTAGAGTCAATTTTAGAGCATTTCTATTAGGCCTCATGGGGGTACCTATGGGTGAAGGCCAAAATTGGCCATGTGTCTTTCCCTTAGGACTTGTTTAACCACCCAAAAAAGTGGTTTTCCCAAGATGGACGAATTTCATCTATAGGAGTGCCATCCTTGGTAGGATAACCTTCTTGAAGGGAGTAATCCCTCTTCCCCATTCCATTTCCCTTCTCTAGGTACCTAGGTTAGGGAGTGTGTAAGACCTAGGGAAGACCAATCCAATGGGGGATCCCTCACTCTATCCAAGAGGTTGGAAGGAGTGAGAGAGGCCTTCTTAAGCTAAGAATGGAAGCTTAGTGAGCTAATCACCCACTCTCCATCCTTGGAGATTTTTGGAGAAACTTTGGAGGAAAACCAGTTTTAGGAATAGTAAAATTTGGGGCCAAGGAATTGCAGAAAAAGATTGAGGATTGGGAAACTCTTCATCAAGCTTTCCCCTAGATTTCCCTTGGCAGGTCAAGGTTGGTGTTACCCTCCCCTCTTATGTAAATGTAAAATGTCTAGAATGCTTGAATGGAAATTGTTTTTATTCCTTTATTTGTGTTGTACTTGTAAAAATCTATGTGATTTCTTTCTTATTTATGTTCTATGTATTGTTGTGTTTGGGGAGTGTTCAAGACCATCCTTTCCTTGGGAGGAAAGATTGGTCTTGGGGGTGGAAGGAGCTTGACAGCCCTTAGGGTGAGAGGCTCTCATTTTGAGAGTGATCTCAAGGGTCTGTCCATGAGACCCTTGCTGCCTTTCTTTTGTGTTATTTCACTTGGGGGTCATAAGGGGGTGCAAATATGGCATGGTTGCCTTTTGGGGGGTCATAAGGGTGTAGGGATTAAGGAGGATTTTTGGTTATGCTTTCATGGATGCCATGAGTTGGCTGTAAGTTCTATCTAGCAGATTTCTCCCCTAGGGTACTTGGTCCACTTACACCCTAGTAAGGTAACACATTTTGTGATGGAGTTTCAGCTTGGGAAGGGATGTGTCTGTTCTGTTGATTTCTTTTCCCTGTTGCTTGTTGTATTGCTTGGTTGTAACCCCCTCTAGGACTTGATTCTCCAAGCTCGGGGGTGGCTTCTGGTAATCCTAGGCTAGGAGGTGAGCATCCCATGGTCACAGCCCTAAAATTTTATATGCAGGTTGCTGGGAAAAGAGCTAGGAGTTGCAGATTTTTATTCAAATACAGATTTCCTATTTAGATGCAAAAAAGAAAAAAAAAAATGTAATTTTATGAATTGTTGCAAAAAAAAAAAAAATGTAAATAAAGAGCTCTAGGTTGTTTTCTTTTATTTTCTGTATAAAGATTAATAATGAGAGACTGGTTGGATTATTCACCCATTTCAAATATGGGCCATTGTAATTAAATATTCTGTAAGCAATGTGAATTTTACTTAAATTTTGATGCCTATTATGTTGCTGTAGACTACATCTAAATTTTGTCTCAGAAAGAAGTCTGTTATCTTGTTTATTTTCTGCAATTTAAAGAAAAAGAAAAGGGATGCATTAGGTTTAAATATTTACTTGTATAGTTTATTTACTGCTATTATATTGGTTTGAACTCTGTTTAGGCATAGCTGAAAAGGAACTAGCATTTATACATTGCTGTAGAAAACATGTTGTAAGACTATAAAAAAAAAGAGAAGAAAAATAAGACTTATTCATATTGCTGTTAAAAGACAAAGGTCTGTATGCTTAGGTGGTAGGACTTCAAAACAAAATAAGGGTTTCCAGCCCTAATGTCTTAACATATATTTATATGTATATATGAATATATAAGTATATATAGATATTGAAAAATATATACTTATATATATATAAATATATATAATTTTCTATATATGTATATCCCTGCAACAACATAAAAAAAACATATTCTGGACTTGTGTATTCCTGTTACAAAAAAAAAATATAGGGGTTGCATGCTTAGGTGTTAAGATTATTTGAAATAAGCTTCCTAATCCTAACCCTATTAGGTATATATATATATATATATATATATGTCCATCCCTGCATCTGAAAACATACTCCAGGGATACCTAAAAAAAAAGATATATGTATAGATTCTGAACATGACAATGTATATATATAAATATATATATATATATAAATATGTATTTATATATATATATATACATATACATATACATATAAATATATAAATATATATATATATATACATATAAATATATATATATATATATATACTTATAAATTTCAAAAAAAATATCATACAAAAACAAAACTACGAAAAAGGAGGGGAAAATGGAGTACCGGCCGAGCCACTATGTGTAAACACAGTGGATGGCTCTTGGGCCATGCCACTGTGTTTACCCACAGTGGACGGCACAAGAAATGTCGCCACTGTGTGTAAGCACAGTGGTCGGCTCTCAGGCCGTGCCACTATGTTTACCCATAGTGGACGACACGGGAGGTGCCGCCACTGTGTGTAAGCACAATGGATGGTCCGTGGCCGCCACTGTGCGTATACACAGTGGACGACACCACCGTCACTGTGTATAAACATAGTGGCGTCCGAGGCAGCCCCGCGCCACCTCCTCCACTCTTCTCCTTCCCTCTTCAAAAAACCCTCCACCGTCCATGGCTGTCGTGCCCTAATCCTGACCCCATACCTGCATAGTCACACCAAACCACAAAAAAGAAAAGAAAATAACAAACCCTAACACATTCGGGTAGGGTAAAAATAAAAGAATATTTTGTTGCAACAAACCCTAACCCATTTCGGGTTAGGGTATAATTTAAATTAAATGGAAGGGGAGAAAATAAAACAAATAGAAATGCAACCCTAACCCAATTTCGGGTTAGGGTTAGCATTTTATGAATAAGGGATTTCCTTATTTAAAAGAATTTTAAATTAGATATGGGAATTTGAATTTGAGTTTTAATATTTCAATTAATAATTAGGGTTAATTAAATAATTGAATTATTATATGTTTATATTCTTTAGAGAATTAAAATTTTAATATAGTTAATTCAAAGGGGTTTAAAAATGAAGAGTTAATATAGTTGGATACACTATACATTAAATCTATTAATTTATTTAATTAATCAATAGATTTTCCTCAATTCATTTGGACGTTAGGTTATATTGTAAATGGGGAAAATTTAAAAAGGAGAAATTGTAAAATGATTTTTATGAACCTTAAGCCCTTGAGACCGGTTTTGGCTGGATTAAAATTAAATCGTCAAAATTAAGGGGGTTTAGGGAAATTAGAACTGGCTTTAGCTTAATATCGGGTTTAGTGGGAAAATGGCATTATAGGAATTTTAACCCCTATCAGTTGGATTTAAATAATGAATTCGCATGTGCATCAATTATTTTATAACATTATCATTTTATGGTCGAAAATGATTTAATACATTAAGATAACCCATTTAACCCTCGTTTCAATTTGCGACAACTTAGTTAAGGTAATTGAGCTAGCTAATTAATCCGTGACACTGATTAATCCCCACCAAGTAAAGTCGCTCGTCCGAGTTGGTTAATTAACCCAACCTTAGTAAACAATTTTATTTTCACCCTAGATAAGACAAAACTCTGATAAAGTTATTATAATTGTAGGATATATTGCGAGTTCATGTGGTCAATAAAAATAAATTTGTTGTTCCATTTTTGTGCCCAAAAGTTGGGCATGACATTTTGGTATCAGAGCAAGGTTTCCAACACTAGGAACCTTTCTCCATTACATTTCGCTTTTATTATCTAAATTAATCAAATATTTTCCCAAAAAATATATATATATAAAAATTAAATTATTTGTTTATTTATTTTATTTTTATTTCTCATTAGGATGCCTCCGACTACGCGACAAGCTCGCAAGCGCGGAAGGGGTCCTAAGCATACATATATGGCACGCAAGGATGTTGATAGGGAGGAATCGGTTCTAGAAGGGAACCCAGAAGTGCCACTTGAACCACCGGTTGACCCTAACCGAGACATCTTGCTAGCTCTCCAGAACTTGATTGGGATAGTGCAGGATAGGCTTCCAATAGTGGACCATCATACAGACAATCAAAACTCAGGGAGTCATAGATCAGTAGATAGGGAACGAAGTAGGAGTCCACCTCCTAATCCCATAGAGGGCGAGGCAGAGCATGAGCCGGAGTCCATTCACCTGCCCGAACCACCTCCAGTAGCAGCACCTGTGCACTTTGAGAGAGCACGTCAAGAACCAGGAGATCTGATTAGAGAGGTTTTGCGCCTCTAGCCACCATCTTTTGGAGGATCTACTGACAGAGTAGAGGCTGAGGCATGGCTTTTGAGCCTAGATCAGTGCTTCGCATTGTGATCTTATGAAAGCAATCTGAAGGCACGAGTTGCAGTCCACCTTCTGAGATCGACAGCCTCCACATGGTGGAAGTAGGAGGAATTCAAGTGCAAACTCACTGCAGATACCATCACATGGGAAATCTTCACAGAGAGGTTCAGAGAGAGGTACTTGTTAGAGCACTTCAGGCAGCGTAGGACCGATTAGTTCCACGACCTCCAATAGAAGGGTCTCTCAGTGACCCAGTACGAGAGTAAGTTTATTGAGCTCCTACCTTATGTAGATTACCTGAAGGACGAGAAGCTTCTTGTCAACCGATTTGTTAGGAGACTTAATGCTGGGATAGTAGGACCAGTGAGGATGGCCACTCCGGGAAGCCTTTGGGTTGCTGTAGAGAATGCCCTTATAGCCGAGGAGATTCAGATTAGGCCACAAGACACGAGGGATCGGTTCCAGAACCAAAACCCAGCTCCCCAGTCTTTCGGGTTTCAGAAACCCCATTGGAAAGGCAACCACAAAAATGTTTTGGGGTCCTATAAACCCCCTCCTTCACAGCAGTCACAACAAAGTCAGAGACAAAGGCCCCCTCAGCAACAGCAGGGCTCCAGGCCCAAGCAGTGGCAGTCACAGGGTCCTAGGTGTGACCAGAGAGCACAGGGTACATGCACACCCCCGGCATGAGCTCAGCAGTCCTCCACGGGTGGGTACAGTGGTTCTAGCCAGACAGGTGGGCATCCTTTTTCCAGACCTTAGGGCGCATAGTTCCAGGCACACGGTGCTTGTTTCACATGTGGAGCCATGGGGCACATGGCGAGAGAGTGTCCATAGGGACAGATGACAGGAAATCAGAGGATGGCAACATCAGAGCCTACAGTTGGGGATATGGGAAAGTCCCACAGAGTCTTCACAGTGGTTGACAACCGCCAGGTAGAGCACCAAGCCACAGTCATCGAGCCTGTAGGTAAGATCAGAGGTAGCAGTATTTCTATATTATTTGACTCAGGAGCGACTGACTCCTTTATATCTCCATTGGTTGTGGAGCATTGTGGGCTAGTGGCAGTAAGGCAAAGTGTCAGCTGGGAAGTGGAGTTAGCTTCAAGGGCTGGAGTGTTAGTGGATTCAGAGGTTAGGGGATGTCCGCTCTAGATTGGTAATACCACCACCTTAGTAGACCTTAGAGTTATGCCACTCAGGTCTTATGGCGTCGTACTTGGCATGGATTGGCTTTACGCCCACAGAGCAAAGATTGATTGTTGCTTAAAAAAGATTGAGTGTGAGGATGATCATGGTGCTCCCATAGTAATCACTGGGATTCAGAGACCCGTGTCTCTTCGTATGATATCCGCTATGCAGCTTAAGCAGATCATGCGGAAGGGATGCCAGTTGTTTGCTATCACGATCAGTGATAGAGAGGAAGAAAATGAGAAGGAGCCTTCTATAGATGATCATCCCATCCTTGAGGCATTTGCAGATGTGTTTCCAGCTGATCTACCTGATATGCCGCCTAGCAGAGAGATTGACTTCCACATAGATTTGGTTCCGGGGGCTGAGCCAGTTTCAAGAGCACCTTATAGGATGACTACTCATGAGCTTAATGAGCTCAAGATGCAGCTAGAGGAACTCTTAGAGAAGGGTCACATTCATCCTAGCGTCTCCCCTTGGGGCGCACCAGTCATCTTTGTGAAGAAGAAAGATGGATCCCTTTGATTGTGCATGGATTACAGGCAACTGAATAAAGTAACCATCAAGAACCGCTATCCCTTGCCGAGGATCGATGACTTGTTTGATCAGCTTCAGGGTGCTAAAGTGTTTTCCAAAATAGACCTGAAGTCAGGATATCATTAGTTGAGGATTGTGGAAAGTGATATCCACAAGACCGCGTTTCGCACTAGATATGGCCACTACGAGTTCACTGTGGTCCCATTCGGTCTTACAAATACTCCAACTATATTCATGAGTCTCATGAATGGGGTATTCCGCACCTTCCTCGATTGATTTGTGATAGTGTTCCTTGATGACATATTGATCTATTCCCGGAACGAGCAGGAGCATGAGGAGCATATGAGGCAGGTTTTGCAGTGTTTGAGGGACAACCAGTTGTTCGGTAGTTTGTCGAAGTGTGCTTTCTTTAGATCAGAGGTCAAGTACCTAGGGCATGTTATATCCAACGATGGGATCTCAGTTGACCCATCAAAGATTAGAGCCATTATGGATTGGCCGACGCCTACCAGTGTGATAGAGGTCAGGAGCTTCATGGGTTTAGCAGGATACTACAAACGTTTTGTGGAGGGATTTTCCAGAGTTGCACACCCCATCACATCCCTCCAGTGAAAAGGGAAGAAATTTGAGTGGTCAGCGAAGTGTGAGAGGGCTTTTCAAGATCTGAAAAGGGCACTTACTAGTGCACCTATTCTTATTGTGCCAGACCCCACGACCAACTTCATGGTATGCACGGATGCTTCCTTAGATGGATTGGGAGTAGTTCTTATGCAGGAGGGTAGGGTTATAGCATACGAGTCTAGGAAACTTAAGACTTACGAGCTTAACTACCCTACGCATGACCTAGAACTTGCAGCAGTTGTACATGCACTTGTGAGGTGGAGACACTTCCTTTTAGGTCATCACTTCGAGCTACATTTAGACCATCAGAGTTTACAGTACATCTTCACCCAGCCTAACCTTAATGCACGTTAGAGGAGATGGATGGAGTTCCTTTGTGAGTATGATTTTGATGTTCACTACATCAAAGGAAAGGAGAATGTGGTCGTAGATACCCTAAGTAAGAGACGACACGAGGTTTACACCATATCCATGAGCACAGATTTGAGAGACCGTATTGTTGGGACTGATTAAAACTGAGTCAAGTTTATAGGCCCATTTCAAAAATTTGCCCGACATTTTCGAATGATTAAAATAAGTCAGTTTGAATGGCCTGGTTAGCAAGGGGGTAAAATGAAGCTGGTTGATTTTCAGAAGGTAAGGCTCGGGATTCATGCCCCACACCTTTCATTTGGCCTATTCAGTGATGTGCAACTTTCAGAATTCAATTTGGATAAGTTTATGAGGTACCCGTTTTGAGGGGTGAGCTGGAAGTGCAGTTTAGGCACAAATGCAGATTTTATTGAGTAGCCTACTTTGAGCGATTACATCTTTTGCCTTGTTGATCGTCATGAATAAATTCAAAGTGGATTCAATTCTATGCATAAATGTGAGTGAGCTCGCAAATTTTCAAGTCTTAACAAATCCATTTGCTCAGTTTTTGAAGCTGATTCCATTTGCAGTTTCTATGTTTTGGCAAGTCCCTGTTTCGACAGCTAGTCGGAGCCCTGTTTCGCATAAGTGTAAAAGTTTCTTTAGTAAGTGTCATGCCATAATGTTTGTTCCGGGCTGATGTTGGTATAAATTATGAGTTACGTTTCAAATTTCAAGGCTCTACCAATCTGTTTGATCGGTTTTCAAAAGAGCTCATTTTGCCATCATCTTCAGTTACCCGCACTCCAGTGTTAGATTAGTTAATGTTGCCATTTTTGTGTGCATGCCATTTGCATCCTGTCAGTCTGGTGATCGAACTAAGAATTCAAAGATTTAATATGTACTTAAAGGTACCTATGTTCCGAATTTGAGGACCTACGGAGGTCGTTTGGTATTTTTAAGAAAGGCATCATTTGTTGCCAGAACATTGACTTCATCAGGTCCGCAGTGTCGACAAAGCCAGTTGGGCATTTTTGGAAATTATTATCTCTTCGCTCGGGACTCGTCTTGAGAAACCATTTGGTAGAAGTCATCCTTGTATATCAGAGTACACGCCTGTCAAATGGCGAGATCCAGAAAGATGTTTTGATAGGTTTGAAAATTACGTCTTCGCGATTAAATGCGAAAATTGTGGCGTAATTGCCTGAAGATTGTAAAATGCAATTTTATGATCCAAAAACGAAGCCGATTGTCTCCAAAGGTATGTTTGAGGTCTGCAAAGCTTTTCAGAAGTCAGTTGTATGAAAACGAAATTTTTTTTAGTCAGACCCATTTTGGGGCCCGACCTGGCTTATGCCTGTGCCGTATTATTTTTTTTGGCGACGTGATTCCGTTAAGAGGTGTTATTACATGGGCCATTGTGAAATTGAGATTTGGTTTTCTTAATGCTTGTTACTATGATGTCAAAGAGAGCATCAGGCGTAAAGCGTGGTAGTCATCAAAACCTCCAATAGCAATTCCAATTGGCAGGCATAAGGTGCATGATAATTTTATTTACTCTTCATTGCTGTGGCATGAAAAGGGCATTAAACTCCAGAAGGATTGCATTATTCTTCCTGTGTTTTCCCTTTTGTGTATAGCTATCCTTTGGCATTGAAATTTATTTTCAAAGCTATCGAGTGTGACTTTGCCATTCTCCAAAAGCTCTACGTGGTGTTTAGTAAAGGAGCTGTAGTTTAATGTTGGGGAAAGTCATGTGTTCAGAGAGGGGGCTGCATACAGTTTCAAGTGCTCCAAGCAAATTGTAGACAAGACAAACTCCCCCATGTTTTGCCTCATCCCTCCAATAAGGTAGCGTGGTATTAGAAGTAGTTCGTAGAAGACTTCAGGCTTTTGTGTGGGCGTTGAAGTTACCAGCAAATCAAACCGATGCAATGCAAATTTGGTAAGTTAGAGCTTGTGACTCCTCTGGAGGTTTTCAGATTTGTACCAAATGCAAAGTGTGTTTTATGCTGGAAGGTGAAAGGTAGGCATGAGGATGTTAATGTGGCAAGAGAAAAGGGGCCACAGAGATAAATGAAACCCAGCCCACACTCATTCCTTCCTCCACGTGATGATTGGTAGAGGGTGCTGATGCTCTTAACAATTGCAAACCATACTATGTCTCCTTTCCCCTGCATAGTGTTCAGAATGGCGTTGACATCCAATAGCTTTACATCTTCCATTGGCACTTAGAAAATGGGAAGGTGCTGTAACGACAACATTCAAGCTTCATGGGGTGGGAGAAGACAATGCAAAGTGCCTCCATGTACGTGGTTTTGGAGTATATTAAAGTGTTGAGTAATGCCTCTGTGTAGAAGCTTATGGAGCAGCGTAGGAGACTGGGAGAGATGTGGAAGACAGCAAAGCATTGAAATTTCAATGTCCCCCCTCTCCATCATGGCGTGGTGTATGGAATCCTCCCTGCAGCGTGGCTCCTCCCTCACACTCCTCCCTCGCACTTCATAGATCTCCCTTGCTTACAGCGTGGTTGTGGTGAGCTGCGTAGCTGTTTGGAAGCTATGTTAAAACAAAACACATTCAAGCAAATGCGATTGGCTGTTGAAAGTCATAAATCCCCTCTGCATGAATTGGAAGGATGGTATCCTCCAACAAGGCTGCGTGGTGTGCTGGGAGGTATTCAGAGGATGTCAGCATGGCAAATAAAAAGCACCATTCTCCTTCCTTGCATGGACCCTTTATATGTTGTTGGAGAAGGCATTGAGACTTAAGGTAATATGAAACAGCAGACAAACCTTTCAAATAAATGCAGATAAAAATCATTGAAATTCCCAAGCAAATGTCATGGTAGCGTAGAGCCCAGCCTCCACCCCTGTGTGTGAAATCTGATTGTGTGAAGTATGTGGAGGGTAGCTGTTGATGAATGGTGGGATGAAAGGTAAAGGGCCTCTAACTGAAATGCACTTGGTTTGCATTCCAATCCTCATTCCTCCTTCCCAGCTGCTGCAACGTGATATGCAAAAGGGATTGCAGAAAGTTAAATGGCTGAAGCCCACTATTATCTCCTCCCCTGCGTGAGACACCAAATGTGCACATTAATCTTTTACTTCTCCTGCGTGGATTGTGTGGAAAGGAGAGGGAAATCTGGAAGTCTATAGAATCCTCCAACAAATGCATTGGCAAGCTCACAGCCATTATTCCCTATGTGGTAAAAAATCTTCAAGCTAATGAAGTTAACGGTTGTAGATCAACCTCCTCCCATGTGTGGCATATGGAAAAGGAGTTAAACCCCAAGGTATTAAAGCAAATGCAAAGTAAAACACCATTAAAACTCAGAAATTGCTTCAAAATCGCAATCCGAGGCATAATGTTTTATCCCACATGCATTGGGAGGTAGTTATTTTTAATGTTTATAAGTAAAAACGCATAGTATTATAATGTCTAAGCCTCAAAGGCTTTTGACACAAGGTGCCCATGGGCACCCAAGGCGGGCCCACGTGTGAGCATGTTTCCCGAGGTGATGGAAGAGTTGACTGGACAAAGACCAAGTGGACCCCAATAGGCACGCTTCCCAAGGCAAAGAGGCAAAATTTTGCAGACGAAGGCCGGGTTAACAAGTGAGCATATTCGAGAGAGATCAACGGCTCGCGCTATTTCGCGAAGGAAGATGCACGAAGTTTAAACCCCGCGAAATAGCAAGAGTGAACGAGAGCCGTCCACGTGGCACGTAGGTGGCGGGTACAGTCAGTGCTCCAGCAGGCGAGTCCCGATGGGGTGGCACCTAGTGGCGATGACATGGCATACAAGCAAGCAGCCCAATGGTGGTGACGTGGCCGACAAGTGGCAAAAGATGAGGTGTCATCCCAGGTGGCACCCAGTAGACCCATCAGCCAATCAGACCCACGACGTGGCAAGATGTTAGAGCACATTTGGAGATGAAAAATTTAAAATTAAAATTGTTTATTATATAGTTTAGACTATATTAATAAATGAAAAATTTAAATGTTTGAGCACATTGGGGAATTAATTCGCCCAGGATTCAATTTTTGGCCAAGATATAAAGTGCTATATATTTTCGGAAAGCTCTCGGAGCGAGGAATCCGATTATGAAGTTAATTTGGACAAATGTGAGATATTTTGGATGCAGTTTTCATGGGAATGAAATTCAGTTAGAGAAGGGACACTTGGCAATTCAGTTACAGATTTGATTTGGTTCCCTCTCTCTTTTTATTCCCCATTCTTCTCAGTTGTAAGGGTTCGAGAATTCTGTGAGGAAGTGCTCCAGTTTTCATGGCTTCCATTTTCTGAAATTCTTGACCCAAACTTGTAAAGTTCTATGGATCTACTCAGGGTATAGAGGCTACATTGCAGGATGACAGATTGTTTTCTAGTTGCAGGTCTTACTTGTGTCAGGCATGAGTAAATTTCCCATGATATTGTCTCTGTGATATGTTTTTTCATTATTATGAATTCAATCCTCAAGGAGGATGAAATTTGTCATCTCAAGGAGGTTGTGTGACTGTTTATAGGTATCCTTCAAGGAAGGTTTTAAATTCTATAGTCAGTCATAAATGATGAAATGTATTTCCAGATCTGATAAATTTGTGAATGAATCAAATAGTGCATTAATATCAGGTATTGGTGCATGAATATCTTGTTTAAGGAAAACAAATTTGCATCTATGATTCATATTTGCAGTTCTGTCTGTAACTCTATTGCCCAATGAACAAGGCACTGGTCTTGCAAGTTTAGGGATGGTTTCAGATCAACATTTTAAAAGACAAATCTACTTCCCTTTATGTTTAGGGGTTAATGTTCTATCCTTCCAAAGCTCTATTTCACCTATTATTTGTATAAGATCCAGCCCATCTGTACATGTTACCTAATTTGGTGAGCTTGTGGAATGGTTTGTCTGCTCATTGTTGATGTAGTCTTATGTTTGTGATTGTTGTATTCAATGCATCAAAAGGGTGTCCCCCCCTAGGTCTAGCAGAACCTGAAGTGCAGGAGGATCATTAGGATCCTATGTTATGTTGTCCCAGCCCTGAAGTGTTTCATTGATTGAGATTGGCTACCTCATAGATAGATTTACAGGTGTCTTGGGTTATCACTTTTGGTGAACAACACGTATTTTGCAATGATTGCTAGAGGATGGTTGGTATTTAGAGGTTTGTCAGAGGATCCGAACTCAGGAGGCCCTGGAGGGGAATTTTGTTGACTACTCTTTAGAGTTCGATGGTTTATTACACCATAGAGGGCGCATTTATGTACCCTCTCCTGGGGGTTTGCGAGATTTCATTATCATGGAGGCTCATAGAGCTTCTTATGCAGCGCATCCCAGGGTTAAGAAGATGCATGCTGACTTGAGGCAGTTATATCATTGGCTAGGAATGTGGCAGCTTATCGCCGAGTTAGTAGCCTGATGCCTTGAGTGTCAGAGAGTCAAGGCGGAGCACCGCCATCCAGGTGGGTTACTCCAGTCCCATGCTAAACCAGAGTGGAAGTGGGATACTATATCCATGGACTTCATCATTGGTCTTCCTATGTCATCTCATCGCCATGATGCTATCTTGGTGACAGTTGACAAATTGACCAAAGTGGCCCACTTCTCACCAGTTCAGAGTACCTTCACAGCTCTAGCAGTAGCACAGGTGTTCTTGCGGGACATTGTTAGGCTTCATGGTGTTCCACGCAAGATTATTTCTTATAGGGATTCCCTCTTCACTTCTTCCTTTTGGAAGGCATTACAGGCGGCGTTGGGCACCAAGCTCAATTTCAGCATAGCCTATCATCCAAAGACGGACGAACAGACAAAGCGGGTTAACTAGGTGTTAGAGGATATGCTCCGTATGTACGTCATGGATCATTAGACCCGATGGGAGGAGTACCTACATTTAGTAGAATTTGCCTATAATAATGGGCATCACACTTCTTTGGGGATGCCACCTTTTCAGGCTTTGTACGGCAGGCCATGCAGGACACCCTTGAGTTGGGACCGTATTGAGGATAGAGTGGCCATTGGCCCTGAGATGGTTTGTGATATGGAGCAATAGGTAATTTTGATTAGACAGTGCCTTAGAGAGGCATAGGATAGGCAGAAGAAATATGTAGATGCAAAGAGGATAGACCAGAGTTACATGCTTGGGGACAGAGTTTTTCTGAGAGTGCGACCGCATAAGAGTCTGATCCGCTATAGAAAAGGTTCGAAGCTCGCACCTCACTTTGTCAGACCTTTTGAGATCCTTGAGAGGATAGGACCAGTTGCTTATCGCCTGGCTTTGCCACCTAGCCTATCACGCATCCACAATGTGTTTCATGTGTCAGTTTTGAGAAAGTATATCTATGATGAGTCTCATATTTCAGATTGGGATGCCTTGTAGGTGGAGTCGAATGGGCAGCTAGCTTTGGAGCCCATTCGCATTTTGGCTCATTGGACATTGGCCCTTCGAGGTCGAGAGTTGGAATAGGTTAGGGTCCAATGGGATTGCTATGATGACGTTACAGCTTCATGGGAGGATGCAGCACGCATGAGATCACAGTACCTCATCTTTTTTATGAACTCCAGGAGGACGTTCATGCCTAGAGGGGGAGGGTGTGAGGCCCTACCCTGACCCATCCTATCTCTTCAGTTATTTTCATTTTGGAACTATTTTGGATGCTAGTTTTGACACACTATGGATATAGAACTTTACATGGTCCCACGATTTTGGTAATATTGATATATATATTGATGCTTCATTTCTATGCCTTGCGGATTAGAGAATATTATATGATTCTAGATTAGGGTAACATTGTGATGATGTATGTTATTATCTGAACTTCGGGATTTGTTATATTGCTAGAAATATGTTTGCATATCTTGTAAATGGATCAAATTTTGAGGATTATGATGTATTGCTTTGATTTGTGACAAATCGTATTTTATAATGACAAGTCTTTGCAAATGAATGTATTGTATTCTAATTATGTGTTTTATATTATATGAGGCTATTGGGAAGTACTGGGAAGTACTAATGTTTAAATTGAGATGTGCAGGAAATTATCCATGTGACCATGGAAATATTATGGAGAATCAAGCCTAGGCCTATGTGCGTTAGTAAAACCAGGGGTTGTCTATTTGGAGAGACAACACCCTGTATGTATTGTATTTTATTCATAAATGTAAAATGTTGCATGAGTGTAAATTGTATTTATTGAATTGTTTAAATTATTTAAGGGACAATTGCCACATGTGTATTGTGATGTGGAATTATTTTGTAGTGTCACTTGACACCTATGTAGTATGTTGTGTTGGCAATTTGTCATGTCACCTTTTTGGAGAGTTTTATTTTTTTTTGTTTTGTTAATTGTTATATCTCCTAATTATCCTTGAAGGAACCAAGAAATCTAGGTTAGTGAGCCACAAGGAGGGTCAACTCAGAGTCGACCCGTAGGTTAACTTTAGGTGGACTTTCTAAGGGTCAAATCAACTCCTAGAGTCAATTTTAGACCATTTCTATTAGGCCTCATGGGGTACCTATGGGTGAAGGCCAAAATTGGCCATGTGTCTTTCCCGTAGGACTTCTTTAACCACCCAAAAAAGTGGTTTTCCCAAGATGGACGAATTTCATCTATAGGAGTGCCATCCTTGGTAGGATAACCTTCTTGAAGGGAGTAATCCCTCTTCCCCATTCCATTTCCCTTCTCTAGGTACCTAGGTTAGGGAGTGTGTAAGACCTAGGGAAGACCAATCCAATGGGGGATCCCTCACTCTATCCAAGAGGTTGGAAGGAGTGAGAGAGGCCTTCTTAAGCTAAGAATGGAAGCTTAGTGAGCTAATCACCCACTCTCCATCCTTGGAGATTTTTGGAGAAACTTTGGAGGAAAACCAGTTTTAGGAATAGTAAAATTTGGGGCCAAGGAATTGCAGAAAAAGATTGAGGATTGGGAAACTCTTCATCAAGCTTTCCCCTAGATTTCCCTTGGCAGGTCAAGGTTGGTGTTACCCTCCCCTCTTATGTAAATGTAAAATGTCTAGAATGCTTGAATGGAAATTGTTTTTATTCCTTTATTTGTGTTGTACTTGTAAATATCTATGTGATTTCTTTCTTATTTATGTTCTATGTATTGTTGTGTTTGGGGAGTGTTCAAGACCATCCTTTCCTTGGGAGGAAAGATTGGTCTTGGGGGTGGAAGGAGCTTGACAGCCCTTAGGGTGAGAGGCTCTCATTTTGAGAGTGATCTCAAGGGTCTGTCCATGAGACCCTTGCTGCCTTTCTTTTGTGTTATTTCACTTGGGGGTCATAAGGGGGTGCAAATATGGCATGGTTGCCTTTTGGGGGGTCATAAGGGTGTAGGGATTAAGGAGGATTTTTGGTTATGCTTTCATGGATGCCATGAGTTGGCTGTAAGTTCTATCTAGCAGATTTCTCCCCTAGGGTACTTGGTCCACTTACACCCTAGTAAGGTAACACATTTTGTGATGGAGTTTTAGCTTGGGAAGGGATGTGTCTATTGTGTTGATTTCTTTTCCCCTTTGCTTGTTGTATTGCTTGGTTGTAACCCCGTCTAGGACTTGATTCTCCAAGCTCAAGGGTGGCTTCTGGTAAGCCTAGGCTGGGAGGTGAGCATCCCATGGTCACAGCCCTAAAATTTTATATGCAGGTTGTTGGGAAAAGATCTAGGAGTTGCAGATTTTTATTCAGATACAGATTTCCTATTTAGATGTAGAAAAGAAAAAAAAAATGTAATTTTATGAATTGTTGTAAAAAAAAAAAAAATGTAAATAAAGAGCTCTATGTTGTTTTCTTTTATTTTCTGTATAAAGATTAAGAATGAGAGACTGGTTGGATTATTCACCCATTTCAAATATGGGCCATTGTAATTAAATATTCTGTAAGCAATGTGAATTTTACTTAAATTTTGATGCCTATTATGTTGCTGTAGACTACATGTAAATTTTGTCTCAGAAAGAAGTCTGTTATCTTGTTTATTTTCTGCAATTTAAAGAAAAAGGAAAGGGATGCATTAGGTTTAAATATTTACTTGTCTAGTTTATTTACTACTATTATATTGCTTTGAACTCTATTTAGGCATAGCTGAAAAGGAACTAGAATTTATACATTGCTGTAGAAAACATGTTGTAAGACTGTAAAAAAAAAGAGAAGAAAAATAAGACTTATTCATATTCCTATTAAAAGACAAAGGTTTGTATGCTTAGGTGTTAGGACTTCAAAACAAAATAAGGGTTTTCAGCCCTAATGTCTTAACATATATTTATATGTATCTATAAATATATAAGTATATATAGATATTGAAAAATATATACTTATATATATATAAATATATATAAATTTCTATATATGTATATCCCTACAACAACAAAAAAAAAAACATATTCTGGACTTGTGTATTCCTGTTACAAAAAAAAATATAGGGGTTGCATGCTTAGGTGTTAAGATTATTTGAAATAAGCTTCCTAATCCTAACCCTATTAGGTATATATATATATATATATATATGTCCATCCCTGCATTTGAAAACATACTCCAGGGATACCTAAAAAAAAAAGATATATGTATAGATTCTGAACATGACAATGGATATATATAAATATATATATATATATAAATATACATATACATATACATATAAATATATATATATATATATATACTTATAAATTTTAAAAAAAAATATCATACAAAAAAAAAATTACGAAAAAGGAGGGGAAAATGGAGTACCGGTCGAGCCACTATGTGTAAACACAGTGGATGGCTCTCGGGTCGCGCCACTGTGTTTACCCACAATGGACGGCACGGGAAATGCCACCACTGTGTGTAAGCACAGTGGTCAGTTCTCCGGCCGCGCCACTGTGTTTACCCACAGTGGATGGCACGGGAGGTGCTGCCACTGTGTGTAAGCATAGTGGATGGTCCGCGGCCACCATTGTGCGTATACACAGTGGACGACACCGCCGTCACTGTGTATAAACATAGTGGCATCCGGGAGAGCCCCGCGCCACCTCCTCCACTCTTCCCCTTCGCTCTTCAAAAAAACCTCCATCGTCCATGGCCGTCGTGCCCTAATCCCGACCCCGTACCTGCACAGTCACACCAAACCACAAAAAAGAAAAGAAAATAACAAACCCTAACCCATTCGGGTAGGGTAAAAATAAAAGAATATTTTGGTGCAACAAACCCTAACCCATTTTGGGTTAGGGTATAATTTAAATTAAATGGAAGGGGAGAAAATAAAACAAATAGAAATGCAACCCTAACCCAATTTCGGGTTAGGGTTAGCATTTTATGAATAAGGGATTTCCTTATTTAAAAGAATTTTAAATTAGATATGAGAATTTGAATTTGAGTTTTAATATTTCAATTAATAATTAGGGTTGATTAAATAATTGAATTATTATATGTTTATATTCTTTAGAGAATTAAAATTTTAATATAGTTAATTCAAAGGGGTTTAAAAATGAAGAGTTAATATAGTTGGATACATTATACATTAAATCTATTAATTTATTTAATTAATCAATAGATTTTCCTCAATTCATTTGGATGTTAGGTTATATTGTAAATGGGGAAAATTTAAAAAGGAGAAATTGTAAAATTATTTTTATGAACCTTAAGCTCTTGAGACCGGTTTTGGCTGGATTAAAATTAAATCGTCAAAATTAAGGGGGTTTAGGGAAATTAGAACTGGCTTTAGCTTAATATCGGGTTTAGTGGGCAAATGGCATTATAGGAATTTGAACCCCTATCGGTTGGATTTAAATAATGAATTCGCATGCGCATCAATTATTTTATAACAATATCATTTTATGGTCAGAAATGATTTAATACATTAAGATAACCCATTTAACCCTCGTTTCAATTTGCAACAACTTAGTTAAGGTAATTGAGCTAGCTAATTAATCTGTGACACTGATTAATCCCACCAAGTAAAGTCGCTCGTCCGAGTTGGTTAATTAACCCAACCTTAGTAAATAATTTTATTTTCACCCTAGATAAGACAAAACTCTGATAAAGTTATTATAATTGTAGGATATATTGCGAGTTCATGTGGTCAAAAAAAATAAATTGTTGTTCCGTTTTTGTGCCCAAAAGTTGGGCATGACAAAGGATGAATGGATCATTGATTCAGGATGTTCACATCATATGACTAGTGATAAAGGTAAATTTTTGAACTTTCAGGAATATAATGGAGGTATTTTAAGATTTGGAGATGATAAAGCTTGTTTGATCAAAGGAAAAGGTACTATATCTCTTGATGGTAAGCATAATACTAACAATGTTTACTATGTAGAAGGTTTAAAGAATAATCTTTTGAGTGTTGGTCAATTAGGTGAAAAAGGATTTCAGTTACAATTCAAGAATGGTAAATGCAAAATTATGAATAGAACTAGTTTGGAAATTGCAACCCGAAATCAAACTAGAGGTAACATCTTTCATTTGAATAACAATGAAAAGACATGCTTGATTGCACACATTGATGAAAGTTGGCTATGGCATAAGAGAATCTGTCATGTAAATTTTGATTGCATGGTAAAAATTAGTACTACTAAGGCAGTTAGAGATTTACCTAAGATTGTTAAGCCTCACAATCTAGTATGTAAGGAATGTCAATTTGGAAAACAAGTTAGAGCATCTTTTAAAAGTATTCCAGAAAAATCAAATAATGCTCTTGAATTAATTCACACTGATTTATGTGGTCTAGCTAGAACTAAAATCTTACAAGGTGATAGATATTTTATGTTAATCATTGATGACTATTCTAGAATGTGGGGGGTTACTTTTCTCAGACAAAAATCAGAAGCACTTGGGAAGTTCAAATTATTCAAAGCAATGGTAGAAAATGAAACTGGCAAGAAAATTGAATGTCTAAGATCAGATCAAGGAGGTGAATTCACATCTAAGGAATTTAATACATTCTGTGAAGTGAATGGAATCAAAAGACAGTTATTAGCACCCCAGACACCACAACAGAATGGAGTTGTAGAAAGAATAAACAAAACTATCTTGGATGCAGCCAAAAGTATGTTATCTGAAGCAAATCTACCATATGTATATTGGAGAGAGGCAGTAAGCACAGTAGTCTATACATTCAACAAAGTTCACATCAAAGGAGAACCCGGTAAGACCCCTCATGAACTATGGTTTGGTATTACTCCTACTCTTAAATTTTTCAAAATATTTGGAAGTAAATGTTATATTAGACAAGATGAGTATATTGGCAAATTTGATCCTAGAAGTGATGAAGGAATATTTCTTGGTTATTCATCTAAGAGAAAAGCATATAGATGTTTTAATAAGAGATTGCAGAAAATTGTTGAAAGTACAAATGTGAAGATTGATGAACAGTTTAGAGGAACTTCAAGGTATATAGACTCTGAACCGGCAACAAAGATACTGACAAATGAACCTACATTGAATCCACCAGTATAGAATGGAGATCTAGTTACCTCGGTATCATCTAAAAATTCCACTGTAATTGAGGAACAACAGCAAACGAAGACACCTCGGTATGTAAGATTGAACTAGTCTAAAAATCAGATAATTGGGAATAAGTATCAAGGAGTTATGACAAGAGGAAGACTGGAAAATGAAGAGGTATGTCTTATTTCTCAAATTTAACCATCATCAATTAATGAGGCATGTGAAGATAAACATTGGATTAAGGCTATGGAAGAGGAACTAGAACAAATTGAGAATAATAACACATAGACATTAGTTCCCCAGCCCAAAGACAAAAGTGTGATGGGAACAAAATGGGTATTCAAAAACAAACTTAATGAAGATGGTAAGGTAATCAGAAATAAATCAAGACTAGTGTGTAAGGGATATTCTCAAAAAGAAGGAATTGATTATAATGAAACCTTTGCACCGGTAGCTAGAATTGAGGCAGTCAGATTATTCTTGGCTTTTGTAGCAAACAAGAACTACAAAGTATATCAAATGGATATTAAATGTGCATTTTTTAATGGAGATATTGAAGAAGAAGTTTACATTGAGCAACCTGATGGATTTTCTTTGACCAATAATAAAGATATGGTTTGCAGGTTAAGGAAAGCTTTGTATGGGTTGAAGCAAGCTCCAAGAGCCTGGTATGCTAGATTGGATAAATATCTTTTTAAGATTGGTTTTTCTAAAGGTAATGCTGACAACAAATTATACTATAAAGTGACTAATGATAACATTTTGGTTATAGAATTTTTTTTTGATGATGTAATCTTTGGAGGAGAAGATGGATTATGTAAAGATTTTTCTATTGAAATGCAACATGAATTTGAAATGTCTATAATTGGAGAGATAAAATTCTTTTTAGAATTGCAGATTTCATAGACTGATAAAGGTATATTCTTAAGTCAATACAAGTACTTGAAGGAGTTACTAAAAAAATTTGGGATGGAGAACTCTAAACCAATAAGCACAGCTATGACTACAAATGACAAATTATCACTAAGGGATGAATCTACACGTGTTAATCCGACTAGGTACAAATCTATGATAGGAGGCCGACTGTATTTGACTCAAACAAGACCTGATATTATTAATGTAGTATGTATTGTTTCTAGATTTCAGAGTAATCCTAGAGAAAATCATGAATCAGTAGTAAAATGGATTTTTTGGTACTTACAAGGCACTACAAATCTTGGCTTATGGTATCCTAGAGATGAAAACTTTGAATTATGTGCATACACAGATGCAAATTGGGTAGGAGATGTGGATGACAGAAAAAGCACCATCGACAGAGCATTTTTTCTTGGAAGCGGATTAATTTCTTGGTTGAGTAAGAAACAAAGTTGCACATCTTCATCAACAACAAAATCAGAATATGTTGTAGCAACAACTAACTGTACACAGGTATTATGGCTTAAGCAAATGTTGAAGGACATAAAGGTAAAATGCAAGGAACCTATAACTATCTATTGTGATAACACTGGAGCAATTAATATATCTAAGAATCCGGTACTACATTCTAAAACTAAACATGTTTCTATCAAATTGAATTTTCTGAAAGAGAATGTTGAAGCAAAAGAAGTAAAATTAGTTTATGTGAATACTAAAGAGCAGATTATAGATATTTTCACTAAGCCTTTGCCTAAGGAGACCTTTGAATATCTTAGAGACCATCTTGGGGTGATACCCCCACTAGTAGAGACTTAGACAGTTGATGTTTGTCATCAATCGACAGAATTAACAGAGAAATATTTTACTCTAGGCTTGATGAGGAGAGCTACTTCTCAGGGGGAGTAGTTGGCATACTAAATTTGTTGGAATTTTGTATTTGAACCTAGATTTTTGGCTTTGGAATTTGATGTCAAAGTGGGAGAGATTGATATGGAAAAACACAAGGAAAACACATGTTACTATTAGGGGGAGAGATTGATTCTGAATTTTGATTTGTAGGAGATTATTAGTTTATTGGCTTTTGGCATTTCTATTTTGGCACTTTGATGGTTTTTCCATCTTGTGTTGCCATCAATGCTAAAGGGGGAGATTGTTGGTATTTTGGTATGGTTTTGTCATTGATGTCAACATCTATCAACACTTATCAACTCTGGCACTTTGGAGGATCAGCAATGTTCACCAACAAGCAAGTGACTTATGCACAGTCACTGGTATCTGGTACACCGACATGATATATTGTTCACCGGTACTTGTAATGACATGGAAAACATCTGGTTATGTCGAAGACATTGTTTGGACACTTTGTCTTGGAGATTTGTTCATTGGCATATTCATATTTGCATATTTGTTGTTGTCGACAAATAGGTCCAGGTTATGCACCGACAGGCTTATCTATTCTAGATCAACACAACACGCTTTGGAGAAGATTTTGTTGTTATTGTAAATGCATTAAGCTGAAATGTTGAATTGGATATTGCATTGGTTATTGATTTACTTGTAATTATTTTATTGTAATATCTTTTAGAGCCGACCTACTAAAATTGGTGTTAGGTTATGGTATATATGTAAGATCTTATTTGTAAGATCAATATGCGATAAGGATAAGGAATTGTAAGAAGGTATATGAGAGAATAAGTAGAGATATACATGCAGACATCATTTGAAGGTGAAGCAAGGTTTTTGTAAAGACAATCAGAACTACACCGGTAGTGAGTCCAGCATATGAAGATGCTATTTTGAGCAGCACATCATTATTGGATTTAATCATCCAATTGTAGTCGGTGTGACTCCTATTTGTGATTGAGCAGTGAGCTCTAGGTGCTTGGCCTTTCTGCATGTGCAGACCTCATTTGTATACACATACTATCTACAGTAGTATCATCTGATTGTGGGTAAGGTTTCCCACCATGGTTTTTCCCCTTACAGGGTTTCCACGTACAAATATTGGTATTATGTGTTGTGGATGTTATTGTCTTTCTATTTCATGCATTAATCTTTATCGGTAGTGTAATTAACTGATAAACTATCTACCGACATAAAGTTTTGTTTACCGGTATTAAGCATTAAGGTTGGTTAAGTTGTTTTTGGTTTGAATTTATTTGACAACTGATTCACACCCCCCCCCCCTCTCAGTTGTCTCTGGGACCTAACAATGCTCCTTATGTGCAAAATTTGTCTCCTAGATGTGTCAGTCTAGGATTTTGATGCGCTAAAAGATAACATGGATGCACTACAAGAATGCTTCTATGCACAACTCTGGGTCATGCAAGCGCTAATCTGCACCATGTATGCACTAAAGTATCCTACACTAGCCAGTTTGATAGTCTTATCCATTTTGATCACTTTTCCAAATTTTGTGCTTTTACCAGAGGCTCTGTGTGATTGTTTTGGATTCTCAGAGAGGTCATTTGATGTTGTATTGCTCCTTTCATGATTGTTTATGGCTCTTATAGGATGATTTGTGCCTTACCATAGAGGGTTGTGCATATGTGATGCATATCTCTATTGGATGTAATGATAGTCCCAAAGACACTGAGAGGGGGGGGTGAATCAATGTCTAACCAATGAATGGAATATTTGAACTTATTTATAACTTTGTAACCCAAATTAATGTAGCAGTAAACAAGGAATAGTGCAGTAAAGAGAAATAACAAAGATGGCATAAATGCACACAATAACACAAGATATTTTGGCGAGGAAACTCGGTAAGGGAAATACCTCGGTGCGATTTGTGACCCACAATATTTACTCACTGGCTAATATGAATAAATATTACTTACAATAGGGGCTTGCACATGCAAGAAGGCCAACAGCCTAGAGCTCACTGCTCAATGAAAGAGTCTCATTGAATACAAAATGGATAATTAAATCCAAGACAATGTACTACTCAAAATAGCATCTGCAATGCTTGATTTAGTATTGGTTTAAGCTCAGTCAGAAACCTTGCCAGCGAATGATATTCACTCACATAATCTATTTGCATTATTACAAAATCATCTATATCCCTCATATCAAAATGACCTATAAGATCTCATACATATATGAGTTTTTACAATACATTATGTCAGCTTATGGATAATTAATTACATTGCAATATAATTCATATAAGCAAAACTTGTCTTGTGTCGGCCTGAGTGCCAATATGCTTTATTGCCAATGTAAACTAGGTGCCAGTGAATGAACTTGTTGTGCCTGCCGGTACCGGTAAATGATGTCTGCGTTGTCGGTGAACCTGTAGAATCTTGTTTATCGGTTGGTTTCCATCAATGAAAACATCAACCATTCTCATGAGAGTGTATAATTCCAACAATCTCCCCCTTTGGCATTGATGCCAACAGTCATGAGAAAAATCCAAAACTGTTGTCCAAAAGTGAAGTCCAAAACTGATTCTCAAAAAAGTGTGCTCCCCCTGAGCAAGTGATTTCTTCTATGCATTTTCTTCCATACATTTTTCTCCATACTACTCCCCCTTTGGCATCAATGACAAAGGATGTGAAAAAGAGTCAAAGAATAAAAAAATTCTACCTCATAGTCTGTAACTGGTTGTGTATAATTTGAAAGATATCTGCCAAAATTAGATTCAGGCTCTCCATGAATTTATTAAAATCTAAAATAATGGTTTCTATCTGCCGGATCATGTTAGTCAGATAATGCATTTGTTGCTCCGGTGATCAGTCTCCTTGAATTGTTCCTTTAGATAGCTCAACCTGCTGAGTTATAAGACTGTGCAATCTTGGACCAAGTTTGTTTTTCATCTCCCAGGCCTTCATCCATATCCTTGCTTTTTCCTGCTCCACTTTCTCTATCTTCTCCTCAAAAACTTCCATTTCTTGTTCAATAACTGAGGTAAGTTCTGAAGAACCTATCATATCATCTACTGTGTCATCTATCTCTTTTTGTGTTTTCTTAATTTCCTCATCAAGATTTTTAGTCAAGTGGTGAGGCTTGCAAGCTTCCTTATACAATTCTTTGTATTCCAAAATTGTTGAATTAAGTACCTATATTAAGGAATCAATATGCTCAGTACAGTCCTTGATAGTCTTCTCAAAGAATTCACCTTTTTCTTTATTTACCCTTTCCTTAATAGTTTCTTCATTTATCTTATCTACAGTTAGAATATTTGAAGCAATAAATTTGGACAATGTGTCCAATTTACTTAAAGAACCATCAATATGATCTAACTTACATGTCAGTGCAATCATTTTCAAAATAGGCAATGTATCATCAATGGCCTTGTATGCTAAGGCATTTCACTCTGTGATCCTCTTAATTGAATCCCAAAGAACATCTATTACATTTGTCTGTCTAAAATCTATAGTGGATGTGCTCACTTCTGCAATAACTTTCTTTTCCATAGATACTTGACCAAGTAGCTTAACAATTTCTTCTTTGTTACCATCATTTATTTCCTCTTTATTTACAGTTGTTGTTGGTTTCTCACTCTATGTATGTACCTCTGCTTATACTGATTTCTCAATCTATGTAAGTAACTTTGTATCTGTCGATTTCTCGATGTCAGGCTTCTTTGCTTTTGTCAATATTTCAATGTTCTAAGAGTCAGCAGTGTTAATTGGTGACTCAGAGATCTCAATGTTTGTAGCATTAGCTGTCTTAACCTCTGTAGTACCTTTATCCATAACAATATTAAAATCTTATGTATCTACATTCATAGTAAAGAGAATTTCCGATTCTAGATTAGTATCATCATGATTTGTTTCTTCAGCCTCTTTATCCAGTTGACTATCTATATGTACTGGTGTCTCTGAAGTTATTGGTGGGGTGTCCTATGCTAGTAGAGAAAGGTTATCTATGACCTTTATAACACGTACACTACCAATTCTACCTTTACCTTTGTCCTTTTGATATACCTTTGTAAAAGATGTCCATTTTCTATCTATCCCTTTCCTCTTTCTTTTTTTTTTCTACAAAAAATGTCTCATTTGTCTACAATTTCATTTGCTATCTCTTTCACTCTCCTAGACATTAGACTAACCTGTTGGTGACCACTCATAAAAACTGACTGCTTGGCTTCAGCAATCAGTTCATCAATCTCTTTTGATTACAAAACATATTTTCTTGTCATACTTGTCCACAATGCTCTATGGAATCCTTTCTCTAGCCTTCATTTTGGTTTGAAAGTTTTCAAAATAGGCTTTTACCATGTCATCACTATTAGCACCTATGCCAGAAATAGCTTCCATGATCTGTCTACCTACCGGGATGTCATATGCAAATTTTTTGTGACCAATGTCAGGTATCTCCTTTGTGAAGTAAAGCATTAAACACACACATAGATTCCCAAAACGGAATGTTCTCTTCTTATCACCCTTAATATTTTTCAAGTTATCTATCAGTTCATCCTTAAGCCATTAACAGATATCAATTTTAGAATTGTTCTTAACCATCTCATATGCACCATGAATACACAAGCTAGAAACCGAATTTGACCTATTTCCATGTGTAACTCTGTATCCAAATACCATGCTCACATATTTCACATTTGCATTAGTGATATCATTAACTGTAAGAGATCTGTCATCAAATTTAGCTCCTGTTAGGTCCATAACACCCTTATTTGGTATCTTCTTCTTTTTGTCAGGCCTAATATTGGTTGAGGGTAAACCAGTAACTACCTTAGTTGCTTCCTTAGTGATTTTAAAAATAGAATCTTGCCACATAAACTCCCCATGAACTTTGCTCAGAACAAGAGGAACTATTTCATCCGAAAATTCAGGAATCTTTAGAATTTCATCAAATCCTAAATCCTTAACAATCTTATGCTCCGTCTTGACTAGGCCTTGCTCATCAATTATAACATTTATGTACATCTTCCTTAATTCATCTGACCCTAAATTCTCTATTTTGCAGTGAATATAAATCCTCCAGTCTTTGGCAAAAGCAACTCCCTTCGAAATCTTAGAAAAGGCTCCAATGGAATCATCTTACTTAGCAATCTCAGGGATGATTTTAAAAATAGGTCTAGGGCACTTAATGTTTTCTACCACAGTAGGGTTTGCAATAAATTCAGGAGCAGAAGATGAAGATGCCATTGTGAAAGATAAATACCTTTTGACTTGTGAAATCCTAAATGCCCTAAAAAGATCTTGTTGCTTCACCTTTAAAATGCTTTTTCCCTCTCTTTGCACTCTTCGAATGCGTGGATGCTTGGTGAATTGAAATGAGGGTTTTTTGGTGCTTTATAACCAAAACATTCTCCAACAACCGCATTAAATGCTTGTCGGTTAAGTGAAATCTTAACATATCTGTCGGTAAAGAAGAAATATAACTTCTTACCATCAACCAAGGGTAAAATGCTTGATTTTAAGTTTTCCTCCATACCCCATAAGGATTATTCCTTAGTTAGATGAAGAATCTCCTACCGATGGAGGGTTACTTATTCTACTAGTGCAGAGACAGATTCATCAACTCTCTGATCTCTCTTCTTAATCCATTATTTTGAAAAAAAATTATTTATTTCATTTACTTTTTCCTTTCCTTTCTCATTAGATCCTTTATTGTTCTCTGCTATAGTCTTGCTTCTACAAAATTTTGCAATATGTCCAATCTTGTTACATGCATAACAAGTTACATTATTCCTCTAAATAGATTTTCTATAACCTTGACCGGTTTGAGTTCTGCATTGATTATATAAATGTCCAAATCTACCACAAACATAGCATTTCACATTCATTCTGCAATTTTTTGAGTTATGACCAACTTTATTGCATTTGGAACATTGACCAGTGGGTAAATTTGTATTCTGATTATGTCTAAATCTGCATTGATTTTCTCTATGACCAAATTTGTTGCAATTAAAACGTTTCCCATTAAATTTATAAGCATTAGGTTGTCTTACCGGTTTTCTATGATCTTGATTGTTTGCAGTCCTAGAACTTTCTACATGTTCAAATCCAAGTCCAATTGTATCTCCATCAGGTTTTTGTCTTTTCAGCATGTCATCAAGCCTTTCTGAACTTTTCTTGAATTTGTCTCTGTTTTCATTTGCAGTGGTCAACTCATTTTCTAGAATGCCAACTTGTTTCCTAAGCTCCTCTTTATCATGTTGCATGTGAATCAGATTTGTCTTCAACATATCATTTTCATGACAAAGTCTTAGAGTTTCATTTTCTCCATCATTAAGTCTCCTAGTCAAGTCTTCTTCATTATTCATCCTATCTTTAATATCCTTACATAGCCTCATGGTTAAATATTGCATTTCAATCCTCATTTTACTGTTCTCTTGCCTCAACTTCTCTGTAATATCTCTAAGAGTTTCCTTTTCATCATCATGTTTCTGCATTTGCTCATGAAGTTCCTTCCTCTTGTTTTGTGCTATAACCAAGTTCTCCTAAAATCCTTTAATGAATTCTTGGGAAGTCCTCATATCATCTTCAAGTTTGATATTCTTCAATTTTTCTACATCAAAATCTTCAAGAGCTCCTTCCAATTGTTTTCTCAAACTCTCCACCAATACCAGTTTCAGAATCTTCCTCAAGCTGTTAGGCTTTTGCAAATAGAGGACTAGGCTCTGATACCAATTGTTAGATGCAATGATAGTCCCAAAGACACTGAGAGGGGGGTGCGAATTAGTGTCTAACCAGTGAATGGAATATTTGAACTTATTTATAACTTTTTAACCCAAATTAATGTACTGGTAAACAAGCAATAGTGCATTAAAGAGAAATAACAAAGACAACATAAATGCACACCATAGCATAAGATATTTTGGTGAGGAAACTTGGTAAGGGAAAAACCTCGGTGGGATTTGTGACCCACAATATTTACTCACTGGCCAATATAAATAAATATTACTTACAATAGGGGCCTGCACATGCAAGAAGGCCAACAGCCTAGAGCTCATTGCTCAATGAAAGATTCTCACTTACTACAAAATGGATAATTAAATCCAAGACAATGTACTTCTCAAAATAGCATATGCAATACTTGATTTGGTACCGGTTTAAGCTCAGTTAGAAACCTTAACCAAAAACCTTGCCGGTGAATGATATTCGCTCACATAATCTACGTTATTACAAAATCATCTATATCCCTCATATCAAAAGGACCTATAAGATCTCATAGATATATGAGTCTTTACAATACATTATGTTGGCTTACAGATAATTAATTACATTACAATACAATTCATATAAGAAAAACTTGTCTTGTGTCGGCCTGAGTGTCGGTATGCTTTATTGCCAGTATAAACTAGATGTTGATGAATGAACTTGTTGTGCCTGTCGGTACTGGTAAATGATGTATGTGTTTGTTAGTGAACCTATAGAATCCTGTTTACTGGTTGGTTGCCATCAATGACAACATCAACTATTCTCATGTGAGTGTAGAATGCCAACAACCTCCAGCACGAGAATGAAAGCCTTGCTATTGAGGAATGAATATGAGAGCTCTAATGGGATGATTATACTTCACTATTAAGGATTGGTATTGTTTTTGGATTATCTTTTGATCTCCTATATTTGCCTCATTCCATTATTGTATTGATTTGGTGGAGGCTCTTGCTTTTCTTATGGGCATATGATTCCTTTTATGTTTCAGTTTGTATTAGTGATGTCATGACTGTATTTATGTTATTGGAGAGCCCTCATGATGTTGATGTGATGTTATTTTGGTTATGTTTTCACCCTAAGGTATTGGTCTATGATTAGGGGGAGTGGGCTCTTGCATGTGTAGGACTATGGTCATGAGCAATAGATCTCTAGGAAGGGGTCTAGACTAGATGGAAGCACATAAAGAATTTTTCTTTTGTAACTGCAAGTGATAACCTTAATAAATTGATTATTGGGTTGGCTAATTAGGATTCACTTAATCAAGATAATGAATTTGAGTTTATGCTCTAATGGAGAGTCTTAGGGAGGTTGTTTTGGGATCGAAGATTAAGAAGATCAGTGGTGTGGTGAATTGTCATCCCTTGTTTGGCTCCAAGGTTGAGGCGGATTCCACAGGAGGCTATCATGTGATGACCCTCCTTCCCTACATGTTTCCTTTATCCTTATACCTTGATTTTTTATTATTCCTTTAGGAGTGTATTGATTTATTATTAGCCTTGTGATGTGATTTGATGAACATTGTTATGGTTTTTGTCTTGTGGATGTCTTATTGAGTTCCCTAGTTGCTAGGTGTCAACCTAAGTCTTGAGTGTGAGTTGGAACTCCATGTCATCTCCTAGCATGGGGGGTGGTTCCTATTTGGTTCCACATGATCGAGTGGTTTGATGCCTTCTTCCATTGGGATGTTCTTCATTGGATGGTAGCGTGCATGGATATGGATTTTATGATTATTCATTATGCCAATAGATGTGGACCTGAATTCCATGTATTGAGATGGTTATTTGTAGCATGATGACATTGTAAATGTAGAAGAGACTATGTACTTGAACCATGTATACTTATGTATAGGACAAGATGATGTAGAGACTATGATCTTGTAATGGAATAGGATGATGTATTCATTGTATGCATTTGTAAGAATTTTCATTATGTTAAGATTGAGATCTTATGCTAGATTAGGTAATTGGATGATTAGATTATGTGCATTCTTGTTGTATCAAATGGTTCTTGAATTGGTCTAGTAGCATGAGATCCTAATTAGAAAGAAGATTAATACTTCTTGTTATAATCTTGCATATGTTTGTAGAAAGTAACTTGATGACATGTGTAATGATTATTCTTAAGGAATTATTTTGGTTACATTTGTAGGAAAAGAATATATATATATATGATGTGATAGATGAATAATGGAAAGATATGGGAATTAGGAACATTTGATTTGGTGATTTAAAATGAACTTAGAAATTTAATGGGTTTATGTAGTTAGACTTTTGATAACTCATAATCTCATTGTAGGAAGACAGTAATTGAGTAGAACTTAAATGAAATGGATATTAATGAATTCTTGATATGGATGTGCTAATGTGTTGTTTCTTGTAAGTAGTGATGTTGAAATAACCTAGGGAGAGAGAAAATGGATGTATGTATGTTTTGAGTTGAAAATTATTATGATATTATTTATGCTTGCGATATATGTTTCTATGATTGTGATTATGTTTAAGCTACTTATGCAATCATGATATGTTATGATTCATACATATGATTAATGGAGGATTTATATGATGCATTGGTAGATGTTTTAAAAAAAATTTATCTCTATTTGTTACTAAGTTTAGCCATTTTCTCTAGGGTATTTTGGTGGGCATAACAATGTGTGTGTGTGTGTGTGTGCGTGAGAGAGAGAGAGAGAGAGAGAGAGAGAGAGAGAGTATGTATGTGTATATATATCTTCTTCCTTCACTCTATATCTCTTTATCTAACCTTTTTTTATCTCTTCCTATTTTTTTCCTTCTATCTATCCCTTTATAGTGATGTATAAAGAGGTAGAGAGAGGTAAAAAGTGATAGAAATAGAGATGTATAATCAGAGCTACATATATGGAGATAGAGAAGAAGAGGGAGAAAGAATAGGTGTGAGAGAGAGATGTAGAAATAGAGAGATAAAAAATGATAGAGGGAGAGATAGAGAGAGATAAAAATTGATAGAGGGATAGATAGAGAGATATAGAGGGGGAGAGGGAGAGAGGGAGAGAGTGACATAGAGGAATAGATATAGAAGGAGGCATAAAGATTTAGAAGGAGAAGGAAATAAAGCGAGTGAGGGAGACAAAGAGGGAGCGGTGGAGAGGTAGAGATAGAGAGAGATAAAGAGGAAAATAGATAAATAGATGGGGAAATATATGAAGAGAGAGGAATAAATATAGAGCTCAAGGTAAAGATAAATTCATAGAGGATGAGAGGGGGAGAGGTGGTTAAAAAGAGAGAAATAGAGACAAGAAGAGAGAGAGATATGAAGAGGGTAATATATAGATACAGAGATTGAATTAGATTGAGAGATATAGGGATAAGGATACTAAGAGATAGAGGAGGGGAAGGGGAGAGGTAGAGATAGATATAGAGGGAAAAATAGAGCTAGAGAGGGCAATGGGATAGAAAGTGAGAAGGATAAAATGAGATTTAAAGAGGGATAGTATAAGAGAGGGATAGATAGAGAGGAAAAAAATAGAGAGGGAAATGTAGAGAGGATAGAAATATATAGTGGGAGAGACAGAGAGAGGATGGGAAAGAGAGAGAGATAAAGATAGAGTTAAAAAGGTAGGGAGAGATAAATAGATAAATAGAGATAGAGGGAGATATATAAATAGAGAGATAAAATTAAAAATTTGGAGGGATAGATAGATAGATAGATAGATAGATAGATAGAAAGGGATACAAAAAATGATATAGGGGGAGGGAGTGGAAGAGAGAGACATAAAGAGATAAGTATAGCAAAATACACAGAGGAAAAGAGTTGAAGAGAGATGATAGAGACAGAGAGATAAAGGGACATAGAGGACATGATATATGCATAGAAAAAGAGAGAAAGATAGAGGGAGGGATATGGAGTGAGGAAAAAATATAGATATACATTATTGCTAATGGGCTTGATATCTAATTGTAGATCTTAAAAAACTCTTAGAAACACTCCTAATAGGACAAGAATGCCATCATCAAGATAAGTTTCCTAATGTTTATTGGGCTATGAAGGGATTGTACTAAAATTCATTAAGAGTCATGGGTTCTTTGACGTAATTGTAGAGATGGGAAATAGAGGATATATATAGACTGGATAGATAGAGAAAGCATGAGAGAGAGAGAGATAAAAATAGAGTTAGTGAGGGAGGGAGAGATAAAGAGATATATAGATATAGAATTGGAGAGCTAGCAAGAGAGACAAAGTGATATAGAGTGGTAGAGAGATGATGAGATTGAGAGGGGGAGACAAAGGTAGACAAAGAGATAATGAGAGAAAGGGAGGTAGATAGAGAGATAGAAAGAGAGACTAAGAGGGAGGAATACATAAAAAGGTAGAGATATTATCTCATATTAAGGACAAGAATGTCATAGTGAAGATAAATTTCATAATGTCTATTGGGGCATGAATGGATTGTCCTAAAATTCATTAAGAGTCATCGAATCTTTGAGAGATTATCTCTCCCTCTCTCTCTCACCCTCTATTTTTCTATCTCTCTATCTTCATCTCTCCTTATCTCTCTCCTCCTTTTGTCTCCCAAAGTTTGGTTTGATTGATACCCTTAGTCCTTATCTCTCAACCAAAAAAAATTCAATATAAAATTTGAATAACTAAATAATTATGTAAAATAATAAATAAATAATTATGTAAATTTGATAAAAATCCTTGAAAAAAATAATAACTAAATAAATAAATACAAACAAGTACTCGTTAGTTTTTCCCATATTTCATAGAGATGTTGGTAAACAGTAGAGGAGGAGGTGATAAAAATGCCTAGACTCGATAATGTGAGGAGGTGCGATGTAAATTTACAGTATTTGCGTGCTTGACTGGAAAAGAATAGCGACTAAGTCAGCTTTTATACCTGTTCTATATGCATAGAAATCTGATTAAACTATCATTGTTTCCCTCGTATCTTGTGAATCACGGCCCTTCCGCAACAACATATCAACTTAAGTCAAATTCCTTGATTCACGGCGATATTTTAAAAAGAACTTCTACACAACACGACGAACACTTCTATATGGACTTCGTAAGAGTAAAAAAGTATTGCTAGCTTTCTCCACACGCATAGAAAATAATAGGAAAACAATAATGTATGTCACTTCTAAGAAAGAACTTCTTCACAACACAACGAATGCTTTTATGTTGAAAAGTATTGTTAGTTTTTCCACACGCATAGAAAATAATGTGTCTCACTTCTAAGATAAAATTGAACAGGCTGATCGAATTAGACAACCACTTTCTTCCTATCACTCTGGAGTTTGCATGTTAATTTGTATCACTTCTAAGATAGAGAGAGGGGCAGGAGATAATTGATATCAGAAAATAGAGATATGAGAGGAATGGAAGAAGAGGTAGACATAAAGAGGGATTAGGGGAGAGGGAGAGGGAGAGGGAGAGGGAGAGACATATAGAGAGGGATTAGGGGAGAGGGAGAGGGAGAGGGAGAGGGAGAGGGAGAGACAATCTCTCAAAGGAATTATGATTTTAATAAATTTTAAGACAATCTATTCATGGTTCAATTAACATTGGAAATTGTCTTTACAATGATATTCTTTTTCTTGTAAGGAATGGTTCCCAACATTTGTGACACATAAGAGTATTTTTGTTAGACCTATAGCTAGATCAAAAGACCCTCCACAATAACCTCCCTCAAATTTATTTAACTCAAAACCTAGGAAAACTTATATATATGCTTGTACTAATTATGCAACTAAAACTAAATGTATAAATAAAAGAAAGAAGTATACATCTATGAAGAAAGTTAGTTTTTCTACACATTGTAAAGTAAGATGGAAAAATGTCACAACCCTCCTTTATCACTTTTGGATTTAAAATACAAACTCTATTATATTTTTGGATAAACTATTTAAATGATTGAATGAATATTATAAAAGGATAAAATAATAAAACACACACACACACACACACACACATGGAAAATATACATTTTTTAATTATTATTTAGTTTTCCTCATCCAATTATGGCACATGTTGTAGGAAGAATAAGAAGCTTCTAGAGGATTCTCCACCACCTTGCATGTAACTCCTCCCACTAAGTCTAATCAATTTGCATGAAATCCAAAATTGGGAAAGAATCTCTTTTTTTAATTAAAATTATAGATAGTGGAATAGAGGGATTTTTCTTATAAATGATATGCAAGTTTCAAAGAAGGGAGTTGATTTTGTTTTGAAGGAAATTTTCCCAAGTTTTTTTTTTGGGGTAGTCTCATTTTGTTGCAGGAATTTTTAAGTTATTGTTGGAAGATCTCTCTCTAGTTGCAAGGAAGGATCAAGGATAGCTAGAGGATTCAACATCAAGCTTTAGCAAACCAGGTTATCTCCTTTTGTCATATGAGAAAAGAAAAAAAATAGCTTCTAGATCTTCTTTCAAAATTTTTATTAGAGTGTAAGTCTTTTTCTTCTATTTAGAAGCAATTGTTGATAAGTTTCTTCCACATAATGCAAGTAAAAGATAATTCTATTAATTTTATTTTCCTTAAGAAATATGCTCATAATCTTGCCCTTTTATTTTTTTTCCAAAGATTTTAGATCTATGCATTTGAATCTTAATCTTTACTTCTTCCCTCTAATTCATTTCTCTGGAAATCTGAATCTCATTCTTAAAATGAATCTCTCTGTGAATATTAGTTATTTTAAATCTCTAAGATTATTTTAAACCTCTGCGATTATTTCCTCTATGGTTATTCTAAATCTCTCTCTAGGATTATTTTAAATCTCTGTAGTTATTTTAAATCTCTGGGATCATTTTGAATCTCTGTAGTTATTTTAAATCTCTGTAGTTACTTTAAATCTCTGGGATTATTTTAAATCATTGTAGTTATTTTAAATCTCTGGGATTATTTTGAATCTCTGTAGTTATTTTAAATCTATGTAGTTACTTTAAATCTCTGGGATTATTTTAAATCATTTTAGTTATTTTAAATCTCTGGGATTATTTTGAATCTCTGTAGTTATTTTAAATCTCTGTAGTTATTTTAAATCTCTAGGATTATTTTAAATCGCTGTAGTTATTTTAAATCTCTGGGATTATTTTAAATCTCTATAGTTATTTTAAATCTCTGTGATTATTTTGAATCTCCCTGTGAGTTGGTCAAAGACCTCTCTATGAATATCAGTTGAATAAATCCTCTTGTGAATACTGGAAATGAATCCTGGAAATAAACAATTTTCCCTGTGAAGTCTGGAAATAAACTCCCTCCCTGTGAATGCTAGATAAAGCTCTCTCTCCTCTCTGTAAAGTTTAAATTCCTATTTACTGTGAAAATTAATCTAAAAACAATTATTTGTTCATCTATTTTATCCATGTTCTTACTTCCTAAATAAAATCTATATATATATAAAGTTTAATTGCAAATGTTAATATATATATTTATTAGTGTCACTTTATAATTATATTTAACTATGTTCAAATGTTAATTATATTAATGGTGGTGCGGTCTTCAAAAAGTATTAAGGCATGACAGCGTGCAAGGGCGGTGGGTTTTGTAACCGTCGGGGGTAGCGGTGCCCCCCACTACCCTGCGGTCACTGTCAATGATCCGCAGGGGAGTGGAGGGGACCACATTGTCCCCTCAACCCTGTAGGACTGCACATGTAGGACCGTAGGGGGTGATGGGACCCGCAATCCCCACTTCCCCCCTCTCGATTGCTAAATAAAACAATAAAAGAAATTCGCCTTTTTTTTTGTAGATAGTTTTTTTAAATATATATATATACATATTATTTTTATTGCAATTTAGAATTTTTCTTTTAGTAATTGCCTTGGGATTAAAATTCAATTGCTTAAATCTTATTTTTTTATAATTGTAATTTAGGAGATATTAAATTCCTTCCTTAGTATAAATTTTAAGTTCCTAGATTTAACTTAGAAAGGTTTATTGTGTAGTGGATTCACAATTAAGTATCCTTGATAAATTTTACATCCGCAAATTATATTGGATCAAATTTATTTTAATTAAAGTCATTTGTTTCATGTAAGATCCATTGGGCACTTAGTTGGCTTTTAGCAACTAATTCACATTAATATGATTTGAATCGAATGCCTAAATTAATCACTATTTTTGGATTGCTTCATTATGCATGCAAGTTACACTATTCTTATATCATGCAAATTACTTATAGATTAACTACATTTATTTGACGTTAGCACCTCCATGAAAGTACACATGTAATTATTAATATGCAAGTTTTCGTATGCAAGTTATACTTCAAGTTATGGTTTTATTCCATGTAATTCATCAAGTAGTTATTTCAATCAATTAAAATTATGCACGTTCAATTAGTAATTGTTTTCAATCATAGCTTCTTAGTTAGAGAACTAAATAAAGGAAAATGGAAACCTAAACCTAGTAGCGTTCGGTATATATAGTGCCTCTAGGTCATGCTTACGGGTAATGCCATCGTGTTGAACTACTACACTTAACGCCTAATAAAGCTACATCAACAACGTCTATGGCATCATCCCTATAAATCATCGGGGAGTAATAAGGGACACTTGGAAGTTAAAATCCAAGGGGCGGGTAATTCCCCTTGGATCGATAATCTAATAAGATAATTTTTAAATGATTTTACATCTGTTGAGATAAACTGTAGTAAACCCCCTTTAGGGTTGGTTAAGTAAAATACTTTTATGAAATTGATTTAATCTTGAAGAGATATTGGTGATTAGCAATTTGGTCAAGGGTGATGCTCATGATAGGTGTTAGGATGTAGTTGTTAGACCACAAACAATAGGCCATCTTGAGCCTTTGTTTAAGTGCTACCATCATGGGTAGCAACCACAGAGAAATTTACAGTATTTGCGTGCTTGACTGGAAAAGAACTTCCTTGATTCACGGCGATATTTTAAAAAGAACTTCTACACAACAAGACGAACGCTTCTATACCGACTTCGTAAGAGTAAAAAAGTATTGCTAGCTTTCTCCACACGCGTAGAAAATAATAGGAAAACAATAATGTATGTCACTTCTAAGAAAGAACTTCTTCACAACACAACGAACGCTTTTATGTTGAAAAGTATTGTTAGTTTTTCCACATGCATAGAAAATAATGTGTCTCACTTCTAAGATAAAGTTGAACAGGCTGATCGAATTAGACAACCACTTTCTTCCTATCACTCTAGAGTTTGCATGTTAATTTGTATCACTTCTAAGATAGAGAGAGGGGCAGGAGATAATTGATATCAGAAAATAGAGATATGAGAGGAATGGAAGAAGAGGTAGACATATAAAGACGGAATACATAATGTTTAATTTTGTTTTGTTTTGTTTTCTAATATGTTAGGCTACTTTTGGAGCATTTTTATCTAATACATAATGTTTTTAAGAACTTAGGACCATATTTTCCCTTGTAGTGTGTATATATATATGTAAAAAACAAGTAAACAAAGAATTGGTTAATCATATTGACCTTCTTAATTAAATGAAAATGTAATGAGCTTCCATTTGTATCATCACGAATTGTATACTCTTTTACAATTTCATGTTAGGTTTTGCATCTATTTTAATTGTTTCTCCTCTCCCAAGTTTCAATCTATAATATTTTTCACAACCCCTAATAGCTAGCCATTTATGTAGTAAAAAAGGACTAGACACTAGCACCTAGCTCTAGCGTCCTCCTAATTTGGCTCCAAAATAAAATATTTGAATATCAATTTTGGGCCCTTAATAATTGTAACCTTATTGTCAGCCTCTCTCAAAAAGTGGTTTGTGAAAAAGTGTGAGACACGTATAAATGTGACTCCCCTTCTCATTTGAAGATCCATCTATATACTTTGATGATGAATCTATTAATCTATTCTCTTTAAGAAATCTAATGATCAATATAGCAATTCAAGTAATCAAGGACTATCAAGCAAATAAATATGATGATTATCATTAAGCATATTGAGATATGTTATAAAGTGTCATTCATTGTTATTGCTATCATGTTGAGCTAATGTTTTGGCAAACTTCATGAGAGAAAGTCTACATCACCTTATATGAGATCCTAGAAAGGTTTTTGTGGCTAATATAATCATTCAAGTTTATTTTATTTGTTTGTCTTTGCTTCTGAGGGAGCATGTGATTGTTACCATTTATAATGTCGTAAATCGTACACCTTTAAGTAGGTTGTCCAATTTCACGCTATCTAGTACTTATTTTAGTTTTTTCCATTCATCTATAAATTGTGAAAAAGTGTGAGACACATATAAATGTGAATCCCCTTCTCATTTGAAGATCTATCTATATACTTTGATGATGAATCTATTAATCTATTCTCTTTAAGCAATCTAATGATCAATCTACCAATTCAAGCAATCAAGGACTATCAAGCAAAAATATCAATCATTATTCCTGAAGAACACAAATGGACACTGAGAGGGGGGTGAATTAGTTTATTTTAAAATTTTAACTATGTGTGCAAATACTTAAACTATAAATTAATTAAGAACATACACTCACACAAATCAAACCACTAGACTAGATTTACGAGGAAAACCCAATGTGGGAAAAACCTCGGTGAGAATAGCTGCTAGAGTCTACTGCTCCAATCTTTGAAACATAGATTTGAGGAGTGCAATAGGTTGGCACATGAGAACGATGTGTTGAGAACTAAATTGGTGCAATCACAGAACAATGAGCAAGAGTTGGAAAGAATGATGATAGTCCTAAGAGGAGATCTGGATGTTGCAAATGAATACAAAGACAAGTGTATGGCCAATTCTACAAAGCTTGATGAATTATTGAAGGATCAAAGGGACACTAGAGCCACTAGAGCTCTTGGATTCGAGCATGGAGAAAGCTCTGGTACTGCAAATCAGGATGACACATCCAGTCAGAAGGTCAACCAGAATTAGAAATCACTAGTAAGACAACCCAATGCACATAAATTTAATGGTAGATGCTTTGTTTGCAATAGGTTTGGTCATAGAGCAAGTCAATGCAAAAATATAGAAAATCATAACAATAATTCAGTTCCTGGTCAGTCTTCCAATTATAAGAAGTATGGTCATAGGACAACAAATTGTATAATAAATGTGAAATGTCATGCATGTGGAAAGTTTGGACATATGGATAATCAATGTAGGTGAAGGAATGATCAAGGATACAGTAAGGAAATTCAGAAGAACAATGTCACTTGCTATACATGCAACAAAATAGGACACATTGCTAAATATTGTAGAAGAAAGAATATACCAGAAAGAAATAACACATCCAATGAGAAGGGAAAGAAAAAAGTTGATGAAATCTAGCAAGCTCATGCTAAACAATGGATTAGAAAATCTGAAGATCAATCGGGAGAGGCAAATACAATGGGTACTCAACCGAGAGAGCGGAATGTTCTTGTACCAATAGGAAACTCATCTGGTAACTAAGGCATTAGCCTTGGGGGAGGCAAATTAATGAAATATCTTGCATTACCGCTGGTAGTGGTCTAAAAGCTTGTTTCAGAATTTGGTGAAGTCAATCTAAAGGTTTATCGTCGCATAAATAATGGATTTTGAATCCGGTATGATATGCCGACATGCATTAATATCTATAAGAAATTAGGGTTTCATAGAATAAAAGGGAAAAGTTGCTTCATTTTTTATCACACAACATTCAAAGTGAAGAAGAGCGAATTTCAAGCAATCAATGCATTTAAGAGCATCTTGAAGTGATTTCCAACATTTTCAAAGCAGATTTTCCAGGGTTTTCACCGGCATAGGTTGTGAGGTATTTTCTTTGTTTTCAAGCTACTTTTCTATAATCAAAATGGCATTTGGATCTGCTCCCACTCTGATAGATTTATATAACAAGTTAGATGCTAGAAGGTTATCTACTATTGAGGAAGATAAACATATAAGGGTTCAGGAATTGTTGATTGTTTGTGGTGCAATCACTGGAGAGGAAATGCAACAATGTCTCTAGGAATTGTTAACTGTTTGTGGTGCAATTTACTGGAGAGGAAATGCAATGTTTGTCTCGAGTTTGCTAATAAAACAAATTTTCAAAGCAAACACAAACACATAAGTCCTATGGTGGGCAGAGTGAATGAAATAGTCAAGGAAACCCATGAGGTATGGGAAAAATTCTTTATTGATAAACCATATTTTTTTACATCACCGGATGTACCTCCTAAGTCTGACATTCCAAACATCTTGATTTATTCTAAGGGAAGAGGTATATTAGGTGAAGCCTCACCAACTTTGGAATAGAAAATAACTAAGGATATTCCTTTGGATGAACAACTTGTATAGGATGTTAAGACAAGATTACCAACAATTGATGTTGTATAGGTTGGGAAGGTCACACCAGAACAAATCATTCCGGATATAGAGTTTATTAATATTGAGATAGTTAATAAATAGGTTGAGGACATTGAACCTCTGGTAACAAGTGTATATATGAAAGAGGTCAAGGCAGAACAAATAACTGCACCAAGTGGCAAAGCCACCAATGCTAAGGAGAAGGAATAGGAAAAGGAAGTAGAACATAAAGAAGAGGAGAAAGATTAGATTGAACAAACTGAAGTTAGGGTACCAGCACCACCGGCACCTTCATCGTCTTCTAGTCCCTCATTGTTGGAACTTGACTCATTCGGTCAAGAGAATTTTGGTAAGAAGAATAATGAGAAACTGAGCATTTTTTAATTAATGTTTGTTACAGCTCAGAAATTGATGAAGGAAGGATCTAAGGATAAGCAAGTCATTGAGCAATCTATTCCAATTTTGTAGCAACTTGCACCGAAATGTAAGATAGATCAGGTTGCAAGTCCCTTTGGTAAGTTGAAAGGTTTGACAAAACATATTGCAAAAGAGTATAAAACTCTATAACAAGTATCAAACCAGAAATTGGTAGAGAGGTTTAATGTGGCTAGAAAGGTCACTTGTGTCAATATGATTTCATATGATAAAGTTAAACTGATAGAGGAAATAATAAAGATTGATGAAGCTCTTCATCAATGTAGTCATATATATCGATCTTTCACTAACACAACAAATCTAACAATGGACCTGAAGAATAAAATAAAGGCGGACAAGGATAGAATTGAACAATGTCTTATCAGTTTCGATGGTACAAAATCATTGACTAGCTCTGTTAATGGTCAAATTTTTCTTTTTGAATCTGAGATTTCAGGTCTGGAGAAGGATAATGATAGGTTAATCTAGCGAGCAAGAGAGTTAAGAGGATTGGTTAGTCCTAGACTCAATACTTTATTGCTTAATAAAAGAGTGTGTATAGAATAGATGGGTAATTCCACACCGACAGACCTATTAGAGGTAGAATTACATGCATACATCTTGAATGGGTTAATATCAATTTTGAGGCCTCTAAAATCTGGCTGGGATACTTACTTGGCATTTTTTAAGGGTGCTTATCCGGATATTTTCACTCACATTCAGATCCAGTAATCACAAGTTTTGATTTCATTCTTTCATTCTTTATTTACCTTGGCTTTGGCATTGTTGTCAAAGGGGGAGAGATTGGACGTGGATAATTATTAGGGACATAAAAATTAAAGTATAGCTCAAGGGGAGAAGGATAAGTTTTGGGAAGGAACCAGAACAACACTTCATTGATCCATTTTTCACATGAGTGTTGCCATCAATACCAAAGGGGGAGATTGTTGGCAATTGACACTCATCTGGGATAATGGTGTTGTCATTGATGGAAACAAACATCATATTGGGTTGGATACTTAACCAGTATTCATGTTTCAGCAATCGGGATTCGAGGAAACCGACATTCACTGAAACTAGCAAACTAGGAACTGGTATTTGGAGATCGACATTGGAGATTGATTTGGCAAACGTAGCATGGAAGTAGAAATGGTCACAAAGATTAATGTTTATATTTCTAGTTAGGCCGACATGTAAATAATTTGTATTATTATTGTAAGCTGACATAAGGCATTTATGTTTTCACATGTAAATGGGTATATAAGTGAGTCCGGTTAGGTCATTTTGAAGAGATATAGATGAGATAGGTTATGTGAGTAAGATTTTGATTGACAGAATGCAAATGTAAAGATCTGTAGTCAGTCTTGGTTATTTGTCAAGAGGATTGGAAAATGAACTAAGTTATTGGTAAGGGAGGATATAGTGTAAACTAGTACAAATAGTGCTTAAATCAGAACTCATCCAACATGTCAGATGCACATTCAAAGTTTAGATTTTGTTTGTAATTCAACATTTTGGACATGTAGTAAGTGAGGCTCCTTTGTAATGAGCAATGTGCTCTAGGCAGTGTTCCTTCTTGCATGTGCAGGCCCCTCATGTAATATTTATTCATTTGGCCAGTGGATAGATATTGTGGGTCACCAATCCCACCAAGGTTTTTCCTCTTTGAGGTTTTCCATGTATAAATCTCTATCGTGGTGTTGATTCTTGTGGTTGAATTGTTATTACTTGGTGTTACTTTCTTTTATGCATACTGGTTAATAAGTGGATTTGTTAATAAGGCTAAAAATACTTTAACCGACAAAACACAGATTCGCCCCCCTCTCAGTGTTCTTAGATTCCAACATGAAGATCATTCTTTTTACTTACTAAGTTTATTAATCTTTCTCTGCCCAAAATGATTTGGAATCCTTCCTTGAGCCACACAACTAGCCTGCAATTCAGTCGCCATTAATGCATTCTCCATCCTCTATCAACATACCCTAAAAAGATCAACAACTACCTCTATCGTCACTGACTTTTGCATATCTAATTCATTCTTAGTCCACCAGGGAGCCACATGTCTTCATATTCTTCATCTAGAGCACCCGATCAAGGTTGGTTAGCCTCTATGTAAAACCTTGTGTCTATCGACATGCACAGATGTTATCAAGAGTCTTCTTTATCAACATCCAAGTCATCAGGTCAACCTCAATCAACCACCACATGGACTATTGATCCAATCAAGCTACCTCATTCTTTCCTTTCATTATCCCACATCATCATTTACGATCCCTCTTTACCCATGCGGGCTGGCAAGATGCACAATTACTCAATTTATCTTGCCCTACAAGAGTTCCAACTTAAGGTCTTTAACATTGTGGGATAGCGGGGACATGTCTCACTTCTCCTTTTATTATCCCACATGACATTTTTCATGACCTTTTAACCTATGTGGGATAAGAGACTTTTTTATTTTCTATGTTCTCATTTACCCCGCAGGGTCCTCTTTTCAACCCTCTGCATCTTGTAGGATAGCAGGATCCTCTTCTTGCTATACTATCTTATCTTGCAAGACCATCATCTCATCCTTCCTAGCACTATAAAATGGCAAGATACATATCTTTTTTCTTCACGTATTACCCCGCATGACCAACACTTCTTCACATATTATCTTGCATGATAAAGGCTTCATTTATTTTGACGATGCGGGATGGTGAAAAGCCTCTAACTTCACCTTGTCTTATGTCTCCTCGTGCAACTCAAATTCATGCAGGACAGTGGGATCAACTTCTTACCTTGTTATTTGTATCCCCGCGAGCTCATCTTGCTTTGGTTTTACTCCTCGTGGGATGGTGGGATGCCACATCTTTTTTCTTTAAACTTACATTGCAAGACCTTTTCTTTTCACATTTTGATGTCACAAGATAGCAGGGAGAGACCTCTTACCTTTATATATTTCAACCCACATGGTTGTGTCACCCTAGCGTTCTATGGTGTGGGATAACGAGATACACCATTTTCCTCTGACTTCGTTATCTCGCAAATTTCATTTGTCTACCTTCCAACATGTCATAGGATAGTTGGATGCCAACACAAACATGACAGGTCCCACACGAACACAACGCAGCTTGAGCGAACCACAGAGCTACCAATATGTGTTCAAATGTGGACACTTGGACAAATGGGGACCACTTGAATCCAAATTAGCCTTTCTAGTTAAGAATGATACTTTGATAAGTGACAGAGGTCGTTGAGTCAAATTGCCATCTTGGTTGAACTACCATGAATCAATGAATTTGAATCTGTAGTCCTCAAGCATCACACTCGATGGGTCCAATGCACTATGAGGCATATGTAGATCAGCTCCAACACTAATTTAAACTCTGTAGTCCATATTCTTCTACATCCTACAATGTTACTACATAACCTATGTGTTATGCACTTTTCTTGTCTTCATGTTATGCATACCTGATGCCTGCTTCTCTACAACCTCATGATATCCTTTGACATCAATGACAATAATTCCAACAATTCCATTCTAGCTTCTACAAATTTCATTCAAAAGTAATACTTCAAGAGAATATTTGATTCAAGGTGCAACAAACTACATCAAGGAATTTTAATTTATGTTTTAGTTATTCATGATGGATTATATGTTATTTATCATGTTATTACATCAACACATGGATGACTTATCATAAGGGAATTGAATAACCTATTGAAGGTATAATCAATTCACTCACTCATTTAAATCAAGCATTTCCATTGAAGTATTTATGTTTCAATTTCAATTCAATTATAGGGTTGATTCCAAACCTAGTACTTGATCTAGGTAAACCCCTATAAAAAACACAAACACCATGTTTCTCCTCTTGTGTGTACTTATATATTTCTAAAAATGATAGAAAGATGAGGAGACAATCAACAAACAAACACAAATCAGTAATAGGAACCTAGATAGTAAAAAACTAGACCAAAGTGCTCTGAGCACCCCTCTTAGGACTAGGGTAACCTAGGCATCCCGATCTGAAAAAAAAAACACCAAATTTAATAGGAGAACAATGTAGGTTCTCAATAATTCAAATCTTAATTTGTGTACAATAGTTACAAGACCAAGGCACTTTGGGAAACCTAGTTTAGTGAATTTAGCCTTAGAGTTTAGTCAAAGATGATCTTTCTTTCTTGTCTAGTCCTATATCTACTACAAAGTTTCTACTAGTGCATCCATCTATTTTAGCTCTTTAAGTTTTCATTTACATCATACTTAGATCCTAGTTTAATATAATTTCAAATCCATATGCTTTCCAATTCAGCAAAACAATAGAAGCCCTAAGGTACTATATGGCTCTCTTTGACAAGATTTAGTCAAATTTAATCACATATTTGTGGCTTTATATTCTAACGTTTGTTTGAAAATGGCTTTTAGCCCAAATCCTACCTTGCTATTTTTTTACACATTACATTTTGGTGAATGTGACTCCTTTTACATTTGCATATTTTTTTCTTTTAAATCTAAGTTTACATAATTTAATTGCATTTGTACATTAAACAATGCTTTGGTTATATATTCATTATTTATTATGGTAAATGATTTTCGTGTTTGATCATTTGATTAAATGGAATTGTTATAGTCTTTTGCTAGTTTGATCTCAAGTTATATTCAATATGTTCATGATATTCCCTTTCATGAATATGATGACAACTTAGCTATTCATTTCATTCATAGCTAGGATTTACCCTCTCCCAAGTTTTACCCCACCCAAGAGGATACTTTGGTGCAAGAAGAAATCATTAAAACTTATTTTAAAACTATCCCTCCTCAGGATGAGGTGTGGAAGAATGATGTTGATATTTCTCTTAAAATGTTCCTCTCTCATGAAGATATCCTAGAGGAAGAGGATGATACAATAAACACCTTCCTTAATGTCAATTTACCATTCATACATGGTATTCCTCCTAGGGATGAAGTATTGATGGATATTGTTAATTATTCTCCCAAATTTTGTGCTTCCTCCATAAAGATATCTTGTATCAAGAGGATAAAATCATTATCATTTTCCTTGTTGACTCTAGAGATGAATCCTTGGAGACCAAAGAGCTTAATCAAGTCAACACTTTTCATTTTTCTAGTTTTTAGAAGCTTATATTTCTTCAACATGCTACTCAACCTCAAAACCACCCTACGATTAATTTTAACAAACCAAAGAGATTCATGGATGTTTCTTAAGAGTTGCAAAATTCATATGTGAAAAAAGTAACATGGAAGGAAACTAGCACAAAAATATGTTCTTGAAGTGCCTCACACATATAACACTAGAAACAACAAGCAAGATCTTGATGTTCTTCTCACTTCCCTTACTCTCTCATCTTAAGAAAAATATTGATAATGAACCTAATATTCTTGAGAAAATCTATGATATCTTAGCTAAGATTTACCTTTTAGACTTGATTTAAATACACCTTCATATCATAGGTTGATCCAAGAAGCCTTATAAAAAGGTAGCTATTCATCCTTCTTCTAAACCAAATTTGATATTACATTTTCATAACATGAATTACCTTCTATGGAGGTAAAAAATAGAGATGATACTATAATACCATAAAATTGGTCACCTAAAACATGGGCCCCTAATCTTGACAACATCAACAAGGTCCTAACCAAAGGCAATTAAATCAACTTTGAGCACACAATTAATTAATTCTTCAATCATCAAATGTCACATGGCAAGTGAATTACTCTATATTAATTAAATATTTATTTAATTAATTAAATCATTCCAAGAAAATCATTTTTATCAATTATCCTATTTAATTAATTAAATATCCTAGCATATTTAATTAATTAATAAATTTGTCATTTAATCATAAAAAAAGGAATTAATTTATTACAAAAGAGGAATCAATATGCAAAGAAAGAGTTAAATTTAAAATAAAATAAAATAATTGAATTGAGAGAGAAAATCAAACTTGAGATTATTTCTTCTTCTAAATTGAGATAACTTGAAATCAGAAAAACAATTAAACTGAATTATTAATCATTCTCTAAAATTGGAACTCAAAGCTTTTGAAAAAAGAAGTTCAGTTGCATTGAAAATACTCTTTTCTTGAATAAATCAAAGAATATGCATGGATTTAATTGAATTTTATCTCCAATGCAAGCTTGAACTTATAATATGAATGCATTTCAATCAAACTATAATTGTAATCTATCTCAAGGTTAACTAAATCTGATCTCTGAATTATTTCAATTATCCAAAATTGTTCTTTTTCTTGAATAATATCAATCGCTCGTTGCTAATCGATCTTGAACATTGGTCTCTCTTTTGATTCTCTATAAATTCATCTTTCATCTCTCATTCAAAGGACCCTAGAGATTCATTGTTATTATACATTTTTTTCTCTAGAGTCACTGAAGATATTGTGCTTTCTTTTTGAGATTATTGCATCTAAGTTTAGCTCTTTTGCATATTTAGTTAAATTATGATTTCTTGAATTCATATAGCTTACTATTCATCAATCTTTCATCCATCTAGTATAATCTTTCATCCATTTAGCTTAATATCATGCTCATATAGATTAAATCCTTCATCTTGGTGTAGTCTAGTCACCAATATTGCTTATACAAATCTAAGAGCAAGTCTATACTCGCATCTTTTAGAAGGCAATTGGTTAATTTGTTATGGTTTTTGTTATTCATGCTTATATCTATCTAACCATACATGTAATGACTTAATTAAAGTGTTGTGTCTTACAGCTTGCAAATACTTATTCCACTTTTCATACACACATTTCTGGCACCCACCGTGGGGCAGAAGACTACTTCTTTTCGTCCTCGAAGACTAACTTTTACTTATTTTTCAGATTTTGACTTTTTTGGATTTTCATCCGTATAGTTACTACAAAATATTGTACGAGTTTTCCCATAGTACCAAACGAAAAACTGCAAATATCGTGCAATCCCATATGAATTATCATATGACTCAGTGAGAATAGTCGTACGGTATTTTGTGTTTCTGGGATAAAAGAAGATTTCATTCTTCTGGTTTTTTTATTCAATTTTTATCATACTAACGCTAACCCTAGCTTGTTGTTCGTCTATCTAAAGGATTTTCATAGCCTAATAAGTTTTTGCAGAATGCTTGTTGAAGAATATGCTTTTCAAACAAAGACAATATGACTATTGATTCATTATCTTTGTAGATTGACTGAGGAGATTCTAGTAAACATTGTGTATTCTTTAAATTCTTTTTTTAGGCACCTAAATTGCTATCTAGTTAATGAACAAATATGTCTTTCATGTTTTAAGAAAATTCTGAGAGGTAGGAGAGTATGCTCTTGTCTGCATAGACAATTAGAAATCTAGACCCTTGAGGCTTTTTCTAAGTTTGAGATTTGTATATCTTTAGCAGGCCTGCCCTCCCGAGGAGCCTATAAGGCCAAAGCCATTAAGGTCAGTGAGAGGGGAATGACCCAAGTGGGAAAGGCTAAATGCCAAGTACTCCAACCCACTATAAAATAAACCCGATTTGATGAAAATCAAGTCAACGGTAGTGCTCAGGAATAGATCTCCTATGTACCTTTGGGTATATCAAACCTTCGTTTTCAAGGCTGGGAGACCTCTTAATTGAGTTTATACCTTGACACACCGAACAGATCCCTTACAAGTTCCAATTAAAATTAGAAGCTACCCGGTTCACCTCCGAAAGGGGGAATAATCTTTGTGCAAGAGAGATAGTAACTCTCCCAAGATACTTGTTATTTTTTGCCCCCATTAGCATTTGGAGTTGACTAATACGATGTTGAGAATTCATTGCGTGAGACTCAGCGGTCGTATTTTGATTAGCTATTGCGTGTGTACTTGAGTCTGCAAGAAAAGGTTTTGTTCTCTCACCAATTTCCATAGGGTTAGCATGTTGTGATTGCATTCATTATACATGTAGTCACATAAATTTGTCCATTTTAATTAAATGAATATTCACTATTTATTTGGTTAAAAATCCACTAGCCATCAGTTAATTAAATTAATATTTAATTAATTCATCTCCAAAAATTCTCCTATTAATTAAATAAATTATTCAATTTATTTTAATTAATTCATTAAATCCAATTCCAATCAATTAAATAAATAAAATCAATTTATTTAATTAAAATCCCCCTTTTCCTCTTTTAAATAAATTAACATTTATTTAAATCATTATCCCCACCCCACTTCCATTTTCCTACAAATGCAACTTGCACACATTTATTGAAATAAATGAATTTTTATTTTAATAAAATCCTATTTTCCCTCACCCACCAAATCCACTTGCAAAAATCTAATCCCCTTCTAGATTCTTCTAACCCCTTCCTAATTAGCCTAATGCATTCCCTAATTATTGTCACATTCCTAAGCAAAATGGAGTCACTTCTCAAAGACCCCAAAGTCTTTGATAACCATTAAAGGTTTTCAACCTTCAACCACTTAAATCCTCAAAGTCTTTGATAGTCATTAAAGGCTTCCAACTTTCAACCACTTAATCCCCCAAAGTCTCCAATAACCATTAATGGTTAACCCAAACCCTCCTACATGGTTAAAACATTTGTTTTGACTCAACCTCTACCCAACCTAAGGGTCTTATCAACCCTTTAATGCTTTGACCATGATTATCTTTTAATCATTTGCACAAAGGTTTATCCTTGGATTAACTCTTAATCCAATGGGTAATCTTAATTTAGGCTTGACCCTTACCTTCTAGATAACCATGAGGTCTTCTCAGGCATTCAATGCCTCCAACCCCTTTCTTTCAAACCAACCCTATGTTGACACTTGTTACCATTTCATTGGTACAAATTGTGCACATGGATCCCCAACTTTCAAGCTTGACCCTTAATTAAACCTTTCAATCCTGGCCATCCATTGCTCCATTTTTCCTATAAATAGAGCCCACTCCTTCATAATCTAGATCCTAAAAACTTGTATGCATTTAAGCTATAGGCATTTTTAGAGAGCATTTAGCATAGTATAACTAAAATCTTGTCTTTTTGGTAAAATCAATCATTTTAGCATCAATAGATTAATATTAGCTTTTTATTTCACATTTAGAGCTAGACTACAATCTCAATCCTCCATAAGCATCCATAGTGCAAAAAGCTGCTGAGAGCTACACTATTTTGGAACTTGGAGAGGAGAGGAACAAGGGAGAAGAAGCTAAGGCCATGCTAAGAGGCAGTTGGAGATGCCTCATAATCTATGTTTTGTTTATTAGATAAATTAGCATACCTTTTAGTGTCTCTTTTGGTATGCCTTCATAGATTAGTTTTAGATTGATTAACACTAATGTTTTGTGTGTTTTGTGTTCTTTGATCATAGACTAACCTTGTGCCATTTAGGAGGGCATCAATACATATTGCATGTTTACTGTGTTTTCATCACTGAAACTGAAACTGAAATACCAAAATTGGAGAAAACAATAAACCACTCAGTAATCAAAACTCTGTCTATGTGAAAAGAAAAAACTAGTCCATCTTTGTCATCAAAAACTTAGTCCATCTCAAAACTAGTCATCGTCAATCATTGAAAACTTAGTCTATCAGAATTTTATTTTTGTCCAGCAAACTTTCATACGAGTCTTATGATTTATTATCATACTACATATATGTTTCCATACAAAACTTCATCAGGCCTTATAGTTTGTCATCTAAGCCTCAATTTTGTGTCCTATGAAATCTGATAATTTGTCATCCTTCTCAGGGAATTGTCGTCTGATCCTTGATTCTGTGTCATACAAAGAATAATCACTTTCATTAGTTTGTCACCTGAGGTATACCCACCTATAATGCAAAACTAGGTAGCAACTCGTATGAAATACTATTTTCATCATCCTGAAGCTTTTAAACTGATGTCTGGTTTTGTAAAACCTATCGTACGAATCCCTAATTTTGTCAGTCCAAAATAGTAAAACTTTCCTAAAATAGTCTACAACAAGCATAAAATTGGTTATCATCATCTTGAGCATAAACAAATCTAAACAGTGTACCTTTGTCATTGTGTTGCACGATTTTGTCGATCATCTTTCAGCTAGTTCAATCAACTATTTATCAAACTTAAGTCACTTAGATAATGTCTTACACAGGATAGATCATTCCTGAAAGAAGACCGAGTCTTAGTAACTTCTCTCAAATCAAACTAGGTAACTTATATCACGTCTTACATAGGATAGATCTTTCCTAAAACTAGACTAAATCCTAGTTATCTCTCTAAAACAATACATTAAATGAACAACTAGCTCCAAATTTGATCTTGACTTCTGCATCACAAACAACTCTAGGTCACATTAGTTAGTAAAAATGCCTACTCAAGCTATAAGTTCTCATAAGAAATCCAACATAGGCAAAGGACAATCCTTTTCATATCAAGATAACCCATTTTACGTAAAGAACGCGCTCAATAATAAACCTTCATCATCTGATATGCCTGTTTTTTATCAACCCTTATCTCCCACCATATCTGGAATAGAACAAGAAAGATGAGCTACTAAACACAATGACAATCTTAGTATCCATGCTACCGATAGTGATTCCTCATCAAGTGAATTTGAAGCCTTTGAACCTCTAGAATTTGATATATAGAAATGTCAAGATGATAAAGATTTTTGAAAAATGTTGAAGGTTATCATGTCTAGAGAAAAAGAAGACTATTTTCTAGAAATAGAAAAATAAGGTGCAAAACTTCCTATTGGTTATAATATTGAGACACTTGTCAGTAAAGAGGAAGAGTCACCCTTGGTAATGGTGAACAAACAATTACAAGCCTTACGGACTGAAATCACAAAACTGAAAAACAAGGATAAATCCTCAAAACAACATTCTCTGGATACAATATGCCCATTTCCATTTGACAAAAACTTATACATGCCTCCATTTCCTTCATGAGTGGAGATTCTGAAATTTTACAATTATGATGGCACCTTAGACCCTCGAGACCATGTTAGAGAATTTTGTGCTATATGTATGGAGTTCATGCACAAACAAACATATGTCATGCACCTTTTCCTGAGGAGTTTAGGAGGGCAAGCTATGGAATGGTTCTCAAGTCTACCTATGGGGATCAAAAATTTTCAAGAATTAATCCAATTATTCCTACAACAATACTCCTATAACATTTGTCATCTATTCATTATGATCGAGCTTTGCAATACCAAACAGAAAACAGGAGAGCCCTTTCTCACTTTTCTCCAACATTGGAGAAAGATGTTCTCTAGATATTCATGGCCTATTCCAGATTCTGAGAAAATGGATAGTTTCATCAATAACCTAATCCCTCAATTGAAATATAGTATCCAAATGCAAGTGCATCCTTCACTCAACAAAATGGTAGATAATTCCCTCGGGATGGAAGATGTGCTTTTTGTAATGCCCCGCCAGGAACCCTAAAGGAAAACAACACAACTAGACAACTAAAGGGTGAAATATTTTTTTAAAAAAATATTAAGTGCATTAATTATCACATTGCACATTTATTAACACAATGGAAGTCTATCACATGATTTCCTAAGGGTTACCAATGAAGATTAATTCAAAACTAAACAACTACAAAAGGTTAATCCAATTATCAATCTAATTAGGAAATTCAATTGCAATTAATAAAACCATTTTTATAAATTTGAATTCCATATTGAAAGATTTAAAGTGTTACAATATATTTATTTTCAATGATTCATTTACACATAAGAAGAAAGATAACTAAAATAACATACATTCCATTGAATTAAGATTACAATATTCAATAATTACATGGCTTCCAAAATACAAATGAAAGACATAGGTTACAATGCCAAGGATTACATAGTTTACTGATACAATGACCACATGGTCTCAAATATTCAATAATCTTGAACATGAGCTGATACAAGAGTCACGAACCAAGAAATACCAGTGAAGCCAATCCTCGCATGAAGGTATGAACAAAGATATCTGATGGGAAGTGGCACTACCACCTAACCATGTGATCCCAAAATGGAACCACCCCACCATGCTAGGAGATAGCAGAAGACCCTCAAGAAAGTAAAACAAGACAAGTTCAACAGTACAACATGACTCTGCAAAACCGATTTGACTCAACTCACAAACACTAGTGATCCTAAGGAGAGAGTATCGTCACATGGCTTAAGGTGGTTACCCTAGGTAGGCCTCCATAGGTCCCGACCTTCATCCTAGGTTATCCTAGTGACCTCTACTGAACCTTTGGCTCCATCTAAGCATCATGCGGGCCCTACCAATCCCTTCGTGAGGACAAGGTGGTAGGTTTGCCATTCTAGGCCTTCTCACAACATCCTGAGCCTATACAAGCACTCAACCATGTGCGAGGCACATTATCTTAATTAAATATTTCAGCTACCCACCCCTAATCAATTATTAGGTTATCACTTCTTAACTGACTTTAGAGGGGTTATCCTGCCATCCACTTTGGGTGCGGCCCCCGCTTGAAAGCCACTCTCTCTCATAGGACACTAACTAGAATGGTCTCTCTATGAGAACTCTATGGTGAAACAGATAGCCATATCTAATCCTGACAAACTACAAGTGAAGGATACACAACTTAATAACCTAGGGTTGACCATTTGGAACAAAACACACAATGGTTCACAACAACAGGGTTACACAACAACACCTGACCAAGGGGTATAAACAACCTTTACGACATGGCAACAACTCAAAATTAGATTTACAACGTAAATATGCTTTTACCAGAAAATACCATTTATACTAAAGATCCTATAACAAACAATCTTTTTAAATAGTAAAAAGCATTAAATACTTGCAAATATAGATATTTCGAAAAAATAGCAAATATATCTTTATTGATAAAAGAAAGGCAGAGTTGTCATTTGTCAAAAAAGGCTAAATTTAACCATATTAAAATTAACGCCCTAATCATATGTTCAAGAATAATTTACAAATACCCCCAATTAAATGATTTCAATAACATAATTTAAATTCCAAATTAAAAATATATATAATAGTATAATATAATTACATGAGTATATATTCTTCGAATATAAACTAGATAATTATATCATATTTTAAATATACATAATAAAACAAAGATTTAATTTTCCTGTAAAATAATTTTAATACTCCAAAATAAAATATTATAACTAAATAAAAATTTTATATATATATATATTTAAGCATATATAAAAGAAAAAAAAAGAAAAAAATGAATTAAAAATTATCGGTAGGCAAAATAAAGGTAAGGCAAATGTTTATTTTGCTGCCCCTGGCTAACCGCAAGGTAGCCTACTACTACTACGTGGGGTAGTAGGTTGCCACCCTCCCCCATATAAAAAAAAAAAATTATATGTTTTTTTGGTTAAATTCAATTTAAATTTTTCTATTACAACAGAGATTAATAAAATCTCTCTCCCTCCACTCCGAGACAATAGAGTATAAACAAATCATAGCAAGAATATAGTTTGTTTGTTTTTTATAAAATTTACTAAAATTTCTTCCATAATATTTATTGGTAAATAAATCTTGCCAAAAGATTCAAAACTCTAAGACAGAAACGAGATTGTTAAGAACCCAAATTTCTTTAAAAGTGAAAAACTTGTTACGCAAACCATAAGAAATAAATTTTAACACAGATTTCTAAATCCTTTTTTTTTTCACAAACAGGAAAAACACAATCACACACACTAGAAGAATTTATTTGGATCAAAGGAGGGTATACCTGGTAAAATTTTGCCAGCATAACCCCGTGCAATTTACAATATCAAAGCTAGATAGTTACACAGAAAGGAAATAAATAAAACATTTAACCATATACAAAATCAAGACTCAACCAGAAATGGAAGACATAGCCATATTCTATTAAATTTTTCTTTTGCAAATACACACCTGAAACTATAGAGAAAGGAAAGATATTTAAGCTAATATAAAAAATAAATAACCAGGCAGAAGCTATCCAACTTTAGAAGCTTTCCTGGAAGCTTTCCTACAAACGGCTGCCTCCTACTCGTGAATTCCTAAAAATAATTTTCAAAAATATATTTAACTCAAACATTTTTAGGCTGAAAATCTTTTTTCTCTCCAAAATCTAATATTCCATTTAAAACTAAAAGGATTTTATTTTATTTTCTAATTTCCACAAAAAACAAATGAAATTGCAATTTCCCCAAAAAATCATTACTTTCCTTTTTTTTTCTTTTCTCATGCCCATTTAATTAGCTTTCTAAAAAAATATTTTAGGAAAGTAAATCAACTTTATTTTGTTTATTTCTAATTTATTTTTATTTTAAAATCTAGAGAACAGTAATTGCATTTAATTTTATTCATTTTACCACTAAAGTTTAAATAAAATTATATTTCTAAAGTCATGAAATTTGCAAACTAATTAAGGAAGGTAATTTTTTTTTTTTTTTAAATCTAGAGAGCAATAAATGCAATTAATTTATTTTCTACTAAATTTAAATAAAATTATATTTCTAATATAATGCAATTTGCAACTAATTTAATCACTTCACTTAATTAATTAAATTCATAATCGCTAAAGCATTATAATTTATAAATTAAATATGCTAACTATAAAGTGGCGCCATAAACTCAAATAATTAATCTAAACTACTAGGGCACACAAACCGAGAAGACCCAAACAAAGACTCTAAAAAAGTCAAAAAAACAAAACTTGAGGGACGAACATACATCAAAGATGACCAATTGACGACACTTATAAGAGTGTAACTGGGGTAAAATTAGGGTCAACCACTATCTCCTCCACTCCCATCAGACAAATAAGGCATGCTTAGACCTGTGAAGCTAGGTAGAGATGATACCCCGTACCTACCTAGTACTTGTACCTACAATGTCCTGCATCAGCAAACCACAAATGCATATATACAAATATAGAATACACGGCATGCACACCGATGAAGGAGAATCATGATGTTCCCTGTCTCACTAGAGTGAGTGAAGGAAAATCATCCCCTCACATCCAATACACTCGTAGACATGCAACATATAATTACACATTGCATAGATAAAGTAAAGTGTTAGTACATAACCATAATATATAAAATACCACAAATCACAAGTACTAAAATATTGTAAATAAAGTATGCATCCCATATTGAGATAAAGCATGAAATAATGTCATATATGTCTGAATAACACATAATGGTAATGTTTCCACTGAAAGTAAGCAACAGTAAAATATGAGTCTAATAAGTTCAATCGAGGAGGGGTACTACACTTATAAAGAAGGGTGATATCTCACTTTGGAAAGAAACACAACTGGGATCTAGTTCCAAAGAAAAGAACAAATATTGGAAATATTGTAAAGACAACAATAGAAACATTGTTAATGATGGAGTGGTAGATATTGTTAAAACAAATTCAAAAGTCCATGATATTTAACCTAGCTAGTGGCACACAAGCACTCAAAGTAGTTGAAACTACAACACAAAATCCACCGAAGAAAGTAAAAGAGTGGTTCAAAGAAAAACCTTGGCTTTCAAAGCCTAAGAATGACTTCACTCCTCTAGAAGAATCATATGAATCTGCTTTTAAAACTTTATTGGCAAATGATCTGATAACATTACCAGACAACTCTAGGCCATATGATCCAGAAGTCAAACCAAAATGGTCGAGAGAAAACGAATACAGTGAATACCATCGAAACAAAGGTCATAACACAAACAACTGGATGAAACTCAAACATGAGATTCAAGATCTCATCAACGCTGGTAAAATTGTTGTTGGAAATCACATAGCTAATTCTGATCACAAAGCTTTTAAAGATCCATTACCTATTTAAGAACAAGGTGATTCCTCAAAATCAAAAGGAGGTGCCAAAGTCAATTATGCTTATACCAACAATGACAATGTGATCAACATGATTGAGTCTTCCCAACCTAAATATTGCAATGTGATCATAATTAAAGATAAACACATTGAATCACAAAATACAAATTCTCTGACTCGTGCTCAAAAGAAGGTTACTCTCCAAGGAGCTGGTTCTTCAACTCCCTCTCAAACAACATCAAAGTTACCAAGTTTTTCGAATAGACAAACAGATACAATCATGGCTAAATCCAAACAACTAGCTTCATCATTGTCTCCTGGTTATAGCATTGTCTAACAATTGAAAAAAATGAATGCTCAAATCTCTATCTTTGAATTGCTCAAAATCTCTTCTTCTCATAAAGAGATCCTGGACAAAGCCTTGCAAACTACTAATGTCCCAAAAGATTTAGATATTGATTGGTTTCAATCTATGGTGGGTCACCTGACTTCGGCTCATTATCTCACTTTCTCTGAAGAAGATGACAACTCACTGAATCACCCACATAACCAGCCATTGCACATTGAAGCTATGATCCATAAACACTAAGGTAAATGTATTTTGATAGATGGAGGTGCTAGGTTGAATATTTGTACCTACAATCTACTTACACAACTAGGCTTTTCTGAAAATGTCATTGATCTAGCAAAGAAAATAACAATCAAAGCTTATGATGAAAAAGAAAGAACCTCTAAAGGTCTAGCACTATTACAAATTAGGGTAGGACCTATAGAAAGAGATGTCATTTTTCAAGTGCTTGATCTCCCTCTATCATACAACATCTTACTAGGAAGGCCATGAATTCATGAAATGAAGGCGGTTCCATCTACATATCATCAATGCTTAAAATTTCCTTATAATGAAGTTGAGGTCAGTATTCCTACTGACACAAACTACCCCTATAATGCATCAACTCAGGGTGTGGAGAATTTTGTTCCTCATAATAGAGTAGCCTCTACAACTGAAAGTTCAAAAATCTTGATGGATTTAGAAAAGAAATGAAAAATCATAGATATTGGCATGGATGGATATAAGATAGAACCAGTACTTTCACTCATCTCCCTTCGTCCATCACCAAGATAGTCAGGAAAACCATCAGAAGCTATGAAGCCACAAACTTCCACTCAGATGGTTATTTACGATGGTCTTTTTGTACAGTCCTCTACTTCCCTTGCAAATGAAATAGAAGAAGATGTTGTTCTCGAATGGATTTTCAAAGAAGATAGTGAAAACAAAGAAGTGCAACACTGTGAGATTTCCCCAACACAATATGGTCCAGGCTACAAAATGATTCAATGCATAGGATATTCAAGTACAGGTCCTCTGGGAAAACATCAAGAAGGTATTATTGAACCTATTTAGTTGCAAACTAAGTCTAGAAATGATAAACCTGGACTAGGATACAATCCAAGAAAAACATCAGACCAAAAACATGCTTCTAAGTCTAAGTGGAGGAAATGAATACTACCTCCAACTACACAGGAAGTAAACACTCAACGAATTCAAGAAGAGTATGAAAAAGAACAAGAAGGTTTAGCAATCAAGAGGGAGGAAGAAGCTAGTACTCAAGCTCTGATGGTATCAACTATGACACTAACTTGAATGAGTATGAATGGGATCCAGATCATCTCTCAGATACATCTAGTACAAAAACTCCAGAAGAGTCCAATGATATTACAGATGACACACAAGAGCTGATATGCTTAAAACTACAAATAGAGATGGAAGAAATCAAACTAAAAAGACAAGCAGACTATGAACAAAAGTTGAAAAGAGGAAGGACACAAGAAAATTATTCACCTACTATGTCTCCCTCTAATAGGATAGAACAAATCAGATATGGAACTACACAAGAAGAATTGGAAGCTACATAAACAGAACTAGTCATTAGTCCAGAAGAAGATGAATGGAGTAGACAATAGAGATTCACATAACCATTAAGGTTATGTCAAAAAGTATGTCAGATACAAGTGATAAATGAACCCAATCATGAAGGAACTTGTAGAATTAAAGATGTAGGTGTTGACACTATACATACATTTACTCAATCACTTGAAGAAGAGTTAGAAACTTCATCTTATGACTCTGAATCCTCTATCATGAATGTTGGGAATCTGTCTACTAATCTTGTTACTGTCGAACCACAATATGTAGTCCAGTCTAGCATAGAAAACAATGCTATGAATAGGTTTATTGAATTTGGTCAACTAAATATTAACGTGCACTTAAATGATCATGTTGTAACTATTCTTGGTCTCAAGACATTTATGCAAGGTAGTCTTCCAAAACTTGACTTGATGGTCCAAAGTTATGATGATAATACCATGAACTCCCTCAAACCTATTTAAACTTTATTTTTGGTACATCCTGAACTAATTGATTGTAGTCTCCAAAACCAACCTATGAATGTACCTATATTTTCCAATGACTACACGTTAGCCTACTACCTCAATGCATTTGAACCAATGGACTCTTCCACCAACGAACAAAGTGAGAACATGATTGAATTAGATATCAAGTATCTTAGTCACAAAAATCAAAAAAATAAAAATAAAAGATCTGATGGTGAAAACCACATTGTGGTGGTGTTAGAATCAAAAATAGTAAAAATAAAGGACATACCTAAAGGTAAAAACCTCTTTGAGGCACCTGAAGGTGAGATAATTGATATACTGCCAAGTGACTTCTAGGAAAAGTCTTATTTATTGATTGAACCAACTCAGCTAGTAAATATTCAGAGTCAAGAAACACCACATAGCATCCACTTAGCTCAATCATTATCAGCAAAAGAGTTAAAAGATTTCAGCAATCTCTTTTTAGAAAAGAAGATCAACTTTGCATGGACATACTCTGATATACCAAGCCTAGATCCTAATCTTATCATGCACCATCTTCCTATTACACTAGGAGTTAAACCAATCAAGAAAAAACTCTGTAAGATGCACCCTCATGTGGCACTTATGGTTAAAGTTGAGCTAGAAAAATTGCTAAAAGCTAGATTCCTCAGAGCTATAGACTATGCAGAAGGGATTTCAAACATAGTACCTGTATCAAAAGTAGACAAATCTATTAGGGTTTGCACTAACTTCAGAGATCTTCACAAATCTTGTTTGAAGGACGATTTTCCATTACCAGACATTGATATGATAGTGGATATGACTACTGGGTATGAGATGTATTCATTCATGGATGGATTCTAGAGTTATAGTCAAATAAAAATAACTCCCGGTGATCAAGAAAAGACAACTTTCACATGTGCATGGGGAACCTTTTGCTAGAACGTCATGCCATTTGGGCTAAAGAATGCAGAAGCAACTTACCAAAGAGCAGTAACTACTATCTTTCATGATATGATGCATAAAAACATGGAAGATTATGTTGATGACACCTTATTAAAGACAATGAAGAAATCCACACATATTCAAGAGCTAGGTCTCATACTAGATAGAATGGAAAATTAAAGCTTTGGCTTAATCCTAAAAAGTGTGCATTCGGAGTGACGTCGAGGAAATTTCTTGGTTACATTATTTCAAAGAAATGAATTGAGGTTGATCCTAAGAAGGTCCAAGGTATAATGGAAATTCCACCTCCAAAGAATATCAGTCAAATGAGAAGTTTACAAGGACGTCTCCAGTCAATCAGACACATTATTTCTTAGCTAGCAGATAAAGCTCATCCCTTCACAAAAGAATTAAGGAAATGAGTAACATACAACTGGGATCAAGAATGTGAACAACACCTTCAACAAATCAAATAATACCTGTCTAATCCACCAATATTGATGCCACCAATTCAAGGTAAATCATTGATTCTATACATATCAGCTACTGGTTCCTCACTGGGGGCACTTCTGGCACAATAGGATGAAAATAAAAAAGAGAGAGCTATATATTATATCAGTAGAATATTAGTGTCTTATGAATTGAACTATACTATAATAGAAAAAGTATGCTTGGCATTAGTCTTTGCATCACAAAAATTGAGACACTACATGTTAGGACATTCCATCAAGCTAGTGGCTAAGATTGATCCACTCAAATATCTTCTCAAAAAAGAAACACTTACCGAAAGAATGGAAAAATGGGTCATGGTTCTTACAGAGTTTGATATTGAATATATAGAACACAAAGCCATCAAAGGACAGGTAATTGCAGATCAACTTGTTGATGCTCCACTTGAAGACTCTCAACCTTTACATATATAATTTCTAGATGAATCAATCATGCATCTTACTCAACAATCATGGAAGATGTTCTTTCATGGGTCTTTCAACCAACATGATTCTGGTGCTGGAATACTTTTTATAACTCCTTAAAAATATTCAATATCAAAGGCTTACAAGATTCTTTTCCATTGCAGAATATGAAGCTTTGGTAAATGGGATCAAACTAGCTATTGAATGGAAGGTTCTAGAATTACGCATCTATGGAGATTCTCATCTAATCATCAATCAAATCAATGAGACATATCAAACTCGAGATTAGAAACTAGTGCCTTATAAGAGAATGGTTGATAACCTCAAGAAATATTTTACTTTTTTATCATTTCAACAAATTCCTAGATTAGCAAACAGAGCAGCAGATGCTATGGCCACCTTGGCATCTATACCAAAGTTACGAGAATCTAATTTTTTCTTTGAATTCCTGGTGGAAGAGTTACATTACCCTACCTATGATTCTCTTGAGTCCCAGATGGTTTGTTCTATTATTGGACATGACTTGTCTCATTACAGCCACATTTACTCTTATCTACGAGACCAAATTATCCCTAAAAAATCTTACCCGTAATGAGAAAATAAACCTAATCCGAAATGCTTCACGATACATCATCATCACTAATGAACTATTTAGGTGAGGTTTGGATAGTAATTTTCTTAGGTGTCTAGAAACTGAAGAGTCTCAACATGCATTATCGGAAGTCCATAAAGGTATTTGTGGATCTCATTTGAATAGTCTAACTTTAGCTCGAAAACTACTAAGGGCTGGCTACTACTGGATAGACATGGAGAAAGATGCTATAGAGTTTTTAAAAACTTGTGAGAAGTGTCAGCTACATGGGAATCTCATACATGCTCCAGCAAGGGATCACATACCCTTCATTACACATTGGCCTTTTCAGTAATGGGTGTTTGATCTCATTGGCCAAATATATCCTGCATCGTCTAACGGACACAAGTTTATCATAACTACCACTGAGTACTTCACTAAGTGGGTAGAAGCGGTTCCACTCATCAAAGTAACTAGTAAACAAGTAGCTCTATTCATCATAAACTATATCATTTACAAGTATAGGATACCTTCATCCATTATGACTGACAATGGAGGACAATTCAAGAATAAAGATCTAGATGAGCTCTATGAAAAATTTAAAATCAAACAGCACTGGTCATCCATATATTACCCTAAAGGTAATGGACAAGCTAAAGCATCTAACAAAAACCTGCTAACTATCTTACACAAAATAGTAAGCAAATCTGGGAAGGATTGGCATCTGCAGCTCAATCCTGCATTATGGGCTTATAAAACAAGTATTAGAATGCCTACTGGGGATACACCTTTTTCTTTGGTGTATGGATCTGAAGCAATTTTGCCTATTGAGGTGGAAATATCATCTTTAAGAGTTTCTTTGCAAGGTCTTGTTATTGATGAAGACTACATAATATCTAGATTGCTAGAACTCAAGTTGTTCGACGAGTGTCGGCAGGTGGCATTTGATCATCTAAGAGTGTATCAAAAGAGAATATCTAAAGGATATAACAAGAAGGTTAGATAATGAGAATTTGAGGTCGCTGGCTTTATCCTGAGAGAAAATCCTAAAAATCAATAGTTTTGAGACAATAAAGGGAAGCTTGAACCCAACTGGCTGGGTCCCTACATCGTTACTGCAACCTTTGGCTCTGGTACCTATTAGCTGTCAACATTGGAAGGAAAACAACTCTGTGAACTGATCAACCTGAAGAAAATTTTCACATAGTATTCTCTGCTTCAGCAACCTGTACTGATAAAAAGTCTTGAAAAAAATCATAAAAAACATAAAATGTCCTAAAAAAAAAAAATCTTTGCCAAGCAGGTGAAAACTTGGTAAACAGGTGCCTCTTATACTCAAGCACTCCATCTATCAATGCAACATTGGCATTTCCCACTTTCCTAAATCTTTGATTTTGCTTGTACATATATTTCAGTTGCTTTTGTGACATCTTGGTTCTTTAGAACCCTCATGGCTTGAATCTGTCCAAGGATATGAATGAAAAAAGGGTCATTGAGGACAAGATAATTAATATTGCATATGAAAAGAAAGGAACTCTATTATGCCTACTATGTTTGTAAACGCTCAGTGATGAAAATTAAGCATTTCAAATCTAGTGAGTAGTTTTAGGTTGCATTCATTCTGCATTTTCTGCATTTCGAGTGATTTCTGCATGATAGCAACGATCTCTTTATATTCTGAATGAGAGTTTGAAGTATCATCATTTCTCAGCTAAGTGGTCTCTTTTTCATCATTTCTCCGATCGAGTACTTGTGTATTGAGATGTTAGTTGCATTAATGAGAATCTTATCTAAATCCATACATTTCATTATCACTTATTTGTATTCATATTATTGCACAAAGAAAAATAAACATTATCATTACTAGTTGCTCATTCATTTGCATCATCATTTTTTTGCATATGAAAAGAAACAAAAATTTAAACAACATCCATATTCATTTGCAGTACATCCATCCATATTGAAAATAAATATGCATACATATATAATAAAGCATACATAAAAACATCTCATAAATCAATCGACACAAGTACGATGAAGTCAAATCGTGATCTTGTATATATCATCATAAATATCTCAGAGTACAAATAAAAGTATCAGGGTACAAATGATATCAACTATCATCTACAATCTCCCATCAGAGTAAGAAATTTATGGGCTACGAAAAATGGGGTATATAAAAAAATATAAGAGCTACAAAAATCTAGCTCTCTACCTCTCCCTCATGGCCAAGTGGTGGAGGAGGTGGGGCCTACTGACTAGCATCCTGCCTAGGTGCCCGAGCTCGCTCGGATTGAGCCATATACTAAGAATATGGGACAACCTGTTGTGCTACAGGAACTGCTACACTATATGCCACAACATAATAAGCCACCTAACTGGTATGATGCAAAACCTCCTATAGAAGAGTACCTCACTTTGCCTTGACCTCTGCCAGCTATCGGTCCCACTCTGCAAGCTATGTTTGAGCCACTATCAACTGTGACTGCAGACCTCCTAATCTCACTCTCATGGACCATAATGGATCAATTGCCCCCTGCTCCCTCACAGGCTCTCCGCCTCCATCTCCACCTCCATCTCCACCCTGCTCATCTCTCCTCTATCGCACCTATCTAGGAGCTTCTCTACCCTCCTCCCCTCCACCCTCCACTACCCTAGTACCACTAACCCCAACACCAATAGCTCCAAGGGATCCTCCCTCTCCTCTCTACCTCTATCTCCCTCCAGCTGGTACCCTACTACTGCTCACACTAGGATCACCACCTGCCCACCTAGGAGCCTTTGCTCTCCATCCCTATCCCTATCCCTCTCCTTGTGCTTGTCTCTACACCTATGCAAGGGCATCATCCTTAGCCTCCTCTATAAGAAGCATTTGCTTAGCTGGATCCATAAATCTAGGGAACGGGTGCTGCTGGAACCAATCCCTATACTGGGGTAATACCCCCACATCTGCAATGTCATCTAGGTAGTCCCACCTAAGTCACTGTAACCCTATCAACTCCTACATGCTCAATGCGTATGATACAACCTAGGGGCCCATCCTCATCTCTCCTTATCAGCATAATGAGTGTAGGTGGTAATTCCTGTGAAATCCCTTGAGGCCAACCATACTACCTCATGACCCGAGATACAAAAAATTACTCAATAACTGTCATAGATCTACTGATAAGAGGATGAGTCATGAACATATCTCTCTACACAGTCCTCCAGTCATCCCAAAGCTCAAGATCCCTATACGGTCTCCATACAACAATGATCAGATCATCAAGTTGTCATCGCCAATACTCTGTCTTGCCCAGATGGGGCAGAGTAATGTATCTAGAATATCTATAAACTATCAGTTGTTATGGATCTCTGGCATCATCCATAATAGGTCTGCAAACTGGGATATGCTCCCAAGCAAATATCTGTAAAATCAAGACCCCTACTACCATGCTCTTCCCCTCCTTGTAGACAACCTCATGCATCTCACGATACATGTAGGCTAATAGACAAGAACTCCACCCTAATCTCTCAGGATGATCCAAAAGTCTCTCTAGAATCCTAGCCCAGCTACATAAGAAACCCTGTTATCCTTTGTCTAGCATAATGAAGCAACTAATGAATCCTACCAAGGGAAACTGCTCACTGTACCTGGCCATGATATCATCCCAACTGATAGCACATGTAAGAATATCCTCATCATGAAAAATGTGGCTCAAGGCTAATATACTAGGACGTTGAGCAGAATCATAATCAACCTTATCCCCAGCAAATGGAATCCTCAATATACTGTTAACATCCTTTGGAGTGATGGTAATCTCCCCAATTGGTAAATGGAACATGTTATACTTAGAATGAAATCTCTCAACCAATATAGTAAGCATCTCGTGATTCACATGGATATTCAGCATCTGTAAAAGGTGGGTAAACCCGCACAAATCGATATGTGCTCTATCAATATCGGATAACTCATGAACTAGACTCATTGTAGGAGGATAGACACACTGAAATAGTACATGTGGCAATCAAACCTACAAGAATCAAACAATAGGGAATCAGACAATCATCCAAATTTCACTATACAACTTAAACATCACGCAAATCCAAGTACATCAATTGCAAAATCAAATTTTCATGTTTGGACCCTTAAAAATGCTCACTATTTTTCATACGACATTTGATAGTCTAAGAAGAAACTCATACAAGTTAGGAAATCATACAGCATGACAAAAGACTCCCATATGATTAATTACATGCACTCGCATGATAAAATCGTCTTTCAAAAAAACTTTTGTACGATAGAAGGGGAGTTCCCAAATGACAAATCTAATGGCCTAAAATGACAAACTAATAAAACATAGTTTGTCGTATGAAACACAATATGGTCTCACATGACAAAATGACACTGATCGGTTTTTAAAGCTATGAAAAATAAAAAAATTCAACCAAAAATCAAAATTGATGAAATAAAAAGGCAAAAGATTAGTCACTTACTATTGGCTCGTAGTTCCGAGGTCAATTATGACATCTCTGGCACTCAAATCGATGCTCCTGGATCAGGATGACCATTTTTATTCACAAAAGCCTTTTTGAATTCAAATTTGGAGAGGTTAAAATGAATTGAAAATGACACTTACACCCCATATATAGCCAAAACCCTAATTTTTCAACTTGCTCTGATAGACATCAAAACTGTACCCTTAGCTAATTTGCCCATCCTGATTCCATTTTTGGGATTGAAATTGAAATACGAAATCATTCTTCTAGTCAATTTCACACAACTTGGACCACTTAGTGCTTTTTCATCAAATGCTCAGTCTTTCTCAACTTTGCGCTCAATTCCTCATTAATCATCGTTAAATATTCAAATATTCCTCTAACTAATCTTTGTGCTCAAATAACTTATCATCACTAAAAATTGCCTATAATCATCATGTACCCTCACTAGCTTTCGATTTCATTCCCGAGGGGGCATACTTGTGACCTCATGATCTCACATCTTCAAATGTCAAGAAAATTTTCAAATCTTCATCAAAAGTCGAGCAAAAATCTTTTCAACTAAAAAAATTAAACAAATTCTTATCGCTCGGGGCATCTTAGCTTCATTGCTTCATATCAAGTAGATATCTCTCGATCATCTAAATCAAATTCAATCACTAGGGGCATATTAGTTTCATTGCTTTAAATCAAGTCGATATTTGTCTTCATCTGAATCAGTCTCTTAACGTTAATCAATTTCATCACTTCAAATCAAGCTGATTATTTGTTTAAACTCAATCATAAGTTTAAAGAGTATCTTTGATCGCATGCTCAATCTAAGTAGGTGTTCAGTTTTATCACATTAAATCAAGCTGGACAGTTTATCTTCGCTCATCATGTCTTGATCAATCAAGTTCAAAATCGATTTTATCTTCACTCATTGCGTCTAGTTCAATCAAGTTCTAGATCAGTAAGATCCGTTTCTTGATCAATCAAGTTCAAGTTTGGTATCTTTTCTCTTCATCAGTCCTAGTTCAATAAAGTTTAGGACCAGTTTCACTTTAATCAACTATGTTCAGCTTCATTGCTTCAAATCAAGCTAAACACCTTGCTCTTCATCTGGTTCGTGATCAATCAAGTTCAGAAATGGTATCTCCTAGACATCAACTATTCTTTGATCCAACGCACTTCTCGCACATTAATTCAAAGAGGGGCAAATGTCATACCCTAAAATTGGTCACCTAGAACATGGGCCCCTAATCTTGACAACATCACCAAGGTTCTAACCAAAGGCAATTAAATCAAATTTGAGCACACAATTAATTAATTCTTCAATCATCAAATGTCATATGGCAAGTGAATTATTCTATATTAATTAAATATTTATTAAATTAAATAAATCATTCCAAGAAAATCATTTTGATCAATTATCCTATTTAATTTATTAAATATCCTAGCACATTTAATTAATTAATAAATTTGTTATTTAATCATAAAAAAAGGAATTAATTTATTACGAAAGAGGAATCAATATGCAAAGAAAGAGTTAAATTGAAAATAAAATAAAATAATTGAATTGAGAGAGAAAATCAAACTTGAGATTATTTCTTCTTCTAAATTGAGATAACTTGAAATTAGAAAAACAATTAAATTGAATTATTAATCATTCTCTAAAATTGGAACTCCAAGCTTTTGAGAAAAGAAGTTTAGTTGCCTTGAAAAGACTCTTTTCTTGAATAAATCATATAATATGCATGGAATTAATTGAATTTTATGCCCAATGCAAACTCGAACTTATAATATGAATGCATTTCAATCAAACTATAATTGGAATCTATCTCAAGGTTAACTAAATTCGATCTCTCAATTATTTCAATTATCATAAATTGTGCTTTTTCTTGAATAATCTCAACCGCTCGTTGCTAATAAATCTTGACCATTGGTCTCTCTTTTGATTCTCTATAAATTCAGCCTTCATCTCCCATTCAAAGGACCTTGGAGATTTATTGCTATTATACAGTTTTTTCTCTAGAGTCATTGAAGATATTGTGCTTGCTTTTTTAGATTATTGCATCTTAGTTTAGCTCTTTTGCATATTTAGTTCAATTATGATTTCTTGAATTCATATAGCTTACTATTCATCCATCTTTCATCCATCTAGCATAATCTTGCATCCATTTAGCTTAATATCATGCTCATATAAATTAAATCCTTCATCTTGGTGTAGTCTAGTCACTGGTATTGCTTATACAAATCTGAGAGAAAGTCTATACTTACATATTTTAGAAGGCAATTGGTTGATTTGTTATGGTTTTTGTTATTCATGCTTATATCTATCTAACCATACATGTAATGACTTAATTGAAGTGTTGTGTCTTACAGCTTGCAGATACTTATTCCACTTTTCACACACGCAGATACCCTTATGATCAATCCTTGCATTTATGAGAAAATAATAAGAGGTGCCTTGATTGATAATGGTTCAACACTTAACATTTATTGTGTTGACTTATTAGATAAGATAAATTGAGATTATTTTTCTATCCATCCTAATCCTCTTTGTGTTCATGGATTTGATAATGTTCCTAGAGAGTCACTTGGTATAGCCATATTACCTATCAAACTAGGCCCTCTGACATTACCCACTCCTTTTCATGTCATTCCCATCAATATTAGTTATAACCTTTTTCTAGGTAGATCGTGGATTCATGCTATTAAACAAGTCCCTTGTACTTTTCATCACACAATTAAATCCATACATAACAATGAACTCCACACAATCAAGGTTGATCTTAATCCTTATGATCTTGTTTATGATGAATTATGATCCATATCTCACTTTCACACTACTATTCCTTCTAAAACACAATCTCCTATAGATAATGATTTAGAAGGAAATTTGGGTTCTTTAGACTTTACACCTACCTTTAGTAGATATAAGATCAACCAATCTAAGTGTGAAGCATTGAAAGAGCCTTGTGTGTCATTTATCCAAGCTTCTAAGATATTCCAACATCTTCTTTGAACACATGTTTTAACAATGACGAGGTTTATTTAAACCTTGAAACTAATAGTGAACCCTCTCCTCTAGACATTTCAATACCTATATCTAATTGTACACATGGTACAATTGACATGGTTTAGGATGTGTGTAACAGAGTTTTGAGGGTTATGAGAAATCAAACTCTTCCAATAATGATTTATGTTTTCAACCTCTTTCTTTTTTGACATCCTCTCCCACATTGTCTTTTGCATCCATGTCTTCTCATGTTTTATAAAAAGGTAATGTTTTGTCCAGTCTTATTCAAGGCAATTTGATTACCCTTATTTGGCCCAAATGAAGGACAATTGTAGATAAGACCTTGAGAATCCTACATTTTGTGTGTATCATCAATTCCTTGGCCATTACACTAATGAATGTGAAGCTTTTCATATTAAAATTTAACAATTCATCAATTATAGTATCATCCAAGTAAAACTGATGATGAGTGGCATCTTTGTCCTTACCATTATAAATAACATCTAAGTTCTTATTATGTATCTTCTCACTATGTGACATTGGAAGCTTACCTTTCGAGTAATCATTGTCATTCATGGTGGTACAATTTTAGTGAGCAACATAATAGTATATTTATTCTTTTTTCCATGCTTGGGAGGAAATAATAGTTTTTCAATAATTTATATTTGTAACTATGAAATAGGGAAAAGAATCAAAGCATACAATTAGGTAACCATGAAAACCTAACAAGTTATGATAAAAACTCCTAATACAATTGTATATGGTGAAAAGTGATGATAAATTATTGTAGAACCATAAAAATTAAACCACAAACAATCTAAGTCCTACAATGAAACATTCACAAATACCAATAGATATACCTAATATCATGTAAATCAGAAAAAAAAAACAATATTACCATTCACATGTCAAGTGGGGTTTCAATCTCCATTGTCTTCCTATCTCCATTGATCTTGTTTGATATATTTGCTCTTAGATTTTATGTGTGCACAAGAGCTCAATAAAGAATGGAAATGTGGTTGATAGTCTGGTTGCAAAAAGGCTTGATTACATAAGATTGATTAGACACCTTTATTTTATGATTAGACAATTAAATCATTAGGGTTGATAATGGAGGAGTGTATCCTCTTATATAGAAGACAATGTATGAAATGGAGGGATAAGATTAAGAGGTGTAAAGATAAATGGTTGGCTAGGATTAAAGGGTAGGTAGAGGAAATAATTAAATGATAAAGGGGGTAGGTAAGAGAAGAATGGCATGTGTCATGGGTAGAAAAGAATAATGAATGAATTAAATAAATAAAGATTTATTTAATTAATAGAAGAAGGATTAATTAAATAAATAAAATATTTATTTATTTAGGAAAAAAGCAATTTAAATAAATAAAAGTATTTATTTAAATGAGGAAAGGCTTAGAAGAGGATTAATGAATTAATTAAATAAATAAAGATTTATTTAATTAATAGAAGAATTAGGATAAAATAATTAAATAAATAAAAATATTTATTTAATTAGACACGACAATTTTAGGTGTCTACATTTTGCCCCTCTTTGATGCAATGCAGCTTGTCGCGCTAGCTCAAAGAAGATAAGATAAACTAATAAAAAGTTTCCCCATGATGGGAATGATATCCCCCCTTGAGAGATTGGATGAAAATGTTTGAAAAGATTGCAAACAATCTCTCGATAATAAAGAAAGAGCAGAAAGGACTAGCTAGATAGGATGACAAGGTCACGCAAGAAAAATACTGACTCAAGAGGAATCAATAGAATCATATATGTCTTAAGAGGCAAAAATTGATAGTTATGTGATGAACATATGCTACCAATTGGATAAGCTACTGAGAGGATTTACTCAAACAGGTGCCCTAGGGAAGACAATTGAAAACAAGGCTAGAATTGACAATTTTGTGATAAACATACGTTGCCAATTGGATAAGCTGATGAGAGGATTCACTCAACAGGTGCCCTAAAATAGGTAGGTTTGCTAAGCTAAATGTAGGATATGTCATTGAATTAATAAAATAAGGTGAGAGCTCTAGAGAGATAGGATATAGTGCAATGTGACTAACATATACACTAGGATGTAGTGCCATGTGATAGACATAAGCACTAGGATAGAAGTAGCACTATGTAATGAACATATGTACCACTAGGATAGGATAGGATAAAATATGCAACACTATGTGATGAGCATGAGTACTACTAGGATCGGCATGATTGATTTGATTGGATACAAGAGTACTTACCCTATATTGAGTCTCGAGAGAGATTCTCTGTGACACAACAATTACGAATAGATTTGACTACTGAGGACCATGTCATGATCAAGGAAATGGGATTGAGACACATTATGTATATGCTTGAGATTTGGGCAAAAAATAAGATTGTAAGCTACTTTGGTAAGAGATGGTCCTGCAGGGTCTACAAGAGGGGACAAATGAGATGATTCAGAGGCTGGTCCTTCGAGAGCTCATATTCCTTCAAGGCCTGCTTGCTCTAAGGGAGGGTCTTCATCATAGCTCTCTTGGATCCATTTTGTATTATGATGTAGACACCTTTGGGTGATTTTGTAGCCATGTGAGATTTTGAAATCATTGTATCATGACACTTTATTATTTTTTTGATATATATATGAGATGACTCATTCCTTCTGGCAACTATAGCATGTATTCCTATGTGATGCTTCTATATGCTTTATGATTATTTTATGATTCTTATGATTGGATGCAAATACGTACATGATGAAATGCAATGTGTTTTTTCTCTTTTCTAAGTTTACACATATTAAATGTAGGTGAGTATATGGTAATGATATGATATGATTATTTACAGGATGAGATGCACGATGTGTTATTATTTTGGCATTTTTATGTTTTATATCAGAATGCAGATACTAACCAATGATATATGCAAGATTTTATGTGATTGTTATATCTATATATATGAATGAAATTAGATATGCTAACATGTGATGAATCAGGTGCAAACTACATGAAATGCAAATATTTTTGGTGTATGATTATACTCAGTCATGTGATAGCAAGCTACATAGGGAAGGATAATGGAGGTCAATCAAGAAAGGGGTATGGAAGGTAGAAGATATGGAATTGAAGGAGCTTCTTGTGCTTTATCATCATTGAGATTTATTATGGCAAATAGGTTATGATAATCAAGGTATAGGTTAGACCCATAAAATCACTGTACCCATTTGCAAGGAGATCAAACTGTTGTAAAAAAGGAATGCCCCAATTCATATTAGACTCACAGTGTCCTCATATCCTTGGACAAGTCATAGCATTACTAAGAGATAATCCATAGACATCAAAGAATAGGTGAACATATCCCATCCTCATGTTTCTAGTCAAAGACATCCTGGAGATATAATCTCTAGTCAAAGACATCCTAGAAAAGCTAAAAGACATGTCACCAAAAGATAAAATCAAAAGATAACCAAGACTTGACACCAACACACAATTAAATCTTCAAGTTATTTGTGTTTCTTGCCACATATTAACATGTTTTATTTGGTCACAATGTTATCATCCTGATAAAGGATAGATTATGTTGAAAATCATGTTGTTGCCAAAGTCTGGTGAAAATTCAATTTGTTGAAAGCCCATTGCTTCTTTTGTCTCATCTGAAACTGACTGAATCCATGTAACTGATACCTTATTGTTAAGAAGAATGGATTTTTATTGCGGATTGGCAATGCAAGTGATCTTTTTATTTTGGAGTGTGCGTGGAAAGGAGGAATGAAAAGATGATGCTCCTCAAAACATGTGATGCTCAGGATACCACTTCCATCACTAGTTTAGGATTTTGCCACAGTTATAGATTGGACCTAATTTATTATGGATGGAAAAGGGTGAAAAAGGAGGATTTATTATGAATGGCTAACCAATATTAGGTAGATAAATAACAAGCCATGATGGGAATGGGTAAATTTTATTATGGATGGATAGGTTCTGAGTGTGTGCAAATTAAAAGGATGAGATTGAATACTGAAGGAGGGAGGAGAAATGTCTCTACACATGGCATCGATAACCCTATTTTCACCATGGTACTTTCCCAGGGTGCCATCAAAGTGGTTTTCACAGTTGGACGAATTTATTTCTCTTTACTTTTTTTGAATTTTTCAATTTTTTTGTGTCACAAGGCGCCCGTTTGCCAAGTTTTCACCAAGTAATGATTTTTTCTTTTTATGAATTTCTTTTGTATTTTTTATATTTAATATTTTTAATTATTTTTGAATTAGGATATTTTGAAGAGCTACATGTAAACCTTGGAAGGTGCATGTTGTGGATCGGGTCTTGCAAAGGCTCCCAATATAGTGTTGAGAGTTGATATGCACCTAATCCATAGACTATTGTGATGATGCAAGGACCAAGCCAATTGGGCTCAAATTTTCCTTTTTTTTCTCTGTCCTACTAATTTCTTGGATTCTCTTTGAGAACTAAGTCACCCACCTCATTTGTGCAAGGCTTTACCTTATGAATGTAGTTGCATTGTTCCTTGAATGAATGATATGTTGTTCCCTTGATTCTCTTCCTTGATGAAGGAACTAAGGTAGAATTACTAATGTGTGGACTATGTTTGCCCATATGCATGTCAAATAAAGAAGTTTGCGCATCCTTGATAACAAGGTCCCTTGATGAAGCTCCGTTAAAGGTCCATTGGTGTGATGTATCACCAAAAGGGAATGGATGTGTTGAACAAGTGGATGAGGAATGAAGGCTTATGATTGTGAAAAGAAGTGAAAGTAGCATGACATGATGGAGAATTAGGATCAACAAGTATTCTTTTTGACTTGCAATTTTAGAACATTTGCCCCCAGTTATTTTGATATTAGGGGAGATCAAATATTTCTCTTTTTCTTTCATAGGTTTTTAATCCTTGACTTTGATTTTTTCAGAGTTCGATAGCTTTTGATTTTGATTTAGACTAAAGGACTTCTCTTTATTTTTTACTTTTAGATTTTCCTTTTCAGGTCTTGAATTTTGATCCCCAATTAGTAAGGGCTTTAATAATTCTTGTTTATCCAAGTTTGGGAGAGGAGAGGAAATGGAATGAATGGATGAAATGGTAAGGCTATATGATTTCTCAAGAGGGTTGGTGATATATTCAATAGATTCTTTGTTGGAATCACTCTTAGGACTATTTATATCAAGAGTCACTTGCACCACTAGAGGAGATTTGCATTTAGACTTAGTAGCCACAACACTAGGTGGTTCACACCTAATTCCTTGGCATCACAACTTGTTTGTAGATTGTTCCTATAGACTAAATATATTAGGAGATAGTAGGAGTTGATCAACATGAAAGATATACTCACCACATCCTAGGTCTTCAATCTTGAAATTTTCTTTTAGCTCTGCTTGCTTTGATGTAGAAGTTTTCAATGATTCTGGATGCACATATGTTGATGAGGAATAAACTCTCGATTGACTAGGGTTGTTATTTCTGATCTTTCTCGTAGGCTATTGCAATATATGAATGGCTTTGGATCACCATTAATAGTTAATTCAACTCTATGATGTGGGAATCTGATACATTGGTGATATGTTGAGGAAACAACTCTGATTTCATGAATCTATGAACATCCCAAAAGTATGTTGTATGTGAGATCTAGATCAAGGACTTGAAAAACCACATCCTTTGTAACTTTCCCAACTCTAAGAAGTAAGGTGTCTGTACCTTTAGATGAGCAACCTTCATCATCATATGCTTTAATGGTAATAGAATGTGTAGAATTCATATCCTTTTCAAAATATCCTAATTGTTTAATAGTGATCAATGTACAAATGTTTAGACCTGCTCCTCCATCTATCAAGAATCATTTTATCTAGTTTTTATAAATAAAGGCTTCAATATGTAGAGGTACATTATGAGGCTAGGTTACGGATATGTCATTAGCTTCTGTAAATGTGAGGGTATATCGAATGGAAAGGTATGCCACCATGGCTTGAAACTAGTCCACATTCAGACCAGTGGGTATGAAAGTCTCTCTCAAATTTTTATCAAGGATAGCTTTATGTGTAGGTGATATCCGTAAAATATCAAAGATGGAAATTGATGAATAATGATGAACAACTAATATCCTAATCGATACTGAGAGGGGGGTGAATCAGTACAGACAAAAAATTTATTCAATAATTTGACACTCTCTTTACATAGGTAACCGATTTTCTATACCACTGTACTTAACCATAGAAATACCAGTTAAATAGAAATGCTTCAGACATCTAAACTAGTTAACCAAAATTACTTTAATAGATCTCACATCTTGATAGCTACTTTACCAGTTTAGTCATGCATGAGTAGCATCAATAATACCATAATCATTTAGGCCTGCATGCATATTCAACTTTAATCAAAACTACTCAATCATGACATGAAAACTCACAACCCATAACACAAAGATTTTTCATGTGGAAACCCAAATGGGAAAAACCACGGTGGGGATGAATACACACAAGATTTTTTTGAACTCTTTTGAAGTCCACTCTATTAGGAGCCTAGTCTGATTAAAGACTTTACAATAAGGTTTTGTTACGAACCGATCCTATTAGGGATCACACAGTTAAGGGATGGCTATAAAACCTGTTAAAGGTTGAAACCCTGTTAATGGTTACCTCGCTAGAGGATTTAAAGAACTCAATGAACTTGAGTCACATAGTTAGAGGATTTGCAAAAATCTTGTTAAAGCTACCTAGTCAAGGGATTTTCCTTTTGTTGAAATGGTTATAAGTCAATAGGTAAAGCTCTATTCTGATAACAACACTACTTGCTAAGGCGGATCCTTTTCAGCTCCTCTCCTCTGCAATCACACTCTGCAGATTTCACACTCTGATTTGGCAACTATCTCAACATGCGGACACACACACAAATTTTGCCAACACAAACAATAACAAACATCATCGACCTTATAGACAACAATTAGGTCGATAGCATAAACCCTAAACCCTAAACATTTTAGGTTTACAATTACAAGTGGTCCAATCCTGACTAGCCAAACATATTGCTTAGAGTGAAACAATCTAAAATAGATCTCAAGTCATTTTGCATCATCCAATCTTCATCGTATCTGGAAATCAATAACCCATCATGCACACATCACACACCGCTCAGAACATAGTGCATTCGTGAGGTAGGAATTCAATGCATTCGATCTTCACATGCAAGATCCTCAAGGAAATCCTTCACATGCACATAAATGATGTGGCATCCCGATCCTTATCCTTATCATTCATAAAATACCATCGGTTGCACTACACAAGCCATACTAGAAACCCTAGAACTAAACCGAGACTACCAACCGGTAGTCACACTTAGTGAACCCCAACACCGGTCCACTCCATCCCAGTTGACCATAACCGCTTCCAATCTTCATACTCATACATATCGGTTCACTTGCTTGAGCATATATTGTCATCAATGACAACATACACTATCATTGCTTCATCATATGCCAACAATATCCCCCTTTGGCATTGATGAAAATACTCAGTGTATCACTGCTTAGTATCTACACCATGCTTAATAACATGTACCAGTTGACATATACCAGTTCAAATATCACAACCACCACCATCTAGACTGGTCAGTGTGCGTTCTACCATATATCTTCATCATCAGATATCTTTTCCCCCATACATCATCAGATTCTTTGCCATCAGATATCTTCTTCCCCTTTGATAGCAATGCCAAAGTGGAGGCACAAGCTTCCAATCTCCACTATGTTACTCCCCCTGTGGAGTAGCATCCTTCAACACATCAATCCTATAATATTTTCCACTGTAGTACCTAACTGATATGGAGCACACATTTTTAATTTACTTCATCAAGGGGCAAAACCCCTAATTCACCTCTCAAATAGGTAAATGTAGTCTTCAGTAAGGGCTTAGTGAATATTTCTACTAACTACTCCTTACTGGAAACATGTTCTAATACAACCTCTTTATCTGAACCTTTTCTCTCAAAAAATGATACTTGAGCTCAATATGCTTTGTCCTAGCATGCAATACCAGATTTTTGGAAATATTGATTGCACTAGTATTATCACAAAAAATACTCACCGATTCAGATATAGGCACTTTGAAGCCATTCAGTACATGCTTCATCCAGATTGCCTGAGTGCACTTCATAAATTCTGCCACATACTTTGCTTCAGCTGTAGATTGGGAAATATAGCTCTCCTTCTTGCTCATCCATAAGATTAGTCTTCTACCAAGGAAGAATGCTCCACCAATTGTGCTCTTCCAGTTGTCCACATTACCTGCCCAATCTACATCGGTAAACAATTTGAGACCAAAGTCACCATTGTATGGATACCACAATCCATAATCAACTATCCCTTTCAAATACTTAAGAATATTTTTTACCACTACCAAATGAGATTCTCTTGGACTCTTCTGAAAATGGGCCACTATGCCTACTGCATGAGCAATATCTGGTTTGTTGTGCACCACATAGTGCAACTTACCGATCATTGATTGGTACTCCTTCTCATTCACTAACGCTGAGTCATCCTCCTTGGTCAATTTGCAGCTGATCACCATAGGTGTTCCAATCGGTTTGCTCTCCTCCATGCCAAAGGTCTTCAATACCTCTTTGATATACTTGGACTGGGTAATGAAGATACCTTCCTTCATCTGCTAAATTTGTAGACCAATGAAGAACTTTATTTCTCCAATAAGAGACATCTCAAACTCTTTCTTCATTTCATCTATGAATGCATGGATCATTTCATCATCTCCTCCGAAGATTATGTCATCTACAAATACTTCACAAATCAAAATCTAATCACCTTCAGATTTTAGGTAGATGTTGTTGTCCTCACTTGTTCTCTAAAATCCTATCTTCATAAGACCAGAGTGTAACCATTCATACCATGCCCTTGGTGCTTGTTTCAATCCATACAGGGCCTTGTGTAATCTACACACCATGTTACTATCTTCTGACAAAGCAAACCCATCTAGTTTCTCAATATACACTTCTTCTTCTAGGATTCCATTTAGGAATGTAGGCTTCACATCCATCTGGTATACTTTGAATCCCTTGATATCTACAAATGCAAGTAGCATTCAAACACCTTCTAGTCTAGCCACTGGGGCCAAGGTTTCTCCATAGTCTTCTCCCTCTTCCTGAGCATATCCCTTGCATACAAGTCTTGCCTTGTTCCTTACCATTGTGCCTTCTTCATTTAGCTTATTTTTGAAAACCCATTTGGTACCAAATACATTCTTATGTTCTAGTCTAGGTACCAAGGACCATGTTGCATTCTTTTCTATCTTGTCCAACTCCTCTTCCATTGCCTTAATCTAGTCTTTGTCAGTAAGTGCCTCTCTAGTGGTCTTAGGCTCAATAACTAAAATCGTGCAAGATTTTTCTTTCACCTTTCTCCTTGTGAATATCCCTGCATCTTTATCTCCTATGATCTGCTTCAGATCATGATGTAGTTTCACATACCTAGGAATGACCCTAGCTAGCTCTTCTTGCTTTTCCTCTTCTTCTTCCACTTCATCTTCTTCTTCACCTATTATAGCTTCTACCAGTATAGGAATAGTGAGGTCTTTCTGGTGTTTGCAACTTGTTTCCTTCTTAACCAGTTCCTAGAAGTTTATACCTGGTTCATCTTCCCCTTACTTGCTGCAGGTTTCCTCAGGCTTCTCAAGGGATTCATCAACCCTAACATTGATACTCTCAACATTTTTTTGAGTCCTGTTGTTGTAGCATTTGAGAGCTTTGCTTTTAGTGGAATATCCCAGAAATATTCCTTCATCACATTTAGCATCAAACTTACTCAGATGCTCACCTCTCCTGATATAGCACTTACTACCAAACACTTTAAAATAACTCACATTAGGAGTTCTCCAATTCCAGTGCTCATAGGGAGTTTTTTCTTTACCTTTCTTGATGAATACCCGGTTCATGGTATAGACTGCAGTGCCTACCACTTCTCTCCAAAAAGTGTGAGCAACCTTTCCTTGGATCAGCATAGTCCTAGCCGCTTCAACTACAATCATGTTATTCCTTTCTACTATGCCATTCAACTGTGGTGTCCTTGGGTCAGACAACTACCTCTTGATGTCATTCTCTTCATAGTACTTATTGAATTCATCAGAAGTGAATTCACCTCCCTGATCGGTTCTTAGGCATTTTATTCTTCTGTCACTCTCCTTCTCTACCAATGCTCTAAAGGCTTTGAACTTTCCAAATGCCTTAGACTTGTCTTTCAATAATGTGACCCACATCATTCTTTAGAAGTCATCGGTAAGAATCATGAAATATCGATCTCCCTGAATGCTTCTAGTTTTCATTGGACCACACAGATCAGTGTGCACTAGATCAAGTAAGTTCTATGCTAAAAAAGACTTACCTTTAAATGTTGAGGAAGACATCTTCCCAAGTTGACATTCTCTGCATCAAGTATTCTCTGATTTGTTTAGCAAAGGCAATCCTCTTACTACCTTGATCTTACTGCCTTGATCTTACTAGCCTTTACAATATTATCAAAATTCATATAAAAAAGTCTCTTATGCCATATCCAATTGTCATGAAACTTCACCATTAGGTACTGACTAATATTGGCATTCAGCTAAAATAGGTTTCCTCTGGTCTTCTTACTGGTGGCAATAAGTTCACCACTCTTTCCAACTATTCTACAGACTCCACCTTTGAACTCTAGAATGAGTCCTTTGTCATTTAGCTAAGAAACACTCAAAAGGTTGTGCTTAAGGCCTTCCACCCAGTAGACATCATCCGCACTACTCTTTCCATTTAGTGAGATGTATCCTTTTTCTTTCACCATGCAAGGTGCATCATTGCCAAACTAGACAACACCTCCATCATATTCTTCCCGAGATATAAACTTTCTCCGGTCATCGATCATGTGGTCAGAACACCCGCTATCAATGATCCACTCATTAGAGTTGTCAATGTGAGAGAGAAGGGCTTTCTGATCAGACACCTCTTCCTTTATTGCTACAAACATTCTGTCTTCATTCTCTTCATCCTTAGATTCTTCATTAGTAACACCTTCATCCACTACAACAAGACAATTTCTCCTACCTCCTCCTTTATACTTTCTAAACCTTTCTGGTTTATCCTTATTGTCATTGTTAAGATAGTTAATAGCTATATGTCCTATCTTATTGTAGGAAAAACATTTTAGAGGAATCTTACCTCTATATTTTCCGGTGCCTTTTGGAGGCCTCTTGGCAAGAAGAGCTTCAAACTCCATCAAAATCTCCTCATCATCCATGTCTCTGCTTGGCCTAGATTCATAACTATTGTTGACTTCTTTTCCTTTTCTGGTTGGTGTGGAGGAAATAGATGGTCTAAAGGTAGACTCTGGCTTTTGAACACTACCATCATAGCTATTCAATTCATATGCAATCAACTTTGCAATGATAAAGTCTAGAGATACCTTTGTCTTGTCGATAGACCTTAACTCTTGAATAGCGGCAACCTTGATTTCATAGACTAGTAACAATGATCTCAGAACTTTACTAACAATGGTGGCATCATCGATTGTTCCACCAGTGCTCTTGATATCTCCAACCACAATCTTCATCCTTATGCCATATTGCTGAATGGTCTCACCCTCAACCATCCTCATGTCTTCAATTTTTCCTCTAAGGCTTTCTTCCTTAGCCTACTTGACATGCTCATCACCTCCATAAATGGTTTCTAGTGTGTCCCATACATCCTTAGGATTGTCCTTATCTTGTACATCAATGAACTCAATATTGGACAGGCTGCTAATAAGGGCTTCCATGACTCGCCCATTTTCTTGAATCTCTCTTTTCTGATCATTGATCAAAGTGCCAGTGGGGATTACATAGACATTCTCAACATAGCTCCAGTGTTGAGCCCCCAAAATCTTGATATAAATCTTCATTCCGTCCTTCCATATTTTGAAGTTATCCCTATTGAACTTGGGACCTTCCCTCTTCATCATTAAAGTGGGATCTTTTGCCTCAAGCAGTTAAGCTTATATCACCGAGGACATGGAGTTTCTCTGATACCAATTGATGAATAATGATGAACAACTAATATCCTAATCGGTACTGAGAGGGGGGTGAATCAGTATAGACAAAAACTTGCTTCAATACTTTGACACTCTCTTTACATAGATAACCGATTGTCTATACCAGTGTACTTAACCATACGAATACCGGTTAAACAAAAATGCTTTAGACATCTAAACTGGTTAACCAAAAAATAGATCTCACATCTTGATATCTGCTTTAATAGTTTAGTAATGCATGAGTAGCATCAATAATACCACAATCATTAGCACTGCATGCATATTCAACTTTAATAAAAAACTACTCAATCATCACATGAAAACTCACAACCCATAACACAGATTTTTCACGTGGAAACCCAAATGGGAAAAACCATGGTGGGGATGAATACCCACAAGCTTTTTTTGAACTCCTTTGAAGTTCTCTCTGTTAGGAGCCTAGTTCAATTAAAGACTTTACAATAAGGTTCTATTAGGAACCGATCTTGTTAGGTATCACCCTGTTAAGGGATGGCTATAAACCCTGTTAAAGGTTACCTCACTAGAGGATTTCAAGAGCTCAATGAAATTGAGTCACTTGGTTAGAGGATTTGAAACAAACCTATTAAAGCTACCCAATCAAGGGATTTTCCTGCTATTGAAATGGTTAGAAGTCATTAGGTAAAGCTCTGATCTGATAACAACACTACTTGCTAAGGAAGATCCTTTTCGGCTCCTCTCCTCTATAATCACACTCTATAGATTCCACACTAGTTTGGCAAGTATCTCAACATGTAGACACACACACAACTTTTGCCAACACAAGCAATAACAAACATCATCAACCTTATAGACCACAATTAGGTCAGTAGTATAAACCCTAAACCCTAAACATTTTAGGTTTACAATTACAAGCGGTCCAATTCTGACCATCCAAACATATTGCATAGAGTGAAGCAATCTAAAATAGATCTCAATTCATTCTGCATCATCCAATATTCACTGCATCTGGAAATCAGTAACCCGTCATGCACACATCACACACTACTCAAAAAATCATGCATCCTCGAGGTAGGCATTCAATACATTCAATCTTCACATGCAAGATCCTCAAGGAAATCCTTTACATGCACATAACTGATGTGGCATCCTGATCCTTATCCTTATCGTTCACAAAATACCTTCAGTTGCACTGCACAAGCCATACTGGAAACCCTAGAACTGAATCGAGACTACCAATTGGTAGTCACACTTAGTGAACCCCGACACTGGTCCACTCCATCTTGATTGACCATAACCGCTTCCAATATTCATATGGTGCATACCATTTCACTTGCTTGAGAATATATTGACATCAATGACAACATACACCATCACCGCTTCATCATATGCCAAAAAAAATGATGGCGGGTGTCTTCCCTAGCTGGTCTACAACATCATACTCATTCTTTGTGGATGAAGAGGTTGTGGGCTTGGATGGAACACCTTGCAAGGTGACTTTACCTCGATGGGTTGTGACATTACATTTGGAAGTTTAATTTTTGGAGGATGAAGAAGATGGTCCAATTCCTTTCAAAACAACTTTACTCCTTTGGGTAGGACCTTTAAGATTTTTGTCCTTCATAATTTTAGTAGAAACATGAAACATGAATGTCCATTGAAATATGACTAATAGTGGAATCATAATCATAGGGCATTTTAGTATAATTAGTTTGATTATCTATTTTGGCTTTTCCCTTGTCATGTTTAGTAAATGGCTCCTTGAACATTGCATGTTCTTCATTGGAGGTGTGACCCCCCCCTTCTATGTCACCTCTGTCAATGAGGTCCTATATGATATTCTTCAATCTATGACAATTGCTAGTTAAATTCCCTTTACTCTTGTGATATTCATAATATTCATCATCATTCTACCAATTTGGTTTTACTTTTGGCTCATATGGTGGATTATCTGGTAGTGTTGTGAGCTTGTTTGCCACTAACTTCTTGAATGTGGTTTCAATTGGTTCTCCTAATGGGGTGTATTTTCTTTGAGGTTTTGATTTCCTTTGATTGTTCACTTGATTGTTTGAGTTAGAAGAGCTTGCACTAGGGAAAGTTATCTTAGGTTTCACAATATTTGCATCTACTATCCCATCATTGACTATGTTCTTATTCTTGTTCCAAAAGTGAGTTTTTCCTTTCCCATTTGATTCCTCTATGTTCTCTTTGAATATCCAGATGATACCTTGTTCAATACGGACTATTTATATCACCATTCCTTTTTCAATTGCCTCTTTGAAGGTAGACAAACAAGCTTTTTTAAGCTCATATCTTATATCCTTGTTGATGTTTTGATTGAATATTTCTACCATTTGTTTTTGTGGTATATCACAAGAGCATCAACTAGCAAGACCTCTCCATCCTGTAAAAATCAAGAGAAGGATTCCCTATGTTTTTGCTTAGTATTGCATAAGGTGGACACTGACACATTTGTTTCAATGTATGATAAATGTTGTATCAAATCCTCTGCTAGATCACCCCATGAATTAATTCCATGTGGAAGTTGGGAGAACCATTTCATAACTTGTTCACCTAGGATTTGTGGGAACAATCTCATCAAGTATGTTTCTTCTACTACTACCTCAATGCAAGCTATGAAAAAAAAACTTATGTGTGCCTTAGGATCCCCTTTGCCTTTGTATTTGTCAAACTTTGGTATTAAAAAATGTGGAGGGAATGGAGGCATTGGAATGCTTCTATTAAATTGGTAAGGACATATGTCCTTCATTATGTATTGTTTCTTTTGTGTATTCATGTCTGCCATTTGCCTTTGTAAGTCATTTATTTGTTGTTGCAAGTCATTCTTGGGTGGTGTCTTCTCTCTTTGACCTAGTTCCATGCCTGAACCACTAGGCAGAGGAGGAGGGATATAATGCATATATGGATGGTATTGATCATATATGTGTTCATATGGAGGAGAGATGTAATTATAGCTTGGATATGGACCACTTGGCATGGTATTATAGTGAGGAGCACTAGGTCTAGGTCAATACATGTCATGACCATGGGGATGCGAGGTGTCATAAGAATGATGTTGGATATTGCCCCCAAATTTGACATATTGTCTCCTCGTGTCATGATTTTTAATGTTTGATTGAGTGTAATTGTATGAATTAGTATTATCTTGGGTATCATCATGGTCATGCATGGTGGTAGTTCTTCTCCATGGGAAAGGATTACTGTACGGTTGTTCATGAGAGGTTATATCATAATTGGCATGAGAATGAGTGTATGTGTTTGAAATCTCAAGTTTTTGAAATAGGGATGAAGGTGACTCAAGCATGATACACTCTTTCTTACCACCACTATTGGGCCTCCTTTGTCTTGTGTTAACTTGATTTGATTGATTTGGTTCATCCTCCAAAATCTATGACATATCAAATCCATGAGGTATTCTTGTCCCACTTTGTGCCATGACTTGTAGGAAATAGTGTTTATCCCTTTCCATGATTTCTTGAACCAATATGTTAAAATGGAGATCCATGATAGTTCTCTCAACTTTTGTAGAATCCACAAATGCATTGTCATTGTCATTATCATTTCCATTTTTATTGTCATTGTTGTTATTGTTGTCATTATATTACTGTAGTGTTCAAATGGATTTTAGAATTCATCTCCATCAAAATCATAATTACTCATGTTTAAATACCTTAAAGCTTCTTCGACTTCCATTCTAGACCTTGTGAACGGGTTTCAACCATGGACTAAAGTCTTGACCAAAAAATGAAAGGTAGGATGAAAATGCAAAGACTATGGAAGACTAAGAGGTGTATGAATTCTAGATGAATCTAGGGTAAACTTGCAATATCCAAGAGTTTAAGACCAAAGTAGGAGAGTAAGGTGTGTCTTCCAAAGAGATGATGGATCTCTTGATGAGGTAAGTTGACCTTGACTCAAGAAGACCAAATGAGATGCTAAGATGATGGATCTTGATGTGGGACTCACCTAGTGTTGTGTTGTAGTAGGTTTGCAAAGTTTGATGAGGAAATATTTTTGCATACACTTGAAAACATGACAAAAATAGTGTTTCTTTGTGTTTTATTGAAGATTTTTGAGTGTTTTGATCATGCAAACACAAATCCTATGGCTAGCTAGGATAACAGTTATTGAATCTCACATGGGGGGTTACCCCGAGCTACACAATTCAGAGATGATACTTAGGTGCTTGACCCCGTTGGATCCCCTCCATGACAGTCACTTCTCCATGGAATCCAAGCACTAGTCCCCATGAAAAATCCCCATGGAGAAATTTGTATCTCTACTAAGAACCATAAGAATGTGAGCTGCTTCAGAGGATTTGACCTCCTGCGCCAACAACTAGAAGGTTTTCGGCTTCTAATATAAAAGGTGTCTAGTAAGGGAATCTGTTTGAGTGGCGATACATACGGTAGCATATGCTCCATTAAGGAAGGCTCCCAGCCTATAGAGGTTGCTCTCTATAGGGTTTATGGGGAGACATGTTGTCGGTATGAACTAATCAACACCCGTTGCTTGCAACTTTCATCATAAACACATTTATTTATAATGACTTGGAAGAGCTTGGCGTTATCTTGTTACCACTTGGGTCATTCCCTCTCACTTGTCCTTGTGGGCTACTTGGGAGGTAGGCCCTCTAAAAGGAAACACAAAAGTAGCCTATTGCTCAAGACACAAAAGACGCTTGTTCATTTTAGAGCACCAATTGAAGTGTTTTGCTAGACTAAAGAAGACAAAGAAAGCAATTTCAAAATAAAATCTTTGCCAAAGGTTTTGCAAAAAAAACTTAGTAATTTTGAAATAATACCCCTCCTGCAAGAACACAAGTTAGGTAAATTTTATATCCAAAAGACTTTGTAAAATAGGGGCCTTCGACAACATGTTTTTTGATAGATTCAAAGATTTGATTTTCCATGAGTTATTTTGCATCATAAAAAACAAACCACCTATACAATTTCAAGACATTTCTACAAATGTAATAAAATCCCAAAAAATTGCTAATTTGCATCAAAATTTATTTTTTTATGAAAAATCATAAAAAATCATAGAAAATTCAAATGTGATCCAAAAAATCTAATTTTTTTAGTGGAAACTCCTGATACCATTCCCAACTTGCATATAAAAATTCTTGCAAACATTGAAATCAATTTGTGAGATATGATCAAAATATTGAAAAACCCCAATTTTTAAAGATCTAAATTTTCATGAATTATTTTTCATCAAAATTAAAATCACAAAGAACAGATCCTGTTTGTAATTCTGAGAAATTTTTAAAAATGTAAGAAAATCCTAAAAATTTGCTAATTTTTTATGATAAATCATACAAAATTCATAGAAAATTCACATATTCTCCAAAAAAAAATTGAATTTTGGACTGAGCACTTCTACGACTGTTCTCAACATGCAAAAACTATTTGACGCAAAAATTCCAAGCCATTTGTGATATTTAATCAAAACATTATAAAACACTAATTTTTAAAGATCTCATATTTCATGACATATTTTGCACCCAAATTTTAATCACAAAAAATAGACCCACTATATAATTATGAGAAATTTCTAGAAATGTAAGAAAATCTGAACAATTCGCTAATTTCTCTCAAAATTAATTTTTTTATAAACAATCATAAAAAATTCATAGAAAACTCAAATATGCTCCAAAAATTTTGAATTTTAGATTGAACACTCCTGATATTGTCACCAACCTTCCAACAAAATTTCGTGCAAAAATTCCAAACTTTTTGTTAAATCGGTTCAAATATTTCCATAAGCTTAATCTTGTGCCCAAAACCCTAGCTACACAAGGTTATTCTCCAAATTGTTTTACAAAACAACAATATAGGGTTAGAAAAACCTGCAAAAAACATAGATCTAATGAACTGGTGTAAAAGCACAAAACTGTGTCACGTTTCAAGCTAACTTATCAACACAAACAAATTTAAGTAATTCTAACTAATAACTAGTTTTAGTCAAATATATGGTCTATATAGATTCATTATAGCTAAGTTATATATGGGCCACAACTTTTCCAGTTGGAAATGTCTATTAAATGTATATTTTATACTTCTTTTGGTTTAATTAAAAAAGTAAGTAAAACTCTATGTTTCAACAACTCCTACTCTTATAAATAATTTTCTTTTTGAAATGTAAAAATACCCTTTTATAGATCTATAAATAAATTTTCCAAAATATATATCTTTTAATATTTTAATTAGTTTTTTATAGTTTATATTTTATATTTTATTTTTATTGAAAGTAGGTCATCAACACTAAAATATAAGATTGATTATCTTGTCAACGAAAATACAAAAATTTATTTAAAAAATTTGAAAAGAATATGATGCAGTAGAGAAAAGAATTTATGTCAAGATGATATAATTCTTTTTTAATTTGGATAAATAATTAAGAAAAAAAGTGGTGGGAATTGGAAAGAGTTATATTTCAGCACACGCAACTTTTCAAATTTATTGAAAAATATATATTTATAAAAAATAGTAAAAAATATATCCATGAACTAAAGTTTCAAGTTATCAATATACAAAAAAAAAAATCAAGAAAAAAAGGTAAAATTACTAAATAAAGTGTGGTGGCTTGTGTAACTTCAATTTCTGCATTTTTTCAGCAACTAAATTATTGTGATTACTTTTATAAAAACTACATTCAACTAATTTTTTAATTTTTTGACATAAGAATATAAATTTTATTAGTTTACATCATTTCAAAATTAAAAATATATATTTCACTTTCTATTGACTTAATTTAAAAAGTTGAATCAGCATTGACCATTTCCTTTATAAAAGTGTGACACAACTTTGCACTTTTACCTAAAAAAAATTCATGTCCCGCTGGGCATGCCAAAAATGTGTATGGTGAAAAGTGATGATAAACTATTGTAGAACCATAAAGATTCAACTGCAAACAATCTAAGTCCTACAATAAAACATTCATCAATACCAATAGAGATACCTAAGATCATGTAAATCAACAAAATAAAATAATATTACCATTCACTTGTCAAGTAGGGTTTCAATCTCCATTGTCTTCCTATCTCCATTGATCTTGTTTGATATATTTGCTCTCAGATTTTATGTGTGCACAAGAGATCAACAAAGAATAGAAATGTGGTTGATAGCTTGGTTGCAAGAAGGCTTGATTGCATAAGATTGATTAGACACCTTGATTAGATGATTAGACAATTAGATCATTAGGGCTGATAATGGAAGAGAGAATCCTCTTATATAGAGGACACTGTAAGAAATTGAGGGATAAGATTAAGAGATGTAAAGATAAATGGTCAGCTGGGATTAAAGGGTAGGTAAAGGAAATAATTAAAAGATAAAAGGGGTAGGTAAGAGAAAAATTAAGAGATGAATGACATGTGTCATGGGTAGAAAAGGCTTATGAATTAATTAAATAAATAAATATTTATTTAATTTAGAAAAAGGATAATTTCAATAAATAAAAGTTTATTTAAATGAGGAAAGGATTAGAATTGGATTAATAAATTTATTAAATTGATAAAGATTTATTTAATTACTAGAAGAATTAGGATACAATAGTTAAATAAATAAAAATACATATTTAATTAGACAGGACAATTTTAGGTGTCTACAACACTCAATAAAGAAATAAAGATAAGATACTCAAATTAAAATGCAAACCATATGCATAAATCTTCTTCATTGACCTCCATTGGCATTCTTTTTCCTTGAAATTGGATTTTTGTGCATCTCATCTACAAGCACAAATGTAAGTGAAAATCAAGTTGATTACGAGCTGAAAATCATAACAAAAGGATACTCAAATTATGGTTGGGAATGATTGATGAAAGAGGTCAATTTATAGACAAATTGAATGAGAGACCGAAATTAGCATGATAAATTGGAAGAAGCAATTTCATTCAAAATTGACATGATAAACTTCTATGCAATAAATATGACATATTTCTATGCAAGATTATGACAAATTGCTAAGACAATTCATTACAAATTTCTAAGATAATTCATGACAAATTAACCATGAAATAAGCTTTCAAATTATGACAACATTAAGCATGTAAATTGGAGCCCAAATTGATGGAGAAATTAGTGTGAAATGTAAGGAGAAAAAGGTGAGAGAAAATTAGGTGGCATTAATTAATAAATTTACATTTATTAATTAACTCACAAAAAGGAGTGAGATTAGCCAATTAAATATTTAATTTAATTGTGACATGAGACACTTAGGATAAATGAATAAATTTTTTTAACCTAAAGAGAAGTGTCAATAGGATCAAAATGATTAAACCATAAAATTCTAGAAGATAGACTAAGAATGAAATAGGATCTTGATATAATCAAAGCAATAAATACATGATGACAATAATGATCAAAAGGACAATTGGTCACAATGACTTGATAATGATATGAAACCAATAATGATTGGCAAAGACTAATGACAAATTAGTCAAGCATAATAAAAATATTGATTTGATAGATGACAACTGACAAGGATCAATGACTAATCAATCCAAATTTGATGAGGATTGTGTTGGCATTCTACACTCTTATGAGAATAGTTGATGTTGTCATTGATGGCAACCAACTGGCAACTCACCAGCAATTGGTTTCTACATGCCTGACATCACAAACTTCATACATCAATAGACACTGGCACCGGCAGGCACTTACACTAACATTCAGATTACATCAGCAACAAAGCATACCGGCACTACAGCGGACATGGGATGAACTTTTGTTTATTGTAATATAATTATCTTTTGTAAGCCGACATGGTATATTTTAAAAGACTCATGTATATGTATGAGATCTTATAGGTCATTTTGAGAGTAGAGGAGATGATATGTATTGTAGAAAATAATTGTTTAGTGGCAGCGAAGGTTTTCAGATAAGGTATCTATCTGAGCTTAAACGAGTACTGAACCTGACATTAGAGATGTTTTTTTGAGTAGTACATTGTATTGGATTAAATTATCCATTTTTGTAGTCAGTGTGACTCTTCATTAAGCAGTGAGCTCTAGGCTATTGGCCTCCCTACATGTGTAGGCCCCTTATTATAAGTAGTATTTATTCATTGGCCAGTGAGTAAATATTGTGGGTCACAAATCCCACTAAGGTTTTTCCCACACCAGGTTTCCTCGTTAAATATCTTGTGTTATGGTGTGTTTCTATGATGTCTCTATTATTTTTGTTTACTACAATAATTCTTATTTACCGATACACTATTTTGGGTTGCAAAGCTATCAATAAGTTCAAATATTCTACTAACCGGTTAGACACTGATTCACCCCCCCCCCCCCCCTCTTAGTGTCTTTGGGATTGTCATTGAATCTAACAATTGGTATCAACACCTAGTCCTCTATTTGCAAAATCCTAATAGCTTGAGGGAAATTCTAACACCGGTACAGATGGAGAACTTAAGAAAATAGTTGGAAGGAGCTCTTGCAAATTTTGATGCAAAAAAATTGAAGAATATCAAACTTGTAGATGATCTGAGGACTGCTAAGGAATTCATTAAAGGACTTCAGGAGAACCTGGTTATAGCACAGAATAAAATAAAGGAACTTCATGAGAAGATCTAGAATGATGATGATGAAAAGGAAACTCTCAGAGACATTGCAAATAAGTTGAGACAAGAAAATAGTAATATGAAGAATGAAATGCAAGATATGACTATGAGGTTATGTAAGGATATTGAAGATAGGAATAAGAATGAAGAAGACTTGAGTAGGAGACCTAATGATGCTAGAAATGAAAATCTAAGACTTGGTCATGAAAATGATATGCTAAAGACAAATCTGATTCACATGCAACATGATAAAGATGAGCTTGTAACACAAGTTGGAATTTTGGAAAATGAGTTGGTTACTGCAAATAAACACAAAGACAAATTCAAGAAAAGTTCAAAAGAACTTGATGAAATGCTTAAAAGATAGAAACCTAATGCAAATACAAATGGACTTAGATTTGAAATTGGAGAAAGTTCTGGTACTACAAATAATCAAGATCAGAACAAACCAGTAAGACAACCTAATTCTTATAAATTTAAAGAGAAATGTTTCAATTGTAACAAATATGGTCATAGAGAAAATCAATGTAGATTTAAAAATAATCAGAATATAAACTCACCCACTGGTCAATGTTCCAAATGCAACAAAGTTGGTCATAATTCAGAAAATTGCAAAATGAATGTGAAATGCTATGTTTGTGGAAGATTTGGGCATTTATCTAATCAATGCAGATCACAAACCGGTCAAGGATATGGAAAGGCTATTTAGAGGAATAATGTAACTTGTTATGCATGCAACAAGATTGGACATATTGCAAAATTCTATAGAAGCAAGAATACACCGGTGAATAAAAAAAGATCTAGTTTGAAGGGCAAAGAAAATGTCGATGAAGTAAAAAATGAATTTTCAAAACAATGGATTAAGAAGAGTGATTAGAGAACTCATGAAACTATCTCTGCATTGGTAGAATAGAGTAATCCTCCACCAGTAGGAGATTCTTCATCTAACTGAGGAATAATCCTTAAGGGGTATTGCAGCAAGTTGAAAATCATGCATTCTACCCTTAGTTGATGGTGAGAAGATACATTTATTCTTTACTGGTGGATGTGTTAATTTTTCACTTAATCGACGAGCATTTAATGCGGTTGTTGAAAGATATTTCATTATATAATATCAGAAAACCCTCATTTTGAACTCAACAAGCATTCAAACAATTAGAGAGCGCAAAACTAAGCAAGGGCATTCTAAAGTGAAGCTGCAAAGTGATTTTTCAGGCATTCAGAACTTTGGTTAAGAGGTATTTATCTTTGAAATGGTATCCTCATCTTTTGTTCCTAAGTTTATTTATAACCCTACCATTATGGAAAACGTCAAATGCCCTAGACCCATATTTAAGATTATCCCCGAGATTGCAAAGCATGATGATTTTGCTGGAGCTTTTTTGAAAATTCCGAAGGGTGTAGCATTTGTAGAAGACCCTAGAATCTACATACATTACAACATAGAAAACCTAGGGATTGGGGATTTTAAGAATATATTTAATGAGGTTATTACCGATGAAAATGGTGTGATTAAACCTGAACATAAGACTGTGAAAGACTTAGGTTTTGTAGAGATTCTGAACATTCTTGAATTTCCAAAGGAAGTTGTCAGACTTGTATTGAGCAGAGTCCATGGAGAGTTCATGTGGATAGAGTCAGTTTGCAAGATAACCAAGGAAGGAATTAAGGTAGTTACTGGTTTGCCTTCAACCGGTAGTAGGCCTAATAAAACCAATAAAATACCTAACAAGGGAGTTATGGATTTTATCGGAGCCACATATGATAGCAGGTCACTTAGAGTGAATGATGTTAAGGACATAAATGTGAGATATGTGAGTATGGTACTAGGATACAAAGCAACTCATGCAAATAGAATGAATTATGTTTCTAGCCTTTGTATTCACAGTGCATATGAGATGGTGAACAATAATGCTAAGATTGATGTGTGTGAATGGCTTAAAGATGAACTGATTAATAACTTAAAGAAGATTAAGGTAGACAAGAAAGGTACTTTCCATTTTGGAAACCTACTAGTATTCCAAATGCTATACTTTACCAAAGAGATACCCGACATAGGTCACAAGGATTTTGGTTATGACATCTTGGTAGGAAAATAGATACAAGAAGCTTTCACCGGTATGGGTGCTGCCAGTGTTAAGAACATCATAGACTACTTCAAAACATTTCAAACTAAGATGAGAGAAAGAGAGAGACTACCACAGAGCATAATCGACAAGCATGACTGTAATGCCCCGCCAGGAAACCCTAAAGGGATTAAGCCATAACACAAGAATAGAGTGCAATAATTTTTTTTTAAAAAGTTACACCACATCAAGATACAACAAGATATCAAAGATTCAGATTAGATAGCGGAAGACATCAACTAACACCTAAAGAGTTTCCCAACGAGATTAGTTAAATATCACAATTCACTTAACTCACACAATTAATCCAATAAGCTGAATATCTTAATAACGAGATAATTCTTAATCAGGATAATTTCTTTCAAAAGATGGAAATATAAATCACAAGCAAAGATTCATCCAATAAGATCTATTCATAATCTTCATTCAAGCTTTTCATTTAAAATTACAAGCCATTCATCTAATATTCTAATACACTAGAATTTCATCATAAACATATGAGATCTTTCAAGCCTACTTAATTTCCTTAACAACAACTGAATCTATTCCGTTACTCTAAGTTATAATCTTTCATATTCCAATCTACTACATTTAAAAGGTGATTGCATACATGCATCTACGATGAATCTCATCTAAACCACTTATGCATACGATCAAAATGACATTCAAGAAGGAACTGCATATAAACATTTAAAGTTAATTCCATCTATTTCATCTCCTATTTATCATCTTCCACTCCTATCAATTACACTCACCTATGCATGTGGGACCAACATCTCCAATATAATTTTTAATCCCAAATTTATCCTACAACTTGGATTCACCTTGGGAATATCTATAAATACCTTGCTCCTCCTCATTGCTAAACCTAGCAAGCTAATCAACATTTTGCATATCTCATCTTGCAGCTTGTATCTCTCTTTCTCATTCTTTATTTTCTTAATCATTCTTGCATCTTTGCATCTTACATCCATCTTACATAGCTTCAAATATTTCTTTAAAACTTCGCTCAAGCATAGCTCTTTATGCAAATGATTTTTTTGAGAGCATCTAAAATGCAAGCATGAAGTCTTGATTGATAGGAGTGCAATAGAATTAAAATTTATGTTGTTTTGCATGTTTTTTTTCTTTAGTGTTGCATGTTATGTGTTTGTAGGTACTCTATTGAGAATGTTAGGTTAAATCTAGATTTTGACTCCATAAGATCTCAGACATTTTCCCCATCTACACACACGCACACACATATGTAACTTGTCCCTCCTAGGATTGCATTTTGATTTATGCACTGATGGACTTATTTAGACATATGGTTGATGTTTGATGATTATTCATGAGTCTATTGCTATCTTAGATGATATTGATAATGATAGATACCTTATGTGGACACATGCTATTTGATGACTTATGTGGATGATTGATATACCTCAGACTATATTGAGGATGGATCATATTGCTTATCGGATTTTAATGATATCTTGGTTATGCTAACCCTACTATGATTATGATAACTAAGTTGATGCTTTGATGATTGTGATTTTTTAATGGTGTCTTCATGATTCGAGATGATGTCATACCACTCATTTTGAGCATGATATGACGTTGTGATTCTCTATCACTTGCCAGATCATTTATGATGTATATCTATTATATATATGTTGCATTGCATCTAGTGGTGGATTCAAGTTTGTAGGTACCAATGGCAAGTTGTTGGAGATGGCATGTGTTTCCCTCTTACACTCTAGGCTTACTTGTCTACCTAGTCAGTTTGTGTTGTGGTGCTAGTTGGTGGTTAGAATTGTCTTGTGGTTGTTAATTCCCTTGTGGTGTGGTTTTGCGAGCATTGTTCTTTGATTAAATTAATAATTGATTTTATTGTATAGTTTATTAAGTGGTTAGATTAAGGTATTAATATTATTTGATGTTTATTATTTATTGTTATTTATTGGTTGGTATTATTTATTTATTGGTTTCTAATGTTTATTTTATTTTATTTAATTAGTTTGATGATTTATTGTTTAATTGATTCTTTATTATCTATTTATTGTTGAATTATGATTTATGATTTATTTGATTTTATTTAATAATTTATATTTAATTAATTAATTATTGTGGAGTTTATTTATATAGTTTTATTTGATTTATTATTTATCCCTTGGTTATTATATTTATTGCCTAAGATATTATCCTACTGGGTTTGATTCATTATTAATTCACTAATGTCTATGATATTATTGCTATTAAATATACATATGGACCATTTTTATTACATGGTTTATGGATATATTATTTAACCTACCTATCATTTTACCCTATTGACCGAGTTGTGGGAGGTAAGTAAATAATATTGTTAAGTATTATTTGCCTTGATATTATGCATGGTAGGTATAATATATATTTTTATGAAATATTTTGATTGGTGGACGTTTTCTATAGTTTTGAATTAATTGTCTATTTATTGAGCTTGCATTTGGAGATTTGATTTCGTTAAAGCTTGAATTATTGATGTTTTGTGATTGAATCTGAAGATTGCATGGTTGGATTCATCAGATTTTATTTGCCCTTCATCAAGTTGATTTCTTACCTTGGTTGTGATTTCCAAGTTGGAGTTACAATTTCTCTCCGCATTTTAATTTGAAAAGATTATCTTCTTTGCATTTTCTATGAAAGGGAGATTTAAGTGTTCCCTTCCTAATGGTCTTGTTAGGCTTTCAAAAGCCTTTGTAATGATGTTCTATAATCCATTATGCTTCACTTCATCTTCCTATGTTATTGTGTAAATTTGGTGTCTTTCTATGTAAGCTTGTGTGAAGGAGGTGCTAAGATTTGTTGTTGAATCTCATTTGTATGACTTGGTGATTTAGTTTCATGATTTTTTATACCCCTATTTTTTCCTCCCACACCTTCTAGGAGAGTCATTTGTTCATTTAGCTAGTTTTGTCACATATATTGTCACATATATGCTCCCTATGTACAAAATTTGTCTCCCAGATGTGTTAGTCTAGGATTTTGATGTGCTAAAAGATAACATGGATGCACTAAAATAATGCTTGTATGCACAACTCTAGGACATGGAAGCGCTAATTTGCACCATGTATGCACTGAACTATCCTACACTAGCTAGTTTGATAGTCTTATCCATTTTGATCACTTTTCTAGATTTTGTGCCATTACCAGAGGCTCTGTGTGATTGTTTTGGATTCTCAGAGAGGTCATTTGATGTTGTATTTCTCCTTTCATGATTGTTTATGGCTCTGGTAGGATGATTTGTGCCTTACCATAGAGGGTTGTGCATATGTGATGCATATCTCTGTTAGATGTAATGACTGTCCCAAAGACACTGAGAGGGGGGGGGGTGAATCAGTATCTAACCGGTGAATGGAATATTTGAACTTATTTATAACTTTATAACCCAAATTAATGTACCGGTAAACAAGAAATAGTGTAGTAAAGAGAAATAATAGAGACAACATAAATGCACACTATAACACAGGATATTTTAGCAAGGAAACTCGGTAAGGGAAAAACCTCAGTGGGATTTGTGACCCCCAATATTTACATACTGGCCAATATGAATAAATATTACTTACAATAGGGGCCTGCACATGCAGGAAGGCCAATATCCTAGAGCTCACTGCTCAATGAAAGATTCTCACTGACTACAAAATGGATAATTAAATCCAAGACAATGTACTACTCAAAATAGCACCTGCAATGCTTGATTCAGTATAGGTTTAAGCTAAGTCAAAAACCTTAACCAAAAACCTTGTTGGCGAATGATATTCGCTCACATAATCTATCTACCTTATTACAAAATCATCTATATCCCTCATATCAAAATGACCTATAAGATCTCATACATATATGAGTCTTTACAATACATTATGTCAGCTTATAAATTATTAATTACATTACAATACAATTCATATAAGAAAAACTTGTCTTGTGTCAGCTTGAGTGTCGGTATGCTTTATTGTCAGTGTAAACTAGATGCTGATGAATGAACTTGTTGTGCCTGATGGTGCCGACAAATGATGTTTGTGTTGCGGGTGAACCTATAAATCCTGGTTACCGGTTGGTTGCCATCAACGAAAACATCAACCATTCTCATGTGAGTGTAGAATGCCAACAATATCCCCCTTTGGCATTGATGGCAACACTCATGAGAAAAATCCAAAACTATTGTCCAAAAGTGAAGTCCAAAATTGATCCTCAAAAAAGTGTGCTCCCCTTGAGTAAGTGATTTCTTCTATGCATTTTCTTCCATACATTTTTCTCCATACTACTCCCCCTTTGGAATCAATGATAAAGGATGTCAAAAAGAGTCAAAGAATACAAAAATTCTACCTCATAGTCTACAACCAGTTATGTACAATTTGAAAGATATCTACCAAAATTAGATTCAGGCTCTGCATGAATTTATTATAGTCTGAAATAATGGTTTATGTCTGCTAGATCATGTTGGTCAGATAATGCATCTGTTGCTCTAGTGATCAGTCTCCTTGAATTTATTCTTTAGATAGATCAACCCACTGAGTTATAAGACTATTCAATCTTGGACCAAGTTTGTTTTTTAGCTCTCAAGCCTTCATCCATATCCTTGCTTTTTCCTGCTCCATTTTCTCTATCTTCTCCTCAAAAACTATCATTTCTTGTTCAATAACTGAGGTAAGTTTTGAAGAACCTATCATATTATCTGCTATATCATCTATCTCTTTTTGTGTTTTCTTAATTTCCTCATCAATGTTTTTAGTCAAGTGGTGAGGCTTGCAGGCTTCCTTATACAATTCTTTGTATTCCAAAATTGTTGAATTAAATACCAATAATAAGGAATCAATATGCTCAGTACAGTCCTTGTTAGTCTTCTCAAAGAATTCACCTTTTTCTTTATTTACCCTTTCCTTAATAGTTTCTTCATTTATCTTATCTACAGTTAGAATATTTGAAGCAATAAATTTGGACAATGCGTCCAATTTACTTAAAGAACCATCAATATGATCTAACTTACATGTTGGTGCAATCATTTTCAAAATAGGCAATGTATCATCAATGGGCTTGTTTGATAAGGTATTGCACTTTGTGATCCTCTTAATTGAATCCAAAAGAACATTTGTTACATTTGTAGGTCTGAAATCTATAGTGGATGCACTTGGTTCTACAATAACTTTCTTTTCCATAGATACTTGACCAAATACCTAAACAATTTCTTCCTTGTTACCATCATTTATTTCCTCTTTATTTACAGTTGTTCTTGGTTTCTCACTCTGTTGTTGTACCTCTGCTTCTATGGATTTCTCAATCTGTGTAAGTACCTTTGCATCTATCAGTTTCTCAGTGTCAGGCTTCTTAGCTTTTGTCGATATTTCAATGTTTTGAGAGTCAACAATGTTAACCAGTGACTTAGAGATCTAAATGTTTGTAGCATCAGTTGTCTTAACCTCTACTGTACCTTTATCCATAACAATATTAAAATCTTGTGTATCAACATTCATAGTAAAGAGAATTTCTGATTCCGAATTAGTATCATCTTGAGTTATTTCTTCAGCCTCCTTATCTGGTTGACTGTCTGTATGTACCAGTGTCTCTAAAGTTATTGGTGGGGTGTCCTGTGCTGGTGGAGAAAGGTTATCTATGACCTTTATAATAGTTACACTACCAATTCTACCTTTACCTTTGTCCTTTTGATATACCTTTGTAAAAGACATCCATTTTCTATCTATCCCTTTTCTCTTTCTTTTCTTTTTCTACAAAAAATATGTCCCATTTGTCTGTAGTTTCATTTTCTATCTCTTTCACTCTCCTAGCCATTAGACTAACCTATCGGTGACCACTCATAAAAATTGTCTGGTTGGCTTCAGCAATTAGTTCATCAATCTCTTTTGATTACAAAACATATTTGCTTGTCATACTTGTCCACAATGCTCTACGGAATCCTTTCTCTAGCCTTAATTTTGGTTTGAAAGTTTTTGAAATAGGCTTTTACCATGTCATCACTGTTAGCACCTATGCCGGTAATAGCTTCCATGATATGTCTACCTACCAGGATGTCATATGCAAAGTTTTTGTGACCAAAGTCAGGTATCTCCTTTGTTTAGTAAAGCATTAAACACACAAGTAGATTCCCAAAATGGAATGTTCCCTTCTTATCACCCTTAATCTTTTTCAAGTTATCTATCAGTTCATCCTTAAGCCACTCACAAATATTAGTTTTAGCATTGTTCTTAACCATCCCATATGCACTATGAATACACAAGCTAGAAACAAAATTTAACCTATTTGCCTATGTAACTCTGTATCCAAATACCATGCTCACATATTTCACATTTGCATTAGTGATATCATTAACCCTAAGAGATCTATTGTCAAATGTAGCTCCTGTTAGGTACATAACACCCTTGTTTGGTATCTTCTTCTTTTTGTCAGGCCTAATACCGGTTGAGGGTAAATCGGTAACTGCCTTAATTGCTTCCTTGGTGATTTTAAAAATAGAATCTAGCCACATAAACTCCCTATGAACTCTGCTCAGAACAAGATGAACTATTTCATCCGAAAATTCAGAAATGTTCAAAATTTCATCAAATCCTAAATCCTTAACAATATTATGCTCTGGCTTGACTAAGCCTTATTCATCAGTTATAACATTTATGTACATGTTCCTCAAGTCATCTGACCCTAAATTCTCTATGTTGCAGTGAATATAAACCCTCAGGTCTTCAACAAAAGCAACTCCCTTCAGAAGCTTAGAAAAGGCTCTAATGGAATCATCTTTCTTAGCAATCTCAGGGATGATCTTAAACACAGGTCTAGGGCACTTAATGTTTTCTACCACAGTAGGGTTTGCAATAAATTCAGGTGCAAAAGATGAAGATGCCATTGCGAAAGATAAATACCTTTTCACTTGTGAAATCCTGAATGCCCTAAAAAGATCTTGCTGCTTTGCCTTTAAAATGCCTTTGCTCTCTCTTTGCACTGTTCGAATTCTTAGATGCTTGGTGAATTGAAATGAGGGTTTTTTTGTGCTTTATAACCAGAAATTTCTCCAACAACTACATTAAATGCTTGTCAGTTAAGTGAAATTTTAACATATTTGCTGGTAAAGAAGAAATATAACTTCTTACCATCAACCAAGGGTAGAATGCATGATTTTTAGTTTTCTACCATAACCCTAAGGATTATTCCTTAGTTAGAGGAAGAATCTCCTACCAATGGAGGGTTATTTGTTCTACCGGTGTAGAGATAGATTCATCAACTCTCTAATCTCTCTTCTTAATCCATTGTTTTGAAAATTCTTTCTTTATTTCATTTACTTTTTCTTTTCCTTTCTTATTAGATCCTTTATTGTTCTCTGGTATAGTCTTGCTTCTACAAAATTTTGCAATATGTCCAATCTTTTTAAATGCGTAAATAGTTACATTATTCCTCTGAATAGCTTTTCCATAACCTTGACCGGTTTGAGTTTTGCATTGATTAGATAAATGTCCAAATCTACCACAAACATAGCATTTCACATTCATTCTACAATATTCTGAGTTATGACCAGCTTTATTGCATTTGGAACATTGACCGGTGGGTAAATTTGTATTCTGATTATTTCTAAATCTGCACTGATTTGCTCTATGACCAAATTTGTTGCAATTAAAACATTTCCCATTAAATTTATAAGCATTAGGTTGTCTTGTCGATTTGTTGTGATCTTGATTGTTTGCAGTCGTGGAACTTTCTCCATGCTCAAATCCAAGTCCAATTGTATCTCCATCAAGTTTTTGTCTTTTCAGCATGTCATCAAGCCTTTTTGAACTTTTCTTGAATTTGTCTTTGTTTTCATTTGCAATGGTCAACTCATTTTCCAGAATGCCAACTCATCTCCTAAGCTCAACTTTATCATGTTGCATGTGAATCAGTTCTATCTTCAGCATATCATTTTCATGACAAAGTCTTAGATTTTCATTTGCTCCATCATTAAGTCTCCTAGTCAAGTCTTCTTCATTCTTCTTCCTATCTTCAATATGATTGCATAGTCTCATGGTTAAATCTTACATTTCATTCCTCATTTTATTGTTCTATTGCCTCGACTTCTCTACAATATCTCTAAGAGTTTCCTTTTCATCATCATGTTTTTGCATTTGCTCATGAAGTTCCTTCCTTTTCTTTTGTGCTATAACCAGGTTCTCCTGAAGTTCTTTAATGAATTCCTGGGCAGTCCTCAGATCATCTTCAAGTTGGATATTCTTCAATTTTTCTACATCAAAATCTTCAAGAGCTCCTTCCAATTGTTTTCTCAAACTCTCCATCAGTACCAGTTTCAGAATCTTACTCAAGTTGTTAGGCTTTTGCAAATAGAGGACCAAGCTCTGACACTGATTGTTAGATGCAATGATAGTCCCAAAGACACTGAGAGGGGGGGTGAATCAGTGTCTAACTGGTGAATGGAATATTTGAAATTATTTATAACTTTGTAACCCAAATTAATGTACTGGTAAACAAGCAATAGTATAGTAAAGAGAAATAATAGAGACAACATAAATGCACACCACAACACAAGATATTTTGGTGAGGAAACCCGGTAAGGGAAAAAACTCGGTGGGATTTGTGACCCACAATATTTACTCACTGGCCAATATGAATAAATATTACTTACAATAGGGGCCTGCACATGCAAGAAGGCAAACAACCTAGAGCTCATTGCTCAATGAAAGATTCTCACTAACTACAAAATGGATAATTAAATCCAAGACAATGTACTACTCAAAATAGCATTTGCAATGCTTTATTCAGTACCGGTTTAAGCTCAGTCTGAAACCTTAACCAAAAACCTTGCCGGTGAATGATATTCGCTCACATAATCTATCTACCTTATTACAAAATCATTTATATCCCTCATATCAAAAGGACCTATAAGATCTCATACATATATGAGTCTTTACAATACATTATGTCGGCTTACAGATAATTAATTACATTACAATACAATTCATATAAGAAAAACTTGTCTTGTGTCGGCCTGAGTGTCGGTATGCTTTATTGCCAGTATAAACTAGATGCCGATGAATGAACTTGTTGTGCCTATCAATACTGGTAAATGATGTTTGTGTTGTCGGTGAACCTATAGAATCATGTTTACTGGCTGGTTGCCATCAATGACAACATCAACCATTCTCATGTGAGTGTAGAATGCCAACAATCTCCAGCACAAGAATGAAAGCCTTGCTATTGACGAATGAATATGAGAGCTCTAATGGGATGACTATACTTCACTATTAAGGATTGGTATTATTTTTGGATTATCTTTTGATCTCCTGTATTTGCCTTGTTCCATTATTGTATTAATTTGGTGGAGGCTCTTGCTTTTCTTATGGGCGTATGATTCCTTTTATGTTTCAGTTTGTATTAGTGATGTCGTGACTGTATTTATGTTATTGGAGAGCCTTCATGATGTTGATGTGATGTTATTCTGGTTATGTTTTCACCCTAAGGTATTGGTCTATGATTAGGGGGAGTGGGCTCTTGCATGTGTAGGACTAGGGTCATGAGCAATAGATCTCTAGGAAGGGGTCTAGAACAGATGGAATCACATAAAGAATTTTTCTTTTGTAACCGCAAGTGATAACCTTAATAAATTGATTACTAGGTTGGCTAATTAGGATTCACTTAATCAAGATAATGAATTTGAGTTTATGCTCTAATGGAGAGTCTCAGGGAGCTTGTTTTCGGATCGAAGATTGGGAAGATCATTGGTGCGGTGAATTGTCATCCCTTGTTTGGCTCCAAGGCTTAGGCAGATTCCACATGAGTCTATCATGTGATGACCCTCCTTCCCTACATGTTTCCTTTATCCTTATACCTTGATTTTTTATTATGCCTTTAGGAGTGTATTGATTTATTATTAGCCTTGTGATGTGATTTGATGAACATTATTATGGTTGTTGTCTTGTGGATGTCTTGTTGAGTTCCCTAGTTGCTAGGTGTCAACCTAGGTCTTGAGTGTGAGTTGGAACCCCATGTCATCTCCTAGCATCGGGTGTGGTTCCTATTTGGTTCCACATGATCGAGTGGTTTGATGCCTTCTTTCATTGGGATGTTCTTCATTGGATGGTAGCATGCATGGATATGGATTCTATGATTCTTCATTATGCGGATAGATGTGGACCTGAATTCCATGTATTGAGATGTTTATTTGTATCATGATGACATTGTAAATATAGAAGAGACTATATAATTGAACCATGTATACTTATGTATAGGACAAGATGATGTAGAGACTATGATCTTGTAATGGAATAGGATGATGTATTCATTGTATGCATTTGTAAGAATTTTCATTATGTTAAGATTGAGATCTTATGCTGGATTAGGTAATTGGATGATTAGATTATGTGCATTCTTGTTGTATCAAATGGTTCTTGAATTGGTCTAGTAGCATGAGATCCTAATTAGAAAGAAGATTAATACTTCTTGTTATAATCTTGCATATGTTTGTAGAAAGTAACTTGATGAAATGTGTAATGATTATTCTTAAGGAATTATTTTGGTTACATTTGTAGGAAAAGAATATAAGAATATATATATATATATATATTCATGATGTGATAGATGAATAATGGAAAGATATGGGAATTAGGAACATTTGATTTGGTGCTTTTAAATGAACTTAGAAAGTTAATGGGGTTATGTAGATAGGCCTTTAATAACTCATAATCTCATGGTAGGAAGACAGTAATTGAGTAAAACTTAAATCAAATGGATATTAATGAATTCTTGATATGGATGTGCTAATGTGTTGTTTCTTGTAAGTAGTGATGTTGAAATAACCTAGGGACAGAGTAAATAGATGTATGTATGTTTTGAGATGAAAATTATTATGATATAATTTCTACTTGTGATATATGTTTCTATGATTGTGATTATGTTTAAGCTACTTATGCAATCATGATATGTTGTGATTCATACATATGATTAATGGAGGATTTATATGATGCATTGGTAGATGTTTAAAAAAAAAAAATCTCTATTTGTTACTAAGTTTAGCCATTTTCTCTAGGGTATTTTGGTGGGCATTACAATATGTGTGTGTGTGTGTGTGTGTGTGTGTGTGTGAGAGAGAGAGAGAGAGTATGTGTATATATATCTTCTTCCTTCACTCTATATCTCTTTATCTAACCTTTTTTTATCTCTTCCTATTTTTTTCCTTCTATCTCTCCCTTTACAGTGATGTATAAAGAGGTAGAGAGAGGTAAAAAGTGATAGAAATAGAGAGGTATAATCAGAGTTACATATATGGAGATAGAGAAGAAGAGGGAGAAAGAATAGGTGTGAGAGAGAGATGTAGAAATAGAGAGATAAAAAATGATAGAGGGAGAGATAGAGAGAGATAAAAATTGATAGAGGGATAGATAGAGAGATATAGAGGGGGATAGGGAGAGAGGGAGAGAGTGACATAGAGGAATAGATATAGAAGGAGGCATAAAGATTTAGAAGGAGAAGGAAATAAAGCGAGTGAGGGAGACAAAGAGGGAGCGATGGAGAGGTAGAGATAGGGAGAGATAAAGAGGAAAATAGATAAATAGATGGGGAGATATATGAAGAGAGACAAATAAATATAGAGGTCAAGGTAAAGATAAATTCATAGAGGATGGGAGGGGGAGAGGTGGTTAAAAAGAGAGAAATAGAGACAAGAAGAGAGAGAGATATGAAGAGGGTAATATATAGATATAGAGATTGAATTAGATTGAGAGATATAGGGATAAGGATACTAAGAGATAGAGGAAGGGCAGGGGAGAGGTAGAGATAGATATAGAGGGAAAAATAGAGCTAGAGAGGGCGATGGGATAGAAAGTGAGAAGGATAAAATGAGATTTAAAGAGGGATAGTATAAGAGAGGGATAGAGAGAGAGGAAAAAAATAGAGAGGGAAATGTAGAGAGGATAGAAATATATAGTGGGAGAGATAGAGAGAGGATGGGAAAGAGAGAGAGATAAAGATAGAGTTAAAAAGGGAGGGAGAGATAAAGAGATAAATAGAGATAGAGGGAGATATATAAATAGAGAGATAAAATTAAAAATTTGGAGGGATAGATAGATAGATAGATAGATAGAAAGAAAGGGATACAAAAAATGATATAGGGGGAGGGAGTGGAAGAGAGGGATGTTAAGAGATAAGTATAGTAAAATACATAGAGGAAAAGAGTTGAAGAGAGATGATAGAGACGGAGAGATAAAGGGACATAGAGGACATGATATATGCATAGAAAAAGAGGGAAAGATAGAGGGAGGGATATGGAGTGAGGAAAAAATATAGATATACATTATTGCTAATGGGTTTGATATCTAATTGTAGATCTTTAAAAACTCTTAGAAACACTCCTAGTAGGACAAGAATGCCATCGTCAAGATAAGTTTCCTAATGTTTATTGGGATATGAAGGGATTGTACTAACATTCATTAAGAGTCATGGGTTCTTTGAGGTAATTGTAGAGATGGGAAATAGAGGATATATATAGACTGGATAGATAGAGAAAGCTTGAGAGAGAGAGATAAAAATAGAGTTAGTGAGGGAGGGAGAGATAAAGAGATATATAGATATAGAATTGGAGAGCTAGGGAGAGAGACAAAGTGATATAGAGTGGTAGAGAGATGATGAGATTGAGAGGGGGAGACAAAGGTAGACAAAGAGATAATGAGAGAAAGGGAGGTAGATAGAGAGATAGAAAGAGGGAATAAGAGGGAGGGATACATAAAAAGGTAGAGAGATTATCTCATATTAAGGACAAGAATGTCATAATGAAGATAAATTTCATAATGTCTATTGGGCCATGAATGGATTGTCCTAAAATTCATTAAGAGTCATGGAATCTTTGAGAGATTATCTCTCGCTCTCTCTCTCACCCTCTATTTTTCTATCTCTCTATCTTCATCTCTCCTTATCTCTCTCCTCCTTTCTATCTCTCAAATTTTGGTTTGATTGATACCCTTAGTCCTTATCTCTCAACCAAAAAAAATTCAATATAAAATTTGAATAACTAAATAATTATGTAAATTTGATAAAAATCCTTGAAAAAAATAATTACTAAATAAATAAATATAAACAAGTACTCGTTAGTTTTTCCCATATTTCATAGAGATGTTGGTAAACAGTAGAGGAGGAGGTGATAAAAATGCCTAGACTCGATAATGTGAGGAGGTGCAATGTAAATTTACTGTATTTGCATGCTTGACTGGAAAAGAATAGCAACTGAGTGAGCTTTTATACCTATTCTATATGCATAGAAATCTGATTAAATTATCATTGTTTCCCTTGTATCTTGTGAATCACGGCCCTTCTGCAACATATAAAGGTAGACATATAAAGACACAATACATAATGTTTAATTTTGTTTTGTTTTGTTTTCTAATATGTTAGGCTACTTTTGGAGAATTTTTATCTAATACATAATGTTTTTAAGAACTCAGGACCATAGTTTCCCTTGTAGTGTGTATATATATATGTAAAAAACAAGTAAACAAAGAATTGGTTAATAGTATTGACCTTCTTAATTAAATGAAAATGTAATGAGCTTCCACTTGTATCATCACAAATTGTATACTCTTTACAATTTCATGTTAGGTTTTGCATCTATTTTAATTGTTTCTCCTCTCCCAAGTTTCAATCTATAATATTTTTCACAACCCCTAATACCTAGCCATTTATGTAGTAAAAAAGGACTAGACACTAGCACCTAGCTCTAGTGTCCTCCTAATTTGGCTCCAAAATAAAATATTTGAATATCAATTTTGGGCCCTTAATATATGAATTAGTGTATTTTAAATTTTTAAATTAATTAAGAACATGCACACACACAAATCAAACCACTACACTAGATTTACGATGAAAACCCAACGTGAGAAAAACCTCGGTGAGAATAGTTGCTAGAGTCTACTACTCCAATCTTTGAAAGATAGATCTGACAAGTGCATTAGGTTGGCGCATGAGAATGATGTGTTGAGAACCAAATTGGTGCAATCACAGAACAATGAGCAAGAGTTGGAAAGAATGATGATAGTCCTAAGAGGAGATCTAGATGTTGCAAATGAATACAAAGACAAGTTTATGGTCAGTTCTGCAAAGCTTGATGAATTATTGAAGGATAAAAGGGACACTAGAGACACTAGAGGTCTTGGATTCAAGCATGGAGAAAGCTCTGGTACTACAAATCAGGATGACACATCTGGTCAGAAAGTCAACTAGAATTAGAAATCACCAGTAAGACAACCCAATGCACATAAATTTAATGGTAGATGATTTGTTTGCAATAGGTTTGGTCATATAGAAATTCAATGCAAAAATAGAGCAAATTAGAACAATAATTCAGTTCCTGGTCAGTGTTCCAATTGTAAGAAGTATGGTCATAGGACAACAAATTGTAGAATAAATGTGAAATGTCATACATGTGGAGAGTTTGGACATATGGCTAATCAATGTAGGTGAAGGAATGATCAAGGATACAATAAGGCAATTCAGAAGAACAATGTCACTTTCTATGCATGCAACAAAATAGGACACATTGCTAAATATTGTAGAAGCAAGAATATACCAGAAATAAATAACACATACAATGAGAAGGGAAAGAAAAAAGTTGATGAAATCTAGCAAGCTCATGCTAAACAATGGATTAAAAAATCTGAAGATCAAGCGGTAGAGGCAAATACACCGGTTACTCAACCGAGAGAGCGGAATGTTCCTGCACCGATAGGAAACTCATCTAGTAACTAAGGCATTAGCCTTAGGGGGAGGAAAATTAATGAAAGATCTTGCATTACCCCTGGCAGTGGTCTGAAAGCTTGTTTCAGACTTTGGTGAAGTCAATCTAAAGGTTTATCATTGCATAAATAATGGATTTTGAATCTGGTATGATATGCTGACATGCATTAATATCAATAAGAAATTAGGGTTTCATAGAATAAAAGGGAAAATTTGCTTCATTTTTTATCACACACCATTCAGAGTGAAGAAGAGAGACTTTTAGGCAATCAAGATGCTTAAGAGCATCTTGAAGCTATTTCCAACATTTTCAAAGCGGATTTTCTAGGGTTTTCACCAGCGTAGGTTGTGAGGTATTTTCTCTATTTTTAGGATACTTTTCTGTAATCAAAATGGTATTTGGATCTGCTCCCACTCTGACAGATTTATATAATAAGTTAGATGCTAGAAGGTTATCTGCTATTGAGGAAGATAAACATATAAGGGTTCAGAAATTGTTGACTATTTGTGGTGCAATCACTGGAGAGGAAATGCAATAGTGTCTCCAGGAATTGTTGATTGTTTGTGGTGCAATTTACTAGAGAGGAAATGCAATGTTTGTCTTGATTTTACTAATAAAATAATTTTTCAGAGCAGACATGGGCATATAAGTCTTATGGTGGGCAGAGTGAATGAAATAGTCAAGAAAACCCATGAGGTATGGGTAAAAATTTTTATTGATAAGCCAGATTTCTTTACATCACCGGATGTACCCCCTAAGTCTGACATTCCAGACATCCCGATTGATGCTAAGGGAAAAGGTATATTAGGTGAATCCCCACTGGCTTTGGAATAGAAAATAACTAAGGATATTCCTTTGGATGAACCACTTGTACATGATGTTGAGACTAGATTACCAACAATTGATGTTGTCTTGATATTGTCCAGGTTGAGCAGGTCACACCAAAAACAAATTATTCCAGATATAGAGGTTATTGATATTGAGACAGTTAATAAACAAGTTGAGGACATTGAACCTCCGGTAACAAGTGTACATATGAAAGAGGTCAAGGGAAAACAAATAAGTGCACCAAGTGGCGAAGCCACCAATGTTAAGGAGAAGGAACAGGAAAAGGAAGTAGGACAGAAGGAAGAGGAGAAAGATTAGGATTGAACAGACTGAAGTTAAGGTACCAGCACCACCGACACCTTCACCAGATTTTGGTCCCTCATTGTTGGAACTTGACTCATCTGGTCAAGAGAATTTTGGTAAGAATAACAATGAGAAACTGAGCATTTTTAAATTAATGTTTCTTGCAACTCAGAAATTGATGAAGGAAGGATTTGAGGATAAGCAAGTCATTGAGCAAGCTATTCCAATTTTGTAGTAGCTTGCACCAAAATGTAAGATAGATCAGGTTGGAAGTCCCTTTGGTAAGTTGAAAGGTTTGACAGAACATGTTGCAAAAGAGTATAAAAATCTACAACAAATATCAAACCCGTAATTGGTAGAGAGGTTTAATGTGGCTAGAAAGGTCACTTGTGTCAATATGATTTTATACGATAAAGTTAAATTGATAGAGGAACTAATAAAGATTGATGAAGCTCTTCATCAATGCAGTCATATATATCAGTCTTTCACTAGCACAACAATCTAACAATAGACCTGGAGAATAAAATAAAGGCAGATAAGGATAGAATTGAATAACTTCTTATCAGTTTTGATGGTACACAATCATTGACCAGCTCTATTGATAGTCAAATTTTTCTTTTTGAATTCGAGATTTCAAGTCTAGAGAAGGATAAGGAAAGGTTAATCCGATGAGCAAGAGAGTTAAGAGGATTAGTTAATCCTCGACTCAATACTTTATTGCTTAATAAAAGAGTGTGTATATAACAGATGGGTAAGTCCACACTGATAGACCTATTCAAATCTAGTAATCACAAGTTTTGATTTCATTCTTTATTTACCTTGACTTTGGCATTGTTGTCAAAGGGGGAGAGGTTGGACGTGAAAAATAATTAGGGACATAAGAAGTAAAGTATAGTTGAAGATGGCAAAAAGAAGCAAGGTGAATTCAGATGGTTAGTATACAGACTAAACACTAAAACATATAAAAACATGAAACATGAATTAAATCACATAAAAAAATGAAGACAATGATTATACCTTGCAAACCTTTACCTTCTCCCTTGGATGGAGCTTGGATGAAGTCGAAGTGCGCCCAAATGCTTCCAACATGATATCGATTTTCTCCTAGATTGCTTGATGTGGTTGGCTCTCCAACATTGTACACAAATGGATGTGATTATGGATTTGAAGGATGAGATGGATAATATGGCTAAGTATGGATGAGGAGTAACTTTGGCATGATAAGGGTGCAAATATGATTTCCTAGGCACAAACTAGCAACATGAACTTACTAAAATTTGAGACGAAATGTGAGGGGATGGAGTCCTCAATTTATAGGGAGAGAGGAGGATAAATGAAGTGCTAGGATTGACCCAAGATGGAGGGTCAGGATTCCTTGTGAGCCCACACAAGGCCCAAGAGGAGGTGTGGAGACCAAGAGATATGCCTTAAAGGTATTTCTTGTCTCCAAACTCCTCAAGGTTCATTGGGAAGACTTCCCAATGTGCCTTGAGAAGAGAAAGGGATAGGATATTTCTTGAGGGATGGAAAGGAATAATTAAAAATTCTTCAAAAGGGATGCTCATGGGGATTGGAGGAATAAGGAGGAATTAAAAATTCCTTGGAAGATGAGATGCCTAAAGGAATCACCTAGGAAAAGAGCATTTAAGGAGAGTGGTTGGATGGAAGGGACAAGGTGTTGACTTTGTGGCTAATCATGATAATTAGCCACTATCAACTCATTAGGAGGGAGATTAGAGGAAAGATTAGGTGCGATTAGGGTAGGAAATATTTGTAGGAGGATTTGACTAGGAGAGAGAATGAATGGAGGAAATTAAAAATTAGAAGAATAATGCTAAGTGAGCTTAGTGAGTTTCTAGAAGAATTTATTAGGTTAATGCTGGATTAGGAAAAGGTGATTTGTAGGAATCACTTAGGTTAACTAATTAATTGAAATTAATTAGTTAAGAGGAGGAATTTGAGGAGATTTAATATTGAGGATTTTTAGAAGAATAAAAGGGGATTGATTTATTAAATAAATCAATCAACAGACTATAGTGACAATATTAATTATAATTAATTAATATTGATGAGGAATTTTAAAAAATGGCATAATTAATAAATTAATTATGTCAGGAAATTAAAAATAATTAAATTTTTTTTTTTTAGGTGTCTACAATAGCTCAAGGGGAGCAGGATCAGTTTTGGGAAGGAATCGAAACAACACTTCATTGATCCATTTTTCACATGAGTGTTGCCATCAATGCCAAAGGGCGAGATTATTGGCAATTGACACTCATCTTGGATAATGGTGTTGTCATTGATGGAAACAAACATCATTTTGGGTTGGATACTTAACTGGTACTCATCGGTATTCATGTTTTGGCAACCCGGATTCAAGGCAATTGAAATTCAGTGAAACCAACAAACTAGGAACCGGTATTTGGAGGTTGACATAGGAGATTGATCTGGAAAATGTAACATGGAAGCAAAAATGATCACAAAGATTAATGTTTATATTTTTGTTTAGGCCGACATGTAATGAATTTGTATTATTATTGTAAGCCGACATAAGGCATTTATGTTTTTACATGTAAATAGGTATATAAGTCAGTCCAGTTAAGTCATTTTGAAGAGATATAGATGAGATAGGTTATGTGAGCAAGATTTTGATTGACAGAATGCAAATGTAAAGATCTATATTCGGTCTTGGTTATTTGTCAAGAGGATTGGAAATTGAACTAAGTTACTAGTAAGGGAGGATACAATGTAAACTGGTATAGACAGTGCTTAAATCAGAACTCATCGAACATGTCAGACACACATTCAGACTTCAGATTTTGTTTGTAATTCAGCATTTTGGATATGTAGTCAGTGAGGCTCCTTTGTAATGAGCAGTGTGCTCTAGGAAGTGTTCCTTCTTGCATGTTCATGCCCCTTATGTAATATTTATTCATTTGGCATATGGATAGATATTGTGGGTCACCAATCCCACTGTGGTTTTTCCTCTTTGAGGTTTTCCATGACTAAATCTTTGTCTTATGGTGTTGATTCTTGTGGTTGAATTGTTATTACTTGGTGCTACTTTCTTTTATGCATACCAGTTAATAAGTGGATTTCTTAATAAGGCTAAAAATACTTTAACAGATAGAACATAGATTCACCCCCCCTCTCAGTGTTCTTGGATTCCAACATGCAGATCATTCTTTGTACTTACTAAGTCTATTAATATTTCCCTACCCAAAATGATTTGGAATCCTTCCTTGAGCCACACAACCAGCCTACAATTCAGTCGCCATTAATGCATTCTCCATCCTCTATCGACATACCCTAAAAAGATCAACAACTACCTCTATTGTCACTGAATTTTGCATATCTAATTCATTCTTAGTCCACCAGGGAGCCACATCTTCATATTCTTCATCCAGATCACCCGGTCAAGGTTGGTCAACCTCTACGTAAAACCTTGTGTCTATCGGCATGCACAGATGTTATCAAGAGTCTTCTTTATCAACATCCAAGTCATCAAGTCAACCTTGATAAACCACCACATAGACTATCAATCCAATCAGGCTACCTCATTCTTTCCTTTCATTATTCCACATCATCATTTATGAGCCCTCTTTACCCATGAGGGCTGGCAGGATGCACAATTACTCAATTTATCTTGCCCTACAAGAGTTCCAACATAAGGTCTTTAACATTGTGGGATAGCGAGGACATGTCTCACTTCTCCTTTCATTATCCCACATGACATTTTGCATGATCTCTTAACCTATGTGGGATAAGAGACTTTGTTATTCTCTATGTTCTCATTTACCCTACAAGGTCCTCTTTTCAACTCTCTACATGCTGTAGGATAGAAGGATCCTTTTCTCTCTTTACTGTCTTATCTTGAAAGACCATCGTCTCATCCTTCCTAGCACTATGGGATGGTAGGATACATATCTTACTTCTTCATGTATTACTCTACATGACAAACACTTCTTCATGTATTACCTTGCATGATCAAGGCTTCTTTTATTTTGATGATGTGGGATGGCGGAAAGCCTCTAACTTCACCTTGTCTTATGTCTACTCGTGCAACCCAACTTCACGCAGGATAGTGGGATCAACTTCTTACCTTGTTATTTGTATCCCTGCAAGCTCATCTTGCTTGGGTTTTACTCCTCGTGGGATGGCAGGATGCCACATCGTTTTCCTTTAAATTTACCTTGCAAGACCTTTTATTTTCATGTTTTGATGCCACAGGATAGCGGGGAGTGACCTCTTACCTTTATATCTATTATCTTGCATGTTTATGTCACCCTAGCCTTCTACGATGCGGGATATCGGGATACACCATTTTCCTCCAACTTCATTATCTCAAAAATTTCATTTGTCTACCTTCCAACATGTCGCAAGGTAGTTGGATACCAACACAAACATGACAGGTCCCACACGAACACAACACAGCTTGAGCAAACCACTGAGCTACCAATATGTGTTCAAATGTGAACACCTAGACAAATGGGGACCACTTGAATATAAATCAGCCTTTCTAGTTAAGCATGATACTTTGATAAGTGACAGAGGTCATTGAGTCAAATTTCCATCTTGGTTGATGATGGGATGGGGTTTGGGATAGACTAGCCTAGTCTATGCTCTTGGATCCTTCCCTTGGATCACCTGGTGATCTCTTCACACCCTAGGGTATCCAGGACTTCCATTTCTTGAGGAATCCCCCAACCTTGCCCAATCCACCAACCAATGAGTTGTAATGCTGCTCCTAAGGTCTCACCTACTCATGAGACTCAAAACTCCTTACTATGGCTAATAAGGGCTTGGCTTGTCCTACTACTTCCTAGGTCTTAGCAAGGTTAGGACAGGTCTTCAACCATGTTTTACATCCATCCATGTGCCCCCCAATAAGTTTCAAGCTTTCAACCCCTTACCGATTTCACTGTTTTGTGTTTTTGCCTACAAAATAGGGCTACAAGGATTTTGACCAATTAGGCCTCCTACCTGGTCTTTTAGGGCTCCCTCTCACAAATGATGCACAAACAACCCAAACTCCCAAAATGGACTACTATTCATTTTGCAAGGGCTCAAGGATTTCTCTAGTTTTGGGCCTCCAAGTGGTCGTACAGTGCCTAGGGCGAATTTTGGGGTTTTTAAGGATTCTATGAGGGTTTTTAGGCCTGCCAGGGACACAGTGTAGGTTTTCTACTCTTGCACCTTGTTTGGATTGGTGGAAGATCCTCCTTCACACCAATTATTCTTCACTCACCCCTCTACAACTCCTCCAAAGGGTGCCTTCTTCTCTATCCTTCCTTTCTCTCCAAGACCTCTGTAACTTGACCCTTCCTAGCCAGGCACTGTCCAATCTCACCTAGGAATGGGTCCTTATATGGCTTCCTTGCATTTTCAAGGGATTTGGTTGCATTGAACTATAGTAAAGGGTCTATACTCTCATTCCCCATGGTTTCATGGTGATTCCACAATGGGGAATGGAGTTATGAGCCCATTTATTCAAACCAGTCCAAAACTGGACAAAGACAATGCAATTTACAAACTATTTACAAACACACCTTACTTACAAACCAAAACCTAGTCTAATTGCTAAAAATGAAATTATTTACACCATAGAAGACACTCCACATAGTTTTGCATGTAAATCAACCCATTAGTAATCTTCCTTTACTCCATTTGTGCCGTCTAGCAACAAAATTGCAGTCTCAGTCAGGTCACTTTGCTTGGGCCATACAATGTCTGACATCCAACCCATTAATTTAGGGTTTGCAAATACTTATACTACCTTTTCCTTGGTTTTTGTGCCCATATTAGGGTTTTCCATGCCAAACTAAGAATTTTGGCTACTAGGTGAAAAAGTTGCTTGACAACTTATAAAAGTTGTCATGCAACTTTGGAAACTTTTGAGCAACTTTCCCAATGTTGCTTTTCTTGACTCCTAGACCCACATTGGGCCAACCTAAGGACACCACCATGCTATGAAGGACCCCTAAACACCTCAAAGGCACACATACCCTCAATTTTCAAGAAAATTTCAATCTTGACTGATGACCCTAAGACCTTAAGTAGGACCTTAACTATGACCAATGAGCACATGGCTCTTTATTTTATATACAATGGCTTCATAAAGAAGCAAGAACACAAACAAAACAAATGGTGGGAGCCCTTTGAAGGGTGCTCCTACAACATACTCCCCCTCTGCACACAACTAAGAAATAGAAGAAGAGATGAGAGCTGGGTCTATGCCAAGTGTCTTGAACCTGCTCTCTTCAACCCAAGTAGCTTCAGACTCAGGCTGACCTACCCACTTCACCAAGTGTTCCATGTAGACCTAGTGTCTGATGGACTTCTTTACTCTGGATTCCAAGATCTCCTTTTCTATAGGCTTCTTCACCTATGGTAAGAAATTAACATCTAGGTCCTACAGAACCTTGGCTTGGTTCTCCTTTTGACCTGCTATTTCACCCTTGTACATGATCAAGTCAGCTACATTAAAGATTGGTGATATAGCCAAATCTGAAGGTAGGTCAACCTTGTAAGCATTCTCACCATACTTTGATAGAATTCTACAAGGTCCTACCCTCTTCATCTGTAGTTTAGTAGGCTTGCCGCTTTGCATTCTAGCTTTGGTCAAATGGACCATCACAAAGTCACCCACCTTGAATTGAACCTCTCTCCTTTTCTCATCCATTTTGGCTTTTAGTTTTTGAGTGGATTCAAGGATGACTTTCTTGACTTTCTCTTGAACTTCCTTGATGGTTTGAGTGAAGTCCTCTTCTTCCCCACTCTTCATCTCCATGGAACCAAGTTCCTTGAGTTCACACACTCCTCTTGGATGTCTACTATAGACAACCTCAAAAGGACATCTTCCAATGGTCCTATTTACACTATCATTATATGCATACTCTACTTGAGGAATGATTAGGTCCCATGTCTATCCATACTCCTTAGTTAAACACCTCAACAGGTTGCCTAACACCCTATTGATGATGTCAGTTTGACCATCAGTTTGTGGATGGTAAGCTGAGCTAAATGAGAGGTTAGTTCCAAGTCTCCTCCATAATGTTTGCCAAAAATGGCCCATGAACTTGTTGTCCCTGTCTAAAATAATGCTTAAAGGGAGTCCATGATTTCTAACAATCTCCTTAAAGAAGAGACGTGCAACATAGCTTGCATCATGTGTTGTCTTACATGGAATGAAATGGCTCATCTTGGAAAATCTATCTACTACCACATAGATGTTGTCCATACCTATCTTTGTCTTGGGAAGTCCTACTACAAAGTCCATACTTATGCATTCCCAAGGCCTATTTGGGACTGACAATGGTTGATAGAGACCAACATTGCTTGATCCTCCCTTTGCTCTTTGGCATACACCACATTACTCCACATACTTCTTCACATCTCTTGGAAACTTGGGCCAATAGTAGTACCTCTGTACTAAATCCAAGGTTTTGTTGACTCCAAAGTGTCCACTTAAATTGCCATTGTGTTTCTCTTGGATGAGGTTTTCCCTCATAGATCCCCTTGGCACACACATTTGATTACCCTTGAACAAGAGACCATTTTGGAGAGTGTAATCTGCATACTCACCATGGAAATGGTTCTCAAACTCCTTGCAAACCTTGTAAGCTGATGAGAAGTCTTCATCTCCTTCATATATGTCCTTGAAACCTTCTATTCCTATGCTTTGCAACTGTAGTTCTTGAACTGTCAACAACTTCCTGCTTAATGCATCTGCCACCTTGTTGAGTTGCCCCTTCTTATGCTTGATGGTGAAGGTGAAGGATTGGAGGTATTCCATCCATTTCAAATGCCTGTTGCTAAGCTTCTCTTGAGTGTTAATGTAACTCAATGTCTAGTTGTCTATGAACACCACAAATTCCTTTGGAAGTAGGTATTGGCTCCATTTTTTAAGAGACTGCACTAATGCATACAACTCTAGGTCATAGGCTGAGTACTTGTTCTTTGCTTCATTGAGCTTCTCAATGAAAAATGCCACAAGTCTTCCCTCTTGACTCAATACACCCCCTACTACAATTCCACTTGTATCACACTCCAATGTGAATAGCTTATCAAAGGTAGGTAGGAGAAGGATAGGTTTTGTGGCTACTTCTTGCTTCAACAATTGAAATGCTTTGTCAACCTGCTCAGTCCATTTAAACTTAGTTTTAAGGCCTCCTTTTATGCTATCAAGGACTGGTGCACAGATGCCACTGAAGATCCTCACAAACTGTCTATAGAATTGGGCTAAACCATGGAAACTCCTAACTTCAGTCCCTGTTCTAGGTGTAGGCCAATTGAAGATTGCCTCCACTTTGCTTGGATCCGTCTTCAAGGTTCCCTTAGACACCACAAATCCTAAGTAGACCAGCTCTTGCTTCAAGAAGTCACACTTCTCTAGGTTGATGGATAACTTCTCCTCATGAAACCTCTCTAAGACTAACCTCAAATGCTCAAGGTGTTCCTCTTTGGTTCTGCTATAGATGAGAATGTCATCTAGGTACACCACCACAAACCTACCTATGAAATCCTTTAACACCTCATTCATCAATCTCATGAAGGTGCTTGGGGCATTGGTGAGTCCAAATGGCATCACAAGCCATTCATACAATCCTTCTGTGGTCTTGAAAGCAGTCCTCTACTCATCTCCCTCCTTGATTCTAATTTGGTGATAACCACTTTTAAGGTCCAACTTGGTAAAATACATAGCACCTCCTAAACAGTCCATCAAATCCTCTATTCTAGGAATAGGAAACCTATACCTTATGGTGATCCTATTGATTACCCTTGAGTCAGTGCAAAGTCTCCACTTACCTCATTTCTTTGATGCTAGCACTACCGGGACTGTACATGGGCTGATGCTCTTCTTTATTAGTCCTTGTTCCAATAACTTCTGCACTTGCCTTGCTACCTCCTTTTTTTGATCAGGTGTGAGCTTATATGCAGCTTTTTTAGGTAGGGATTTACCAGGAACAAAGTCTATTTGATGGCTTATAGACCTTCTTGGTGGGAGTGTTGCAGGTGCTTCATCACTCACTGTGTCCTTATACTCTTGCAACATTTGCTTCACCTCCTTGGGTACTTCTGCCTACAATTTGTCTTCCACCTCTTTTGGCTTCACAAAGATGGCACACTTTACTATCTCCTCCTCATGTAGCAGGTGTAAGAACTCTTTACCAGTAGCCAATAAGACACTAGGTGTTCTTGAAGTTCTCTCTTCATTCTCTATCAAAGACTGAATCTTAAAGGAAATGGAGCTCTCCTCTCCATCATAGATCACCTTCCTATGAAATTGCCAGGGTCTACCTAGCAATAGGTGATAGGCATCCATGGTTAACACATCACAAAGGATCTTATCCTTGTATCCTCCAATAGAAAACTCTACCCAAGTCTATTCATTGATAAGAACACTCTGCTCATGGTTCAACCATGTCATCTTATATGGGTTAGTGTGGGGTATCCTTGTAAGTTTCAACTTCTTGGTTGCTTCCTCTAATATTATGTTATCAGTTGACCCTGAATCAACTATCACCTTGCAAACTTTACCAAGGATCTTGCATCTCACCCTAAATAATGCTCTCCTATGCTTAGGTTCATTCTTGACTGGCTATCTTATCAAGACCCTATTGAACATTAGATTTTCTCCAATCTCTGATTCAATATGGTCCACCATAGGTGTCTTACTGCTTGAAGAGTCTTCATGTGCATAAGCAACCCTCCTGTTTGATGAGGTAGGCTTGTCAAGGAATCTATATGCCAGATGTCCCAATTGTCCACCGTTGTAACACTTCATAGTTGCAAAGTAGGAGTTACCCTTGCCGGTACCTCTACCCCTACTTGGACCACCTTGTGCACCTCTTCCTCTAGAATGACCTCCTTTAAGATTGGTTTCACTACCATGTTTAGTCAACTTGGCTTCTCCTTGGTTCCTTTTCTCATTTTCCTTGCTTTGTTAACCACCTTGGTGATTCACTTGTTCTCTACCTTTGCCTCTACCCCTGTTATTAGAGTCTCCTTTCCTTTTGTTCCTCTCTTCCACCTTGACAGCAAGCTGATGAAATTTTTGAATAGTAGTAGGAGTCCATAGGCTTAGCTCCTCTTGAATGTTCCACTTTAGGCCACTTAGATACCTAGCCACCTTAACAGATTCATCTTCTTGGACTTTGGATCTAAGACAAATTTTTTGAAATTCTTCAGTGTAGGAGGTCACATCAAGGTCTTTTTGCTTCAAACCCTATCTCTTCTTATGAATTTTGACTTCATAATCCTTTGGTAAGTAGTTCTCTTTGATCTTACTCACCATGGCCTTCCAATTGGAAATAGGTAGCTTCCCCATGCTAACTCTCTCTTCTTGCAAGTACTTCCACCATGTCAAAGCTGCTCCCCCGAATCTTGATTTGGCAACCTTAACCTTTTGAGCCTCTTTCACTCCCTCACACTCAAAGTGGTTTTCCATGCCCTCAATCCATTCCATGATAGTATCAATATCCATCCTTCCACTAAAATATGGTAATCCTTCAAAAGCTTTAGTGTTCAAAGCCTTAATAGCCTTTACAAATGGTTCTTCATTAAACAAGAGATTTGGTTCAGGTATAATGTCATCTATGTCAATGGTTTTCTTTCCTTTATCTTTGGTGTCTTCTCCCCAAGGTCCTTGTGTCCTCTGATCCACCACTTCCTGCAGCTTATCCCTTATCTCACTCATAGCTTCTTCAAGCAGTCTATTCTTCTCCTTTTGTTCTTCTATCTCCCTATCCAGCTCTGCATTAGTGACCATTATGCTTTCCCCTACTGATTCAATAGAATACAGAGACATACACGGTCCACCAAACCTTTAACTTGCTTTGATACCAATCTGATGGGATGGGGTTTGGGATAGACTAGCCTAGTCTATGCTCTTGGATCCTTCCCTTGGATCACTTGGTGTTCTCTTCACACCCTAAGGTCTCTAGGACTTCCCTTTCTTGAGGAAACCCCTGACCTTGCCCAATCCACCCACCAATGAGTTGCAATGCTGCTCCTAAGGTCTCACCTACTCATGAGACTCAAAACCCCTTACTATGGCTAATAAGGGCTTCACTTGTCTTACTGCTTCCTACATCCTAGAAAGGTTAGGATAGGTCTTAAAATATGTTTTACATCCATCCATGTGCCCCCCAAGAAGTTTCAAGCTTTCAACCCCTTACCGATTTCACTGTTTTGTGTTTTTGCCTACAAAATAGGACTACAAGGATTTTGACCAATTAGGCCTCCTACCCGGTCCTTTAGAGCTCCCTCTCACAAATGATGGACAAACAACCCAAACTCCCAAATTGGAATACCATTCATTTGGCAAGGGCTCAAGGATTTCTCTATTTTTGGGCCTCCAAGTGGCTGTACAGTGCTTAGGGAGAATTTTGGGGTTTTTAAGGGTTTTGTGAGGGTTTTTAGGCCTGCGAGGGACACAGTGTAGGTTTGCTGCTCTTTCCACCTTGTTTGGATTGGTGGAAGCTCCTCCTTCACACAAATTATTCTTCACTCACCCCTCTAAAACTCCTCCAAAGGGTTCCTTCTTCTCTATCCTTCCTTGCTCTCCAAGATCTCTGCAACTTGACACTTCCTTGTCGGGCACTGTCTAGTCTCGCCTAGGAATGGGTCCTTATATGGCTTCCTTGCATTTTCAAGGGCCCTACTTTAATTTAACTATAGTATAGGGTCTATACTCTCATTCCCCATGCTTTCATGGTGACTCCACAATGGGGAATGGAGTTATGAGCCCATTTATTCAAACCAATCCAAAACTGGACAAAGAGAATGCAATTTACAAACTATTTACAGAAACACCTCACTTACAAACCAAAACCTAATATAATTGCTCAAAATTAAATTATTTACACCATATAAGACACTCCACATATTTTTTTATGTAAATCAATCCATTAACAATCTTCCTTTACTCCATTTGTGCCAACTAGCAACAAAATTGCAGTCTTAGTCAGGTCACTTTGCTCGGGCCGTACAATGTCTGACATCCAACCCATTAATTTAGGGTTTGAAAATAATTATACTTCCATATCCTTAGTTTGTGTGCCCATATTAGGGTTTTCCATTCCAAACTAAGAATTTTGGCTACTAGGTGAAAAAGTTGCTTGACAACTTTTAAAAGTTGTCATGCAACTTTTACAACTTTTGAGAAACTTTCCCAATGTTACTTTTCTTGACTCCTAGACCCACATTGGGCCAACCTAGGGACACCACCATGCTTTTAAGAACCCCTAAACACCTCAAAGGCACACATACCCTCAATTTTCAAGAAAATCTCAATCTTGACTTATGACCCTAAGACCTCAACTAGGACGTTAACTATGACCAATGAGCACATGGCTCTTTATTTTATATATAATGGCTTCATAAAGAAGCAATAACACAAACAAAACAAATGGTGGGAGCCCTTTGAAGGGTGCTCCTACACCAATTGAATTGCCATGAATCAATGAATTTGAATCTACAGTCCTCTAGAATCACACCCGATGGGTCCAACGCACTTTGAGGCATATGTAGATTTGTCCCAACACTAATTTGCACTCTATAGTCCATATTCTTCTACATCCTACAACGTTACTACATAACCTATGTGTCATGCACTTTTCCTATCTTTGTGTTATGCATAACTAATGCCTGCTTCTCTACAACCTCATGATATCCTTTGACATGAATGACAATAATGCCAACAATTGAATTCTGGCTTCTACAAATTTCATTAAAAAGTAATACTTCAAGAGAATATTTGATTCAAGGCACAACAAACTAAATCAAGGAATTTTAATTTATTTTTTAGTTATTCATGATGGATTATATGTGATTTATCATGTTATTACATCAACACATGGATGACTTATGTTAAGGGCATTGAATAACCTATTGAAGGTATAATCAATTCACTCAATCATTTAAATCAAGCATTTATGTTTCAATTTCAATTCAATTATAGAGTTGATTCCAAACCTAGTACTTGATCTAGGTAAACCCATATAAAAAACAAAAACACCATGTTTCTCCTCTTGTGTGTACCTATATTTTTCTAACAATGATAGAAAGATGAGGAGACAATCAACAAACAAACACAAATCAGTACTAGGAACCTAGATAGTTAAAAACTAGACCAAAGTTCTCTAAGCACCCCTCTCAGGACTAGGGTGACCTAGGCATCCCGATCCTTAAAAAACCCCAAATTTAATAGGAGAACAATTTAGGTTCTCAAGAATTCAGATCTTAATTGGTGTACAATAGTTTTAAGACTAGGGCACTTTGGGCAACCTAGTTTAGTGAATTTAGCCTTAGATTTTATTCATAGATGCTCTTTATTTCTTGTTTAGTTCTATACCTACTATAAAGTTTCTACTTGTGCATCAAGTTGTTATAGTTCTTTAAGTTTTCATTTACATCATACTTAGATCCTAGCTTAATATCATTTCAAATATATATGCTTTCCAATTCAGCAAAATGATAGAAGCTGTAAGGTAATATTGGCTCTCTTTGACAAGATTTAGTTAAATTTAATCACATCTTTGTGACATTATATTCTAATATTTGTGTGAAAATGGATCTTAGCCCAAATCCTACCTTGCTATTTTTTTACACATTACATTTTGGTGAATGTGACTCTTTTTACATTTGCATATCTTTTTCTTTTAAATCTAAGTTTACATAGTTTAATTGAATTCATTCATTAAACAATGCTTTGGTTACATATTTATTATTTATTATTTATTATGGCATATGAGTATCTTGTTTGATCATTTGATTAAATGGAATTTATATCCTCTTTTTCTAGTTTTATTTCAAGTTATATTCAATATGTTCATGATATTTCCTTTCATGAATATGATGACAACTTAGCTATTCATTCCATTCATAGCTAGGATTTACCCTCTCCCAAGTTTTAACCCACCCAAAAGGATACTTTGGTGCAAGAAGAGATCATTAACACTTCTTTTAAAACTATCCCTCCTAAGGATGAGGTGTGGAAGAATGATGTTGATATTTCTCTTAAAATGTTCCTCTCTCATGAAGATATCCTAGAGGAAGAGGATTATACAATAAACACCCTCCTTAATGTCAATCTACCATTCATACATGTTATTCCTCCTAGGGATGAAGTATTGATGGATATTGTTAATTATTCTCCCAAATTTTGTCCTTCCTCCATAAAGATATCTTGTATCAAGAGGATAAAATCATTATCATTTTCCTTGTTGACTCTAGAGATGAATCCTTGGAGACCAAAGAGCTTAATCAAGTCAACACTATTCATGTTTCTAGTTTTTAGAAGCTTATATTTCTTCAACATGTCACTCAACCTCAAAACCACCCTAAGATTAATGCTAACAAACCAAATAGATTCATGGATATTTCTTAAGAGTTGCAAAATTCATATGTGACAAAAGTAACATGGAAGGCAACTAGCACAAAATATGTTCTTGAAGTGCCTCACACATATAACACTAGAAACAACAAGCAATATCCTAATGTTCTTCTCACTTCCCTTACTCTCTCATCTTAAGAAAAATGCTGATAAGGAACCTAATCTTCTTGAGAAAATCTATGATATCTTAGCTAATAGTTCCCTTTTAGACTTGATTTGAATACACCTTTATATCATAGGTTGATCCAAGAAGCCTTATAAAAAGGTATTTCCTCATCCTTCTTCTAAACCAAATTTGATAATACATTCTCAAAAGATGAATTACCTTCTATGGAGGTAAAAAATAGAGATGATACCCTTATGATCAATCCTTGCATTTATGAGCAAATAATAAGAGGTGTCTTGATTTATAATGGCTCAACACTTAACATTTGTTTTGTTGACTTATTAGATAAGATAAATTGAGATTATTCTTCTATCCATCATAATCCTCTTTGTGTTCATGGCTTTGATAATGTTCCTAGAGAGTCACTTGGTATAGCCATATTACCTATCAAAGTAGGACCTCTGACTTTACCCACTCCCTTTCATGTCATTCACATCAATATTAGTTATATCTTTTTTCTATGTAGATCATGGATTTGTGCTATTAAACAAGTCCCTTGTACTCTTCATCACACAATTAAATCCATACATAACAATGAAATCCACACAATCAAGGTTGATCTTAATCCTTATGATCTTGTTTATGATGAATTATGATCCATATCTCCCTTTCACACTATGATTCCTTCTAAAACACAACCTCCTATAGATAATACTTTAGAAGGAAACTCAAGTTCTTTAGACTTTACACCTTCCTTTAGTAGATATAAGATCAACCAATCTAAGTGTGAAGCATTGAAAGAGCCTTGTGCTTCATTTATCCAAGCTTCTAAGATATTCCAACATCTTCTTTGAACACATGTTTTCAAAATAATGAGGTTTATTTAAACCTTGAAACTAAGAGTGAACCCTCTCCTCTAGACATTTCAATACCTATATCTAATTGTACACATGGTACAATTGACATGGTTTAGGATGTGTGTAATAGAGTTTTGAGGGTTATGAGAAATCACACTCTTCCAACAATGATTTATGTTTTCAACCTCTTTCTTTGTTGACAACCTCTCCCACATTGTCTAGTGCATCTGTGTCTTCTCATGTTTCATAACAAGGTAATGTTTTGTCTAGTCTTATTCAAGCCAATTTTATTTCCCTTATTTGGCCCAAATGAATGTCAATTGTAGATAAGACCTTGAGAATCCTACTTTTTGTGTGTATCATCAATTCCTTGGCTATTACACTAATGAATGTGAATCTGTTCATTTTAAAATTAAACAATTCATCAATTATAGTATCATTCAAGTAAAAGTGATGATGAGTAGCATCTTTGTCCTTACCATTATAAATAACATCTAAGTTCTTATTATGTTTCTTCTCACTATGTGACATTGGAAGCTTACCTTCGGGGGAATCATTGTCATTCATGGTGGTACAATTTTAGTGAGAAACATAATAGTATATTTATTCTTGTCTCCATGCTTGGGAGGAAAGAATAGTTTTTCAATAATTTCTTCTTGTAACTAGGAAAATAGGGAAAATAATCAAAGCATACAATTAGGTAACCACCAAAACCTAACAAGTTATGATAAAAAATCCTAATACACTTGTATATGGTGAAAAGTGATGATAAATTATTGTAAAACCATAAAGATTCAATCACAAACAATCTAAGTCCTAAAATGAAACATTCACCAATACCAATAGAGATACCTAAGATCATGTAAATCAATAAAATAAAACAATATTAACATTCACGTGTCAAGTGGGGTTTCAATCTCCATTATCTTTCTATCTCCATTGATCTTGTTTGATATATTTTCTCTTAGATTTTATGTGTGCACAAGAGCTCAACAAAGAATGGAAATGTGGTTGATAGTTTGTTTGCAAAAAGGCTTGAATGGATAAGATTGATTATACACCTTGATTCGATGATTAGACAATTAGATCATTAGGGTTTATAATGGAGGAGAGTATCCTCTTATATAAAAGACACTGTATGAAATGGAGGGATAAGATTAAGAGGTGTAAAGATAAATGGTCGGCTAGGATTAAAGGGTAGGTAGAGGAAATAATTAAATGATAAAGCGGGTAGGTAAGAGAAGAATGACATTTGTCATGGGTAGAAAAGGATAATGAGTTAATTAAATAAATATTTATTTATTTAATTAATAGAAGAAGGATTAATTAAAAAAATAAAATATTTATTTATTTAGGAAAAAGATAATTTAAATAAATAAAAGTATTTATTTAAATGAGGAAAGGCTTAGAGGAGGATTGATGAATTAATTAATTAAATAAAGATTTTCTTAATTGATAGAAGAATTAGGATAAAATAATTAAATAAATAAAAATATTTATTTAATTAGACAAGACAATTTTAGGTGTCTACATTTTTCCCCTCTTCGAGGCAATGTAGCTTGTCACGTTGGCTCAAAGAAGATAAGATAAACTAATACAAAGTTTCCCAATGATGGGAATGATATGCTCTCGAGAGATATTGGATGAAAATGTTTGAAAAGATTTCAGACAATCTCTTGATAAGAGAGAAAGACTAGAAAGGACTAACTAGATAGGATGACAAGGTCACGCAAGAAAAAGACTGACTCAAGAGGAATCAATAGAATCGTGTTTATCTCAAGAGGCCAAAATTGATAGTTATGCGATGAACATATGCTGCCACTTGGATAAGCTACTGAGAGGATTTACTCAAATAGGTGCCTTAGGGAAGACAATTGAAAACAAGGCTAGAATTGACACTTCTATGATAAACATACATTGCCAATTGGATAAGCTACTGAGAGCATTCACTCAATAGGTTCCCTAAAATAGGTAGGTTGTTAAGCTAAATGTAGGATAAGTTGTTGAATTGATAAAATATGGTGAGTGCTCTAGAAAGATAGGATATAGTGCAATGTGACAAACATATACACTAGGATGCAGTGCCATGTGATAGACATAAGCACTAGGATAGAAGTAGCATTATGTAATGAGCACATGTACCACTAGGCTAGGATAGGATAAGATAAGAAACACTATGTGATGAACATGAGTACCACTAGGATTGACACGATTGACTTGACTGGATACAAGAGTACTTGCCTCAGACTGAGTGTAGAGAGAGATTCTCCATAACACAACAATTACGAATAGATTTGATTGCTAAGGACCACACTACTATCAAGGCAATGGGATTGAGACACATTATGTATATGCTTGAGATTTGGGAAAAAAATAATACTGTTAACTACTTTGGTAAAAGATGGTCTCGCGGGGTCTACAGGAGGGGAAAAATGAGATGATTTAGGGGTTGGTCCTTCGAGACATCATTGTATCATGAGACTTTATTATTTTTTTGATATATATATATGAGATGACTCATTCCTTCTAGCAACTATATGCATATGTTCACATGTGATGCTTCTATATGCTTTATGATTATTGTATGTGGGATCTAGATCAAGGACTTGAACAACCACATCCTTTGTAACTTTCCCAAATCTAAGAAGTAAGGTGTTTGTGCCTTTAGATGAGTGCTCTTCGTCATTGTATGCTTTAATGGTAATAACATGTGTAGAATTCATAGCCTTTTCAAAATATCCCAGTTGTTTAATAGTGATCAATGTACAAATGTTCAGACCTGCTCCTCCATCTATCAAGACTCATTTTATATGGTTTTTATAAATAAAGGCTTCAATATGTAGAGGTACATTATGAGGCTAGGTTACAGATGCATCATTGGCTTCTATAAATGTGAGGGTATGTGTAATGGAAAGGTATGCCACCATAGCTTGAAACTGGTCCACGTTCAGACCAGTGGGTATGAAAGTCTCTCTCAAATTTTTATCAAGGATGGCATTATGTGTTTGGGATATGCATAAAAGCTCAAGGATGGAAATAAGGCCAGGTGTCTTCCCTAGCTAGTCTACAAGGTCATACTCATTCTTTGTGGATGAAGAAGTTTTGGGCTTGGATGGAATGCCTTGCAAGGTGACTTTACCTCGACAGGTTGTGACATTACATTTGGAGGTTTCATTTTTGGAGGATGAAGAAGATGGTCCACTTCCTTTCAAAACAACTTTACTCCTTTAGGTAGGACCTTCAGTAGTTTTGTCCTTTATAATGATAGTAGAAACATGATTGTCCATTGAAATCTAATCAATAGTGGAATTATAATCATAGGGCATTTTAGTATAATTAGTTTGATTATCTATTTTGGCTTTTCCCTTGTCATGTTTAGAAAATGTCTCCTTGAACATTGCATTTTCTTTATTGGAGGTGTGACCATCCACTTCTATGTCAAATCTCTCAATGAGATCTTGTATGATATTCTTTAATCTGTGACAATTGCTAGTTAAATGCCCTTTACTCTTGTGATATTTGTAATATTCATCATCATTCCACCAATTTGGTTTTACTTTTGGCTTATATGGTGGATTATCTATTAGTGTTGTGAGATTGTTTGCCACTAACTTCTTGAATGTGGTTTCAATTGGTTCTCCCAACGGGGTGTATTTTCTTTGAGGTTTTGATTTCCTTTTATTGTTCACTTGATTGTTTGAGTTAGAAGAACTTGCACCGGGGGAAGCTATCTTAGGTTTCACAATATTTGCATCTACTACCCCATTATTGACTCTATTCTTATTCTTGGTCCAAAAGTGATTTTTGTCTTTCCCATTTGATTCCTCTTTGTTCTCTTTGAATATCTAGATGATACCTTGTTCAATAAGGACTTTTTATATTGCCATTCCTTTCTAATGACCTCTTTGAAGGTAGACAAACAATATTTTTTTTATCTCATATCTTATATCCTTGTTGATATTTTGAGTGAATATTTCTACCATTTGTTTTTGTGGTATATCACAAGAGAATCGACTAGCAAGACCTCTCCATCACTGCAAAAATGAAGAGAAGGATTCCCCATGTTTTGTCTTAGTATTGCATAAGGTGGATACTGACACATTTGTTTCAATGTTGTATAAAAGCCTCTGCTAGATCACCCCATGAATTAATTCCATGTGGAAGTTGAGAGAACCATTCAATAGCTTGTTCACCTAAGATTTGTAGGAACAATCTCATCAAGTATATTTCTTCTACTGCTAGCTCAATGCAAGTTGTGAAAAACAATCTTATGTGTGCCTTAGGATCCCCTTTACCTTTGTATTTATCAAACTTTGGTATTAAAAAATGTGGAGGGAATGGAGGCATTGGAATGCTTCTATTAAATTGGTAAGGACATATGTCCTTCATTGTTTATTGTTGTTCTGGTGTATTCAAGTCTGCCATTTGCCTTTGTAAGTCCTTTATATGTTGTTGCAAGTCATTCTTGTGTGGTGTCTTTTCTCTTTGAGCTAGTCCCATACTTGAGACACCAGGTGGAGGAGGAGGGATATAATGCATATATGGATGGTATTGATAACAAATGTGTTCATATGGAGGAGGGATATAATTATAGCCTAGATATGGACCACTTGGCATGGTATTATAGAGAGGAGCACTAGGTCTAGGTCAATACATGTCATGACCATGGGGATAAGAGGTGTCATAAGACTGATGTTGGATATTTCCCCCAAATCTGACATGGGGTCTCCTGTTGTCATGATTTTGAATGTTTGATTGGGTGTAATTGTACGCATTAGTATTATCCTGGTTATGATCATGGTCATGCATGGTGGTAGTTCTTCTCCATGGGAAATGATGACTGCAGGGTTGTTCATGAGAGGTTCTATCATAATTGGCATGAGAATGAGTGCATGTGTTTGGAATCTCAAGTTTTTGAAATAGGGATGAAGGTGACTCAAGCATGATACACTCTTTCTTACCACCACTATTGGGCCTCCTTTGTCTTGTGTTAACTTGATTTGATTGATTTGGTTCATCCTCCAAAATCTGTGACATATCAAATCCGTGAGGTATTCTTGTCCTACTTTGTGCCATGACTTGTAGGAATTAGTGTCTATCCCTTTCCATGATTTATTGAACCAATCTATTAAAATGCAGATCCATGATAGTTCTCTCAACTTCTGTATTCCACAGATGCATTGTCATTGTCATTATTATTTCCATTTTTATTGTCATTGTTGTCATTGTTTGGTATATTACTACGGTGTTCAAATGGATTTTAGAATTCATCTCCATCAAACTCATAAGTACTCATGTTTAAATAACTTAAAGCTTCTTCGACTTCCATTCTAGACCTTTGTGAATGGGTTTCAACCATGGACTAAAGTTTTGACTCCAAGAGTGTAAGACCAAAGTAGGAGAGTAAGGTGTGGCTTCCAAAGAGATGATGGATCTCTTGATGAGGTAATTTGACCTTGAATCTAGGTATGTATGTTTGAGAGTAAGTTGTGGCTTCCAAAGAGATGATGGATCTCTTGATGAGATAAGTTGACCTTGACTCAAGAAAACCAAATGAGACCCTAAGATGATGGATCTTGATGTGGGACTCACCTAGTGTTGTGTTGTAGTAGGTTTGCAAAGTTTGATGAGGAAATATTTTTGCATACACTTGAAAACAGGACAAAAACAATGTTTCTTTGTGTTTAATTGAAAATGTTTGAGTGTTTTTATGATGCAAACACAAATCCTATGGTTGGCCAGAATAATAGTTGTTGAATCTCATGTGGGGGTTACCCTGAGCTACACAATTCAGAGTAGATACTTAGGTGCTTGACCCCATTAGATCCCATCCATGACACTCACTTCTCCATGGCAGCCAAGCACTAGTCCCCATGAAAAATCCCCATGGTGAACTTTGTATCTCTACTAAGAACCATAAGAATGTGAGCGACTTTGAAGGATCCGACCTCCTGTACCAATAACTAGATGGTTTTCGGCTTCTAACATTAAAGGTGTCTAGTAAGGGGAGACTTTTATGGGAAGAGATGGTGTTGGTATGAACTAATCAGCACCCGTTGCTTGCAACTTTCATCACAAACACATTTATTTATAGTGGCTTGAAAGAAATTGGCTTTAGCTTGTTGCCACTTGGGTCTTTCCCTCTCACTTGGCCTTGTGGGCTACTCAGGAGGTAGGCCCTCTAAAAGGAAACACCAAAGGAGCCTATTGCTCAAGACATAAAAGACACTTGTTCATTTTAGAGCACCAATTGAAGTGTTTTGCTAGACTAAAGAAGACAAAGCAAGCAATTTCAAAATAAAATCTCTTCCAAAGGTTCTGTAGAAAAAAAATTAGTAATTTTGAAATAATACCCCTCTTGCAAGCACACAAGTTAGGTAAATTTTAGATCCAAAGGACTTTGTGAAATGGGGACCTTCAACAAGACATTTTTTGACAGATTCAAAGATCTAATTTTCCATAAGTTATTTTGCATCATAAAAAACAAACCACCTATACAATTTCAAGACATTTCTAGAAATGTAAGAAAATCCAAAAAAATTGCTAATTTGCTTCAAAAAATATTTTTTATGAAAAATCATAAAAAATTCAAATATGATCCAAAAAATCTAATTTTTTTACTGGAAACTCCTGATAACATTCCCAACTTGCATATAAAAATTCCTGCAAACATTCAAGTCAATTTGTGAGATGTGATCAAAATATTGAAAAACCCCAATTTTTAAAGATCTAAATTTTCACGAATTATTTTTCATCAAAATTAAAATCACAAATAACAGATCTTGTTTATAATCTGAGAAATTTTTTAAAATGTAAGAAAATCCTAAAAATTTGCTAATTTTCTCTCAAAATTAATTTTTTATGAAAAATCATACAAAATTCATAGAAAATTCACATATTCTCCAAAAAAAATTGAATTTTGGACTGAGCACTTCTAAGATTGTTCTTAACATGCAAATAATATGATGCAAAAATTCTAAGCTCTTTGTGATATTTAATCAAAACATTGCAAAACCCTAATTTTTAAAGATCTCATTTTTCATGACATATTTTGCACCCAAATTTAAATCACAAAAAATAGACCCCCTATATAATTATGAGAAATTTCTAGAAATGTAAGAAAATTTGAACAATTTGCTAATTTCTCTCAAAATTAATTTTTTTATAAACAATCATAAAAAATTCTTAGAAAACTCAAATATGCTCCAAAAATTTTGAATTTCAGATTGAAAACTCCTGATATTCTCACCAACCTTCAAACAAAATTTGGTGCAAAAATTCCAAACTGTTTGTTAAATCAGTTCAAATATTTCCAAAAGCTTAATCTTGTGTCCAAAACCCTAGCTACACAAGGTTATTCTCCAAATTGTTTTAAAAAACAACAATATAGGGTTAGAAAAACCTGAAAAAAACATAGATCTAATGTTGTGTAAAAGCACAAAAATGTGTCACGTTTCAAGCTAACTTATTAGCACAAACAAATTTAAGTAATTCTAACTAAAAACTAGTTTTAGTCAAACACATGTCTATATGGATTCATTATAGCTTAGATATATATGGGCCACAACTTTTCCAATTGGAAGTGTCTATTAAATGTATATTTTATACTACTTTTGGTTTAATTACAAAAAAAAGTAAAACTCCATGTTTCAACAACTCCTACTCTTATAAATAATAATTTTTTTGAAATGTAAAAATACCCTTTTATAGATCTATAAGTGAATTTTCTAAAATATATATATTTTAATTAGTTTTTTATATTTTATTTTTATTGAAAGTAGGTCATCAACACTAAAATATAAGGTTGATTATCTTGTCAAGGAAAATACTAAAATTTATTTAAAATTTTTGAAAAGAATATGATGCAGTAGAGAAAAGAATCTATGTCAAGATGATATAATTCTTTTCTAATTTGGATAAATAATTAAGAAAAAAAGTGGTGGGAATTGGAAAGAGTTATATTTCAGCACACGCAACTTTTTAAATTTATTGAAAAATATATATTTATAAAAAAAAGTAAAATATATATCCATGCACTAAAGTTTCAAGTTATCAATATACAAAAAAAAAATTAAGAAAAAAAGGTAAAATTTACTAAATAAAGTGTGGTGGCTTGTGTAACTTCAATTTCAACATTTTTTAAGCAACTAAATTATTGTGTTTGCTTTTATAAAACCTACATTCAAATAATTTTTTAAATTTTTGTTAAAATTACAAACACAAAATAGACATGAGAATATAAATTTTATTAGTTTACATCATTTCAAAATTCAAAACATATATTTCACTTTCTATTAATTTAATTTAAAAACTTGAATCAACATTGACTGCTCCCTTTATAAAAGTGTGACACATCTTTGTACTTTTACCTAACAAAAATCCATGTCCCACAGGGTGTGCCAAAATGTGTATGGTGAAAAGTGATGATAAACTATTGTAAAACCATAAAGATTCAACCAAAAAAAATCTAAGTCCTAGAATAAAATATTCATCAATATCAATAGAGATACCTAAGATCATGTAAATCAACAAAATAAAATAATATTACCATTCACATGTCAAATAGGGTTTCAATACCCATTGTCTTCCTATCTCCATTGATCTTGTTTGATATATTTGCTCTCAGATTTTATGTGTGCACAAGAGCTCAACAAAGAACAGAAATGTGGTTGATAGCTTGGTTTCAAAAAGGTTTGATTGCATAAGATTGATTAGACACCTTGATTCGATGATTAGACAATTAGATCATTAGGGTTGATAATGGAGGAGAGTATCCTCTTATATGGAAGACAATGTAAGTAATGGAGGGATAAGATTAAGAGATGTAAAGATAAATGGTCGGCTAGGATTAAAGGGTAGGTAAAGGAAATAATTAAAAGATAAAGGGGGTAGGTAAAAGAAAAATTAAGAGATGAATGACATGTGTCATGGGTAGAAAAGGCTAATGAATTAATTAAATAAAAATTTATTTAATTAATAGAAGAAGTGAGATTAATTAAATAAATAAAATATTTATTTAATTTAGAAAAAAGATAAATTAAATAAGAAAAAGTATTTATTTAAATGACGAAAGGATTAGAAGGGGATTAATGAATTAATTAAATAAATTCATATTTATTTAATTGATAGAAAAATTAGGATACAATAATTAAATAAATAAAAATATTTATTTAATTAGACAGGACAATTTTAGGTGTCTACAACACTCAATAAAGAAATAAAGATAAGATACTCAAATTAAAATGCAAACCATATGCAAAATCTTCTTCATTGACCTCCATTGGCATTATTTCTCCTTCAAATTGGATGTTGTGCATCTCATCTACAAGCACAAATGCAAGTGAAAATCAAGTTGATTACGAGATGAAAATCATAAAAAAAGGATACTCAAATTGTGGTTGGGAATGATTGACGAAAGAGGTCAATTTATAGACAAATTGAATGAGAGACCCAAATTAGCATGAGAAATTGGAAGAAGTAATTTCATTCAAAATTGGCATGATTGAGGAGACAAAGAATGATAAATGCGATGTCAATTTATGATAAACTTCTATGCAATAAATATGACATATTTCTATGCAAAATTATGACAAATTGCTAATACAATTCATTACAAATTTCTAAGATAATTCATGACAAATTAACCATGAAACAAGCTTTCAAATTATGACAACATTAAGCATGGAAATTGTAGCCCAAATTGATGGGGAAATTAGTGTGAAATGTTAGGAGAAAAAGGTGAGAGAAAATTAGGTGCCATCAATTAATAAATTTACATTTATTAATTAACCCACAAAAAGGGATGAGATTAGCCAATTAAATATTTAATTTAATTATGACATGAGACACTTAGGATAAATGAATAAATTCATTTATCCTAAAGAGAAGTGTCAATAGGATCAAAATGATTAAACCATAAAATTCTAGAAGATAGACTAAGAATGAATTAGTATCTTGATATAATCAAAGCAATAAATACATGATGACAATAACGATCAAAAGGACAATTGGTCACAAGGACTTGATAATGATATGAAACTAATAATTATTGCCGAAGACTAATGACAAATTAGTCAAGTATAATAAAAATATTGATTTGATAGATGACAATTGACAAGGATCAATGACTAATCAATCAAAATTGATGAGCATTGTGTTGGCATTCTACACTCTTATGAGAATAGTTGCTATTGTCATTGATGGCAACCAACTGGTAACTCACCGGCAATTGGTTTCTACATGCCTGGCATCACAAGCTTCATACACTAGTAGACACCAACACTGATAGGCACTTACACCAGCATTCAGGTTACATCGGCAACAAAGCATACCAACACTCCAACCGACATGGGATGAACTTTTATTTATTGTAATATAATTATCTTTTGTAAGATGACATGGTATATTGTAAAAGACTCATATATGTATGATATCTTATAGCTCATTTTGAGAGTAGAGGCGATGATATGTATGGTACAAAATAATTATTTAGTGGCAGCGAAGGTTTTTGGATAAGGTATCTATCTGAGCTTAAAGCGGTACTGAACCTGGCATTAGCGATGTTGTTTTGAGCAATACATTGTATTCAATTTAATTATCCATTTTTATAGTCAGTGTGACTCTTCATTAAGCAGTGAGCTCTCAGCTATTGGCCTCCCTGCATGTGTAGGCCCCTTATTGTAAGTAGTATTTATTCATTAGCCAATGGGTAAATATTGTGGGTCACAAATCCCACTGAGTTTTTCCCACATTGGGTTTCCTCATTAAATATCTTGTGTTATGGTGTATTCCTATGTTGTCTCTATTATTTTTGTTTACTGCAATAATTCTTATTTAGGGGTACACTATTTTGGGTTCCAAAGCTATCAATAAGTTTAAATATTCTTCTTATCAGTTAGACACTGATTCACCCCCCTCTCTTAGTGTCTTTGGGATTATCATTGAATCTAACAGATTGATGATTGATTGAGATGGATGATGATGAATTGATCAAAGATTGATAAAAGGTCAATTTTATGAAGGTTGACTTGATAAATACTTGTTAGGACCCAAAGGCAACTGAGGGGGGGGTGAATCAGTTGTCTATTAAATTCAACCCAAATATAACTTAATAAAACTTGATGCATAATATCGGTAAACCAAACTTAATGTCGGTTGATAGATTAGCAATCAATATTAATATCAATGAAACTCAATTCATAAAATAGAAAGAGAAACAATATCCACAACACATAACACAAAGATTTGTATGTGGAAACCCTGTAAGGGGGAAAACTATGGTGGGAAACCGTACCCACAATCAGATGATACTATTGTGGATAGTATGTGTATACAAATGGGGTATGTACATGCAGAAAGGCCAACCGCCTATAGCTCACTGCTCAATCACAAAATAGGAGTCACACTGACTACAATTGGATGGTTAAATCCAATGATAATGTACTGCTCAAAGTAGCATCTCCAATGTTGTCTTTAGTACCAGTTAAGCTCTGATAATCACCTTCAAACCTTCCTTGAACCTTCTCTATGGTCTTCTCATATGATCTTCAATATTCACACATACCATTTTATAATACCTTAACCTTACATACAATATCTCATCACTTCTTTTCATCTCACAAATGAGATCTTACATATATACCAAATCCTAAGACCAAATGTGTAGGTTGGCTCACTAAGAATATTACAATTAAATCAATTACAAATAAGTCAAGATGTGATGCATCATGTCAGCTCAATACATTTACAACAATGTCAAATCAATTAATCATCTCCATAACATGTTGTACTGATCTGGAATAGATAATGCATACCGATCCATAACCTAGACCAATTTATTGGTAATTGCAAATATGTCAACCCGATTAGATCAATAACCAAAATACCAAAACTAAGTATCCAAACCATGTCTTTGACATAACCAAGTGATCTCCAGATGATAACAAGTCATCCTCAATGTCGATGAGCAATATAACATGCCGATGATCAATATACGAGTAACTGTGCACAAGTCGCTGAACATGTCGATGAATCAACAATGTGTCGGTTCAACATAACCATAGATCTCCAGAAGGATAAGCGTTGACATCAATGAAAAAACTAATGCAACACATCCATAATACCAACAATAGTGACAATGAAGGAGGATGGAGAGCTCACGTGGAGGTGGAGAAGGTGACAATGGAAGAATTCAAAATTCAAATTCTCTGCAAGGCGGGAACTCTAGTTCCATTGGTGGGAGTGGCCAGATCGATGGAGTTGACCCTATGAGGGAGAAGGACAAGCCTTTGGATATTTTGGAGGCTGATGGTACTCTACCAGAGAAGAATGTGGGTTCTAGAAACACAGTGGGGGGTCCAGTCCACATGAAGCGGTTTTGGAGAATGGAAAAGAATCTAGAAAGTGGTCATCCCTCTTTGGAACTACACAATATGGAAAATCCTCCTTGCCTCATGTCTAGAATATATCAGACCCTATTAGTGGTAAGTTCACCATTTCCATCCCTAATTCAGTTTTGGATCATAACATAAGTAGTATGTCAAACTCTCTGGTGGGTAAATTCATGGGACCATGCCCAAACATTGAAGTTGTTAGGGCTTATGTCAAATGGAAATGGGCTTTGAAAGGTAATGTCAAAATTTTGGCTCTTCCCAAAGGCCTCCTCACCTTTGCCTTTTCATGTGAAGAAGATAAAATAAGGATCCTCTGTGGTAGTCCTTGGTTGGTTGGAAAGATAGCTCTGGTCCTTTAGAAATGGCATCCAAATCTAAACATGAGTGATTCCCTTTTGGTGCAAGTCCCAGTTTGGGTTAAGTTACCAGGTTTGCCTCTTGAGTATTGGGTAGAAAGCATTTTTTCAGGTATAGCAAGCTCTTTTGGTGAGTTCCTCTTAATAGATCCAGTCACAGCTTCAAGAAGGAGGATCACTCATGCCAGATTTTGTGTAGGGATCGCCCACGATGTAGATATTCCTGAATAGATAGATATAGTGTCAAAGTTGGGAACATGGAAACAATAGATTGAATATGAATCCATCCCCTTTGCTTACTTTCACTGCAAGAAATCAGGTCATTGGGCCAAACATTGTCCTCTCAAGCTCGAAGGGGAGAACAAGCAAGTCAAACCTGCAGTAGAAAGTAAAAAAGGCTCCAGAGAAAAAGGTATGGCAAGTCAAAAACTCAGAAAATAAGGAAACTGACTTGGCTGATACCAACTATTTTGGACCCCTGGGGGAAAATAAGGAAGTGGTATCCTTGGCCTCTGTCTCTAATCTCCCCCCCATGAAGCTTTGAGTAAGGAACAAATGAAAGCAAACAACCCCTTGGTAGGGAAGATCTGAATAGAGGAAATAAAAGATTAGAATGAATCTTCTAAAGAAAACACCAAGATGGTAATCATTGACACCTTGGCCAGTAAGGAAGCTCCTAGTGAAGAGGATTAGAACTATGAGGATACTAAGGAAGCTGAACAATCTAAGGAAGGGGAGATTACTAGCTCACAAGAAGAAAAGACTGACTCTTCCCCTCTCATGATCAAGTTTGATATGTAAGAAGCCCAGAAATGTGTTATATTGGGTATGAACCTTTCGGATTTAGACCAAGCTTATAAAATAGTCAATAGTTCTTCACATGATTCTAGATCACCTAATTGGGGTAATGAAGAGGAAATTTCTTTAATTCTTAATAACCCTAAAGTGGTTCTTGAGAAAGAAGCAGATTGGAAAATTCCCAAACACAGGAACAAAAAAGGATCCACTCCCTCGGCCGCCTAATTAAGGAAGGCTAGTAGAATTCCTCATGTTCATGTCGGGTATGTCTCCTCATCCCAAGGATGACTTTCAAACCACAAAGTCAGAGACAAGGAGGCCAAAAAGAACATAGCAGATGGGACTCAAAAGACTCTGAAGGAGTTAGGAATTGGTAAGTAATTATGAAGATTGTCTCTTGGAACATTAGGGGACTTAATAATCCCCATAAGCATGATATTATTAGGAATATGATTAGGGATAGTAAACCTGATATTTTTCTTATTCAAGAAACAAAGATGAGTAGAGATAAGGTTGAAGCTTTGAAATTCTTTAAATCTGAGAGTATCAGTGGTGGCAGCTCAGAAGGTGCCTCTGGAGGCATTGCAACTATTTGGAATCTCAATAGTGTTAAAGGTCATGTTCTTTATTCAAGAAAGAAATTTTTATTTTATTAAATTTGAGCATTTAAAAGATGGAACCTCTTGGGTCCTCACTAATATTTATGCTCCTAATACCTTGAAATCCAAAAGCATTTTTTGGAAAAAAACTTATGGAAATAAGGGACAACTTCAAGAACCTCAGTTGGCTGGTCATGGGAGACTTCAACACCCCTTTAAGAGAGGATGAAAAATTTGGTAGAAGCCCTTCTTTGTTGGAAAGTAGACTGGCCCTCATGGATTTTATAAACACTCAGGCTCTTAATCATGTGGAGATGTAGGGTTACAATTATACTTGGACTAACAAAAAGGCTAGAAATGACCTTATTCAAGTTCGTCTTGACAAGGCTCTTATTTCTAATGATTGGTACAGACATTATTTCTGTTCTCTGTCTGCTCACATCTAGGTTGGGTCTTACCACTATCCCATAAGTCTTTTTACTGACCCCATAAATAGAAGAAGGCACTTTTCTTTTAGATTTGAAAAAATGTGGACTCCTCATCCAGATCTCACCCATAAAATTTAGGAATGGTGGAACATTCAAGTTGAGGGTACTGCCATGTATAGAGTTGTGAAGAAACTCAAAAGCATAAAAGACAATGTAAGGACTTAAAATAAATACATCTTTGGGAATATTTTTGAGGCCAAAGGAAAAATTCAGGAAGACCTCAATAAAATATGGGTCCAAATCTAGAAGGATGGATTCTCTACTATATTATTGTTGAAGGAAATGAGATCCTCAAAAAATACCATGAAATCATTGCTAAAGAAGAAGCTTTTTTGAAGCAGAGCTCTAGATGTATTTGGCTGAAGGAAGGAGATAAGAATACTAGATTCTTTCATATGTCGACTATCAAACATAAAGTGGTAATAGGATAAAAAAACTAATGGTGGACAATGGGGAGTTGGTTAAGGAGGAGGAGATAATAAATGAGGCCAAAATATTCTTCACTGATCTTCTTTGGAGGGATCAAAGCTTGGATGTTGGTGTTCAAAGATCTTTCCTTCAGAACATTCCTTGCTTCATTGATGAGCAGAAGAATGCCTTCCTAACTTCAATACCTTCGAACTTGGAGATAAGAAATGTTCTTTTCTTTTGATGGTAACAAAGCCCCTAGACTTGATGGCTTCCCCATGTTCTTCTTCCAAGAATTATGGGATATTGTTGGGAAAGATGTCTCCAGTGGGGTCAAAGAATTTTTTGGGGCTAGAAAACTTCTGAAAGAGATTAATGGCACCTTCATTACTTTAATCCCCAAAATTCAAGGTGTTGACTCCATGGATAAGTTCAGGCCAATAAGCTTATGCAACTCTTTTTATAAGATAATTTCCAAGGTCCTAACTTCTAGACTCCTGAAATTTCTTCTTTCTTTGATTAGTCATCAACAAAATGATTTTGTGCCAGGAAGACAAATTCTTGATTCCATCATAACTGTCCATGAGAATATCCATTCCCTTGTTATGGCTAAGAAATAGGGTTTTATCCTCAAGCTTGACCTTTCTAATGCCTATGACCGAGTTGATTGGTCTTTCCTCATGAAGGTCCTATTGGCTTTTGTCTTCTCTAACAAATGTGTGGACCTCTTCAAGCAGCTCATATCCTCTACCTCCTTTGTTATTCTTGTTAATAGATCTCCCTCCTCCTTCTTTCAAGCCTCTAGAGGACTAAGGCAAGGGGACCCCATTTCCCCTATCCTCTTCATTATTATGGCTGAAGTTTTTGGTAGGTCCATGGAAAGTATGGTGACTAGAGGTATTTTTAAAGGTCTCCAACCTTCCTCAGCTGATCATACTTGCTCCCACCAACAGTTTGTGGATGACACCATTTTTATGGGGGACTCAAGCATTTTGAAAGCCAAAATCCTGAAGGACACCCTTTGTAAGTTTGCTTCTGCTTCTGGCCAACTTATCAACTGGGTTAAAAGTGAAGTGTTTTTCATCAATACTCCTGAGAGAAGACAACATAGAATTAGTAGAATTCTGGAATGTTGGATTGCTGATCTTCCTACTAATTATCTTGGTCTCCCCCTGGGCATTGCTCCACCTGATTCCTTTTGGAGTTCTCTGGTGGATAAATTTCAAAGAAAGATTGCTAGTTGGAAAGGTGCTCTTTTAAGTCAGGCTGGCAAGCTTCAACTTCTTAAAGCATCCCTTCAAAGCATTCCTATTTATTCCCTTAGCCTCTTCAGAATTTGAGTTAAGTATGTTGATGCTATTGAGAAAATTCAAAAAAAACTTATTTGGTCAGGGGTAACGAAAAAAAAAGAATGGCTTTAGTGGATTGGGACAAGGTGTGTAGATCAAAAAGTAAAGATGGTCTAGGCCTGAGAAGAATTTGGACCCTCAATGAAGCTCTTTTGTCTAAACAGGTTTGGAGACTGTTCCACTTTGATAGTGAATGGTGTAAAATTTAGAGAAGTAAGTATCCTCTTTTGTCTTCTTCTCTTCTCTCTTTCATCAATTTTAGTTTCAGTATTAATGGGTCCCATATCTAGAATCATGCCTCTAAGTGTAAAGACAACATTGCTAAAGGGGTGAAATGGAGAGTTGGTAATGGTAGGAAAGTTAGATTTTGGGGGGATCCCTGGCTTCTTGATAAACCTTTGATTGAAATCCCTGATTGGGCCCCTTTTTCTGCCCCCTGTATTAGAGTCTTTGGCTCCTTGGTTGAGGGGTATTGGATAGGTGATAAATGGTAGAACATTGAAAGTATCCACCCTAACCTTATCAATCTTAAGAACCATCTGTCTTCTGCTTGGTTGTATAATGAGGAAGATTCTCTTATTTGGAAATATGAAACTAAAGGCAACATTATTGTCTCTTCAATGTATGGTGTTCTTTCCCCTGCCCCCTCAGAGAATCCCCTTTGGTCTAAAGCCTGGATAAAGGGTCTTATCCCTAAGATCAATTTTTTGTATTGGACAATCCTTCAAAATAAAATTTTGACCTTAGATAATCTTAAGGTTAGAGGTTTTTCCTTCCCAAATAGGTGTGCTTTATGTCTTGAGGAGGAAGAGTCTGTGTACCATTTGGCTATGCACTGTTCCTTCACTGTTTCAATTTGGGAATGATTTCTTAAAAAAATTTGCATGGAATGGGTGTTTCCTAACACTATCAGTGAATTGTTCCATTCTTGGAGTTATCATTGGTCTAACCCCACTCTGAGATCTTTGTGGCAGCTATATCTCCCTCACATCCTATGGGGGATATGGAAAGAAAGGAACAACTGCATCTTCAGGGACACTTCTTTCACCTAGGCCGTTGTTTTCTAGAAAATTCAAAGGGCTATTGTGGAGAACATTGGGATCATTAGGGATCCTTGCAATTCTACCAACCCCTTGGAAACTCACATTTTCAACTCCTGGAATCTGAAGAGTGCTGGTAGTACTGATCCCAAACATAACAAGAGACTAGAAGCCAAATGGCACACTCCCCCTCATGGTTCACTCAAAATCAACTTCGACGGAGCTGCCAAAGGCAATCCTAGCCCAATGGGATGTGGTGCAATTCTCAGAGATGAAAATGGCAGTTGTATGGAAATGATTGTTGTTCCTATAGGTTGCCAAACTAACCACATGGCGGAAGCTATGGCTACTCTCCAAGGCATTCTCCTGGCTAAAAAATGGAATTGTCCCTATCTATGGATTGAGGGGGATTCTAATAACATCATCAAGTGCCTAAAAGGAACTTCTAAGCCTTCATGGACTATCAACAACATAATAAAGGCTGCTAGAGATCTCATCAACACTTTTGAGAAATGTTGTATTTCCCACATTTATCATGAAGCTAATGGTCCAACTGACTGGGAAGCCAACATGGTGGTCAATCACAACAATATGGTTACCTGGAAGGGTAAAGAGGGTCTCCTCAGTGAGGTCAGATCGATCATATTCATGGATTGATACAATAGTACCCCAAAGATCATAAATGGACAAAATAATTATTAAATAGATTAATAGGAGGGCTGTGAGTAATTAGAATAATGTCACTACCATTTATTACAAGACAAAAGCCACCTTTTCCCATGCTTTCTAGGTATATGTGGTCACTTCGAGAAATTTCTTACCTATAGCTCTCTGCAACTCTCGGCCTTCTATTTTGAAAAGTGAAAAAATGGGAGGAAATAGATGCCTCTATGAACCCAGCAACTGTAAGGAGTGGAAACAAAAGGAGGTAATTTGGAACATCTTGCAGAAGGGTGGGTTTACGAAGTTTATTGAGAGGCTCCATGGGAGGGATGCCACAATCACTAACTTTTTCTATAAAAACTAGAGGTAGGGTACCCTGAAGATGGGAGATCAAACAATCTCCATTGATGAAGACCTCATCACTCAGGTCATGGGTCTTCACAGAGAAGGAAGCAATTACTACAGAGACAAAAAATTGAGAAAGGAGGCTATTGAACGATACCCCAAAATGACAAAGGAGAAGAAGCGCCTAGTAAAGCTAAGTAAAACCTACTACCCACCTAGGGAATTTGTTAAGCCATGGAGTGAGGTTTTGTTTGGTATTGTGCATTACATTACCTTGGATGGTAGATTCACAAAAGTGTATGGCTATCATTTTGTATTGCTTAATCATTTCAGGTATGATGAAAAAGTTAATATTCCATATTTCATATTGTGTTCAATGAATGCTACCATTAAAGCCCATAGAGAGAACCCTAAGGGTGATACAGCCATGCATCAAGGTCTTATGGTGTTAATTTATGACCATCTAAAAGCCAACCAAATTGCCCGTCCCTAGCCTTCTATCTCTGAGTTTGAGGAGGAAGGGTCAGATTCTAGTTTTTCTATGGGTGAGGAGTCTGAAAGTGATTCGATGAGTGAGTCAGAGGATAGTCTGGATGACTCTGAAGCTGAACTTGGTAAGAAAATAAAACAAGTGAGTACCAGGCCCAACTCCTTGAAGGGTAAGAAAAAATCTAAAGAAAAGGTTTTCCAGATTTGTTCCTTCAAGGAGGAGGAGGTCTCTGAGGATTCTAAGAAGGATGAACCCCAGTCTCCTCAGAAAAAAGAAAACTAAAACTTCCATTCAGATAAGGAACAAACAGAAGAGGCAAGAAGATAATGATATGGAGCTGAAGGATAAAGTGCAGAGAAAGGATCCTAATGTCGACTAGAAATTGGAGGAGGAGATCACAGGGGAAGGTTTTGATCAGAGGGTTGATGGAAATGTCGATAAGATCACTAGTGGCAATGTCCCCAAAAATGAACAGGACAATTCTGGTGAGAAAATCCTCCCTTCAAATCCTCCCATTGAGGGATTCAAAGGTTTTGTGGACACCATCGATTGGTTAATTAACAGTTACAAGAAAGTCGTGGAGGATAATAAGAAGCTAAGCCACAGAGTTAAAATTCTATAGACAATCAGTATTGGTGAAGGCAAATCTATGGTGGAATATGTTGAGGATTTGAGTAAAATTGTTGCCAGAGCCGAAGAGATCAGAGATTCCTTTAACCCTACGTTTGAGCAAACTGAGAAATCCCTGATAGAGATAAAAACCAATGACAATGTTACAGACCAGAGAATGGCAAAAAATGACAACAAATTCAACAAAATTGAAAAATGCCTCAAAAGTATTGCTGAACAAAGCTATAGCATTCTAAAGGTCTCCATCGACAATACCAAAATTCTCGTCAGCAAACTAGAGAACGAGAAGTATTCTATGAAGCTAGAACCTGACATTGAAGGTATGGGAGAAGTGCAAGGACCTAGAACAAGGACTAGAGGCAAAAAGAAGGACAAGAAGCCAAATAAGGATATGGAAGAACTCAAAGTTACTTCGACAAACTATGACCAGCTGATCAATAAGGCAGTTGATCTTCTTAAGTCTTTATAGTTGTTGTTTGTCTTTTTGTCTTTTCTCTAGTTTTTCCACTTCATTGTTCCTTTCTTTAGTTGTCCATTCGGTTTACTGGCCTTTTTGCCAGTCTTTTTGTAAGCTTTTTCTTAGCAGGTCTGGATGATTTTTGATGAACTATATTATGCTCCTATGTTAAAGGTTTTGGGTGCTTAAAACTTTTTTTCATATTAATCAAAACAATACTGACAATGATCGATGATGAATCTATTGAAATTGATAAGAAAACTGATAATTGACGATTGAAAAGGGATCGAGAATAATCCAAATTGATAGATAATTAATAAAGGATGATTGATAATTGACTGAAAATGATAAAGATACAGGACAAAACCCTAATTTTACATTGATTAGGATTGATGATATCCAATTGACATGATAAGTTTGTCATGACCAATGATCACAATTTGAAAATGAAATTGACAAGACCCAATTGAAAAGTGGGAGAATTGGAATTGAGAAGAGAAGAAATACATAATAATCACAAAATGTTGACAAATGATAAAAGATAGAATGTGTGACATAGAAGAAAGTTAGCAAGCACAAAAAACCTAAAATAAGGTCACGCAGACATTTTAAAGTATGGCATCACAAGTGTTGACCATTTTTAGATGCCTACACTTCTATATAAGGTTTAACATTCCATTTCTTGAGTTGCATGTTTTATAATTGGATGTTATTTCTTGCATAGAATTATCCTCTAGGTGAGTAAAAGAGTGTCCCTTGGTTTGTACTTATTCTTTGTTTGAAATAGTATGTCTCTCATGAATAATCTCTCCTTAGTGAATGTGTGCAATCCTTCACTAAGAATACACTTTTTCCTAGCAATGAGGAAGGTGTGCATTCATATTATCCTTCCCATTTTTTAAATATGTTATGTTTATTAAAGATATCCTCTATTTTTTTGAGGTATAAATCTTGCAAAGAGACCTCTTTCTCCTTGCATCCCTCAAAAGGATCCCTTTACATTGGTTGCAAGATATCTCTTCTACAACTATCTCTTCCTTACCCATAAGAGTTATACCTCTTTTTCTTAGATTTCATGAAAGTTGTTGCTTAAAGGATATATTGGTGATAAAGGAAGGTATCCTTGTTCCTTATTATTTCAACCTTTAAGATATCAACAAAGGACTATGTTAACATCTTAAGCAGGGGCACATATGCATTCTCTTAATTATATATTATTATATGTCTTATGTAAGATGTACATGTTCAGAACCAAACCAAAGTATTAAATGAGATGTTTCATTCCCAAAAAAATATATTTTCTATTTTGCATGTAGAAAAGGCTATTGTATGGCTGAAACCAAACCAAACTCTTAGATAGGATGCTTTGTTCCTGAAACTAGACAATGCCATAGCAGGATGAGTTGACTAGAATAACACAATTTGCAAGACCTTTTGACTCTTCATTATCCTTTTGTGGGATGGGTTGACTAGCATAATACAAGTTTCTACACCTTTCAACTATCCTTTCCCTTTTCATTCATCACCTAGCATAACACAATTTGCTAGCATATGGAATCCATGTTCCTTCCTCTATCTCCCACGAACCCATATAATAACACACTTTTCTAGCATAGGATCATGGTTTATTCTCCTTTCAATTGGTGTATTTCTTTTTATTTTTATAAGTCCACTTGTGCTCTTCCAATGACATGCCAAGAATAATATTAGCAGATTGAGACATTTTGATTATCAAGGTCTCTTTAACTAGTTGACTTGGAACTTTTATTTTTAGTACTAACATTTTTTGAATTTGTGTATACTTGAAAATCACTTGCATGAATTGATAGGATCATATGCTCGAGGGCTTGATCACCCCTCAAGTTTAGTGTTATCCTATCCCTAGCTTGTCTTTCTCTTAGATTCTTTATCTCTTTAATTCTACTTTACCATAATATTAACCGAAAGATCATACTATGCTAAAGTGGGGGCTAAATTTAGTCTTGTGAATTGTACATCTTTAATTAGGGTGTCCAATTTCACACTCTCTTAGCACTGATTTTATTTTATCCCATTCCAAAATACATTAAGGTGTGATGGAGTAAGTTGGCACTTTGGTCACACCAAGTAGATTACGACCACCAATTAGCCAAATTAACCAAAACATTAAAAGGAGGATGAACCTTTAATAGATCCAACCTCAATTCTATTGGGAAGAGGGTTGAATGCCGATTGAAGTCCTATTTCCCTTTTTGTTTAAGTTTAAATTGTGTAACTTGAATTAGGTTTGGAAATTGCGAATATTAAATCTAATAAAATAAAATGATGAAAACATAGTGTTGCAGAAACCAAACAGAGCCACAAACAAAGATTTTGAGAAGTAAAAGAGGATTAGAGTCTGCACCTAAAAGTTTGGGAAAAATTGTTCAAACCAAGAGGTAATTCCATGGTCCTTAGTGGGCACCACGGTCCCTTTGTAGCACCATGGTTCTAAGGTGTTTTCAGAATCTATGCAAAAGGTAGTTCACTTTGTCTCAGTGTAATATGTCCTTTCCCCCATGTATCACTCTCAAATCTGCAACTTACACACAATAAGCAGGGAAATTGTGTTGTGGGTGGTTATATAGGGTTTTTCCTTAGTCAAAACCCTTTCTTTGGTGATTTCCACCTCCACAAATAGCCAATAATGCCTTTAAAATGTGTGTGCAAGATCTTAAATAAACAATCCTAAATGAAGATCCTCTAGAGCAATTTTCAATGAATTCCATGAAATCAGATGATTTTTTTATTTTCTTTTGTGGTAGATATGAATATAAAATTAGGTTCAATATGATCCATAGTTATTATGCAATTTTTTTATGGAAGTGAATTATAGTCTTACTCTTGTTTAGTAAATTACTTATTTAGAAACCCACACAATGCTAATAAAAATGATTACCCTTCTATGACCCTACACACTCAGTAAGGAAAGAAATGTTAGCACCTATAGATGTAACTATGCATTTTGACTCTAATAGAGATATATGGGTTGAGATAAGAAGTTTCATGATTACCTTTTGAAAGTAGCTATATTCTATTTATCATTATTTCCATCCTCCCATTTGTGAAACAACATACATTAAGGTATTTAAATACTTTGTAATAAATCAATTGATTAAAATTTTAACATTACATTGTTTCTTTTGTTCATATAAGAAAATAAAAAATGAGAAAGTAATAAATATTGACTACGCATTTAATGCTAGGTACCCTACTTGATTCTATGAAATGGTAACAAGATCCTATAGTGTATATTGCTTTCTGATTTTATTTATGTGGTAGTTTTAGGTTTGAAAGAGAAATTATAAGAAACCTATGAACATGTTAATGGATTTATATGATTTATAAAAGAACAATTAAACCCTATATCTTTCTCTTAATTCTAAAACCTTCATTGTTAATAGTGGCATTTTGTACATCCCACTATGACAGAGTAAATAATTTTCATAGTCATTTGGTTTCAATTTTTTATTCTATATAAATACACAAAGATTAAAGGGTTGGGTATGTAGTTCATAGAGTAGTATAGTACTATTGAGGCAAATTGAATACATAGCTTGCATAGTGGGCATTAACATGGAATGTGTAGATCCATTCTTGCAAAGCATAGAAATAGTAATGAACTTGTAGGATCTCAAAAATAGGGAATAAATGTAGTATTGAGAGGACTAGTCAAATGCAAATAGATGTAGGTGCTAAAAGACTATGTTGTAACTTTGGTACACACAAAGTATCATGAATATGAGTAGTTTCACTGCAAGGGTACCTTTTCCTATTACATCAAGCTCCTTATCATCTCCAAATTTAACTTGACTTCTTACGGTATTATCTAATTTGACAAAGAGATCTGATTTACCTGTCATGTGGTTTGAACAACCACTATCCAAGAACCAGACATCCTCTTGGTTTTCTTTCACCAAATTACATGTGAAGAATGTGTTACTACTTATTAAATTGCCATTAGTTTCATATCCAAAGTCATACTATATTCTAGTTTGTTAGTATTATCGAATCATGCAGTCGGTACACACAGAGAAGTCGGTATGAACAGTCTAGTCGGTTACTAAAGAAAGCAGTCACTAAACACAGTATTCACCAAGTTATTTTCCAAGTAAAGGTTCATGGCTATCGAGTGGTATAATTAACTCACCGAGTTGATATTCACCAAGTAAAACATCTTACTAGATACATTTAACCTAGACATGCACATGAAAACGTGTTATAAGATCGAGGCACATCTAACCATTTTTGCATTGGAAATTGCACTAGGAGATTGTGTATGATTACAAGATCAATCTAGCCTATGAGATATTTTGTTTAATCAAAGAATATTTCTGTAAGATCAAAGCAATGAATCAGATCACCGTTGTAAGAGATCTATATATATAGCATGATTCTAGGGTTAGATATATGACATGATATGATGTGATAAGAGATGCAATGAGATAGTAGTGTGTATGCATGAAGGAAGATTGTTATAGAGACACAGAGAGGTCACCGAGAAGGTTATCAGTGAACAGTCGAAGAACAGAGTAAACAAAAGGGTTTATCGAGTTTCATTATGGGTTACCGAGGTATGCTACAAGCTAGGTAATCTTATTCAGAGCACATAGAATCTGCTTTAGCATTTAAGATGTAAAGTTGCAGATATTTGTAATGATTATATTGTAATATTTTGAAGTTGTAAGAGAAACCTTTAATAGGGTAAAAGACTCTAACCAAGTCTATAAATTGTAAATCCTTTAACTAGGTGCTACACTTATATAGTGTTGTATAAATCCTTTAGTAAGGTAGATCTAACTGATCTTAATACTCCTAAAAGGGTAAGCTATCAGAAATAGATAAATGTAGCTCTAACCGAGCATTCTTTATTATTGCAATAGTGAAGTTGTGGGTGCCATCCCCACTGCATTTTTTCTCTCTAACCAAGAGTTTCTATGTGACCAAAATATATGTGTTATGGAGTGAATCATGTATGAATGTTATCTGTTGATTATAGTTTTGTTTTATGTTACTGCACTATTTTGTTTATGCATAATAGTAAGGTTATTACAAAAGAAAATTTTTGGAGTACTGATTCACCCCTCCCCTCTCAGTACATTAGCTTTCTATATTGGGCCTAACAATTGGTATCAGAGTTTGAATCTTGGAAAAGGGTTTAACCACCTAAAGAAAAAGATCTTAGCAATGGAAGGCTACAAACAATCTCGAAGGATTGTGCATCTTCAAGAAGAGATAGATAATGCAAATCAAGTGATTGCAGACATGCAGAGGCAAATGCAAAAATCTCTGAAAGTAAGGAGAAGATTATCTGATGACTTGCAGGATTCTCAAGAGCTAGTGGAACAAATCGAGACATCATTTGAGAACAGTATATCTGAAGAAATTGAAGAAATGATTGGAATGTTGAAAGAAAAGAACAAAGCATTGGCTGATCAACTAAAAGCATTGAAAAGAGAACATGAACATTTCAGTACACAAATGACTGAAAAATCTAGATGCATTAAGGAGAGCTGAGGATAAAACGAGAGATCTACAAAGAGAGAAACAACAACTTGAAGCACTAGTATCTGATAAGGATGATGAAATCATAAGGTTAACTGGTATTCAACAAAATATGACAGATCAACTAGGTTATGCACATCATGAAGCAATTCTGAAGAATGATGAAAATCAATCATTGAAACTTGAAGTATCAAGGTTGACTGGTGAACTTGAAATAGAAAATAAATCCAAAGAATCATTGGAGAAGAGTTATGAAGCATCAAAGATGTTGGATGAGCAACTGAATACAAGAAGACTCTACAAAGATGGAGGACTTAGTTATAAAGGAAATAATACTACCGAGAAAGGAGAATCATCAAAACAAGCTGAAAAAAGAAATAACATCAAAAGGAAGAAGCCTATTTGCTACTACTATGGAAATCAATGTCATACTGCCAACATATGCTAGATCAAAAAAGGTAAGCAACCAAATATCTCTAAGTCCAATGGATATTGTTATAATTGCAATAAATATGGTCACATACCTAATCAATGTAGAACAAAGTTTTTTAACAACCATCAGAAGGCAAAATTCAAAGGGTTTTGTAAAAACTGCAATAGATATGGACATAGTACTGAGAGATGCTAGTTTAAGCAAAAGAACTACATGAAGTATCCACACCGAGAAAACACTAGAGGTTATTGAATTCACATAGATTCTCATCGACAATATGTAGTAGTACCATGGGATTACAATATGAGGATATGGTGTGAATGTTGTGGAAGATACTGACATATAAGTGCCAACTATTTTATAAGGTTTGGAATGAACAACTAGAGATCATGGAGAAATCCCAGTATGGCATGTTTTCATTGTCACAAAGCTAGACATTTAGCTGGAGATTGTAGAGATCAACTGAGAAGAGACACTAAGGAGATAAAAGAAAAATTCAAGATGATTTGGAAAAAGAAAGAAATTATGTCTGATGAAAAGCACCTTACCTACCGAGTTAGGTGCACTTATTTCAAATTAGCCAAGAAAAGGTATGAAGGGACTGCATTCTTTAAAAGATAAATCATAACAGCTCCTATTTTATTATGAACAAGAATTCAAAATCTACATAGTTAAGATGCAATTAGTCAGTTAGTATACTATACAGGAAACCTGTCAAGTTGGTGTATACAGGAAACCTGTCAAGTCAGTTATCAAAGCAAAGTTGAATACTTGGTGAAAACAAAAAATCAAGTAAATTGGTAAAAGGTGAACCGATTGCATTTAATACCATGACCTAACCTGCACAGAGCCTGATAAGGTATTTTTGAGTACTTAAAAGTATTTTCGCGGTCATTTTCATTCACCCAAGTTTTTGAGAAGAAAAGCAGAGCAAATCAAAGTGACCAAATTTCATTCAGAGCGAATTTTCAAGGTATTTACATCAATCTATTCACAATATTTAGTTGGTTTCTAATCTAGTCAAATTGCTAGTGTCTACCGAGTGTGAAAAGTAAGCTACTTGTATACCCTAAGGATAACCTATCAAATTTTTACTCGAGATCTACCATGGCGCCCAAGATCCAAGACGCTGTAGTTGTCCAAAATGTGGAGAAGCCATCTCTGAAGTATTCCCTAACTCCTAAAGTCGCCTCAGAACTGGATGATAAAACAACATTTCCACTCATCCCGGATCGAGTCTTATTGGTAGAAGATGTCAGATTCTTTACCAAGTGTCATGTTGAGGAACTTGGTCATGTAGAGATTAGTAACACATATAATGAACTGTGCATTGATGACAAACTGGATAGTAAATTTGAACATATTAGAGTCAAGGGATTAATTGAAGCCCTAGTCTATCCTCGTGTGTTCAAACCCTAATGGGTTAAGTTTGTACTGAGTAGAGTACATGACGATTTCATGTGGCTACAAGAGCAACCATTCAAGATCATGAAGGAAGTCATTCACCTAATCCCTGGATATCCCATCTATGATCACGCTCGTGCATAGAAAATGATATCACAAAAGGAGCTAATCAGTCTAACCGGAGTAGAATCTGATTACCGAGGACTAAAATTGAATAATGTCACTGATGCTGAACTAAAATTTGCAATCAAAGTCATTGGTTATTATTTCTTCCAATCTACAAGGGAAAACAGTGTACCATATGCTGTAGTGGACCTCACCTACAAAATAGTAAAGAAGGGAATGAAAGTAGACTTGTGTGAAGTACTACTAAAGAACTTATTTGAGAACCTAAACACAATAAGGAAACTGAAGAAGAACAACTCAGAAAACACACTCAAGTTTGGTTCACTACTTGTCTGTATGTTTTTCTATTTTGAAAAGTTCTTTCCCTTAGTTGGTAAAGTAGTATGGGAGCTACACTGACCTATCACCCATCAGATCAATGATTACATCAAGAAGTTAGGAGATAACTTTAATGATGTCATGGATGATTACTTTAGCAAATTCCAAGAGAAAATGCACAACAAGTACAGGATCCCACCACAACTGGTTGAAAAATACAAGGACAATATTTGTTTTGAAGTCAACACTGATTACTACAATGTAAATGTTGTTGAACCAAGGATTTAGTCATTGCAACCAATGGGTTATGAAATTGATTATGACATCACACAGCAACAAATTGATGCCTACCTATCATTGCCAAGGCATGCAACTAAACTAAGGTATGGAACCTATGAAGAGGTAAAGGAGAAAGTAAAAATGAGCATTGTAGTTACTAAGGCTACAAGGAAAGCAACAAAGATGATAAAAGCTTTGTCTGAGAAATTCAGAGAAGAATCTTCATCTACACCTGTCAAAGGCAATCTTGCCATTACCAAGGAAGAATCAAAAGCATAGGAGGCTGCAATAACATTGAACACAGAGTTGCCAAAGGGAAAAGTTCTAAAAAGAAAGAAATAGGACATTACAAAGGCCTTACCGACTCCACCAACAAAGAGACCAAACACCAAAGCATCAACTGCATCACCGATCAAGAAACAAAAGACTATTGCTGCTCCTCAGGTAACAAAGACTTACAAGAAATCTACTCGGAGACTCATTTTGGCAAAAGAATCAAGTGATACAGAGTCTGATGATGCTAACAAATTCCAGATTGTGAAGAGCAAAAAGGAAAACATTCACAGTGTTGAAAACTTTTGTGCCAATCTCAAGGAATACAGTGGATTTGTAGGATTTAGATATGTTAAGTATGAGTCTAGGAACAATGATGAGAAATGACAGATTGAAGAAGCTATCATATGTACACTTCTGAAGTTTTGGTTAGCACCATGGGAACTAGCAAAGTCACTTCCAAGTGAACTCTACTCACATATTGATAACAAATGGAAATATGCAATGGATTCAGAGAGACAAATAAGAGAAAGAAGTCTTGTCCACTTATTTCCTAACATGTCCATAGCTGAAATCAAGGAGCATTTGTCCACATACAATTCAAAATTTCTTGTGAAATAGAGAGCCTTTAAATTGATGAATGGGCTATATATTGACGTGGAGAATGAGAATAAGGCCAAGTGGCAGGAGATCTTCAAACAAAAGGATGTCAATGAACAATCTCAAATTGAAATTGTTGATATCACCGAGCAAGATCCAGATGTCACCGAGAAAGGTCCAGACCCAGTTGACATAATACAAATTGATGAAGATGTAATGGATGAAGCTGCACCAGAGCAAGAAATGATTGAAGGCACCACTTATGCAAAACTTGTGTCTAGTGAATCGGTCTTAGAAAAAGTTCAGCCTTATCTGTCGGTGAAGCCAATAGTACCAACTGAAGCCCCTAAGGACACCGAACAAGTTATCAAAGGTAACAAATCTGAAGCTGTAGAAGATACAGGTAACAAGTTTGAAGTTGCAATAGACACAAAAAAAGATCAATCGTCTCAGGGACAGACAAGCACAACAAATATTACAGCAGAGACCCCTAGCACTGAGCCATCCAAAGACACTGCAACTGCTATAGGAATAGTGCAAAGTGTTGCATCTACTGAGCAACCTACTGAGGGACAACAAGCCTCACAAGCACTTGTCTTAGTGCCCTAGATCAAAGGAAAAGAGAAAAAGGTAAGAAAGCATGGTTTTAAATTTGACTTATCTAAACCGATCGTGTTGCCCAATCTCAACATCTCCAAATTAAAAGGTCAAGTACTCACTGAATTCGGTGAACTATGCAAAGCAAAGGCCAAATAGGAGAAATAACTAGCAATATAGAAAAAGAACAAGGTACTTCAAAAGGTTAGGACATTGCTCACAGAAATGCTAGCATCAGTAACGGTGTCAACCGATGTAGCCATCCATATTCAGTTGGATGAACTCCTTAATTAGATTGAAACATCTGGAGTTGATGCATCTGAATACCTAAGCAAGCTCAAGGATAAAGAGCTCACAGCAAAAATGATAGAGGATGTCCAAAAATCAATTGTTGTTAGCAAGGTAAAACTTGTCAAATTCATTGTTGAGTTGACCCCTCAACTCAAGCACATTCTTTATTTATTCCAGAAATTGTGTACATTTTCTTTATTTATTAAAGAGATCAAAAATAAAACTGATGCAATTGAGAAAGAGATCACCAATCTCTCCTCCAAGTTGACCACTGAGCCTAATTCAGTTTAGACCTTTTTCAAAAAGCTACAACAGCTCATGGCTCAACAGTTAGAACTAAGGAATGAAGAGCATAAAATTAGGATGGATATAATGACCCTTCAAACATTATTCCTTCCTCATCTCTCATTAGTCCAAGAGCAGCTTATCTGAGCTATAAGCTTATCGACTACCCAAGAGGGAAGCACTCTTGATGGCTTGATATCACTCTTATCTGATATTCAAGCACATAACTCATTAATGGAAAGTCTCAAGGACTCACTCTCAGTCGTCCTCACTAATGCCCGGACCAAGTATAAAACTATTTTTGATCAGTTACCGCCTCCGGATGCAAATTAAGTTTTTAATGTTTGTCAAAAAAGGGGAGTACTATTATGTTACTACACAAGAGAGGAAAGCCTAGTAAAGGGGGAGTAATTCTACACTTGGAGACTAGTACAATTTTGATAACACAATTTTGAGTATTGTATACAAGGGGAGTCTACCAAGCAAAATATACAAAGCATTCAGAGTACACAAGTACAGTACAGAACTAAATCGAACATGAAAATTTAGAGTTATGGATAGGATAATGATAAGGGGAGTATATCTGCATATACTATTGACTATTGTACATATTGTCAAGTATAATCATTTTGTCAAGTATATTTTTTTTAGTTATGACTTTGTAAGTAGTTTTTGTCAAACATCTCAACTAATGTCAAAAGGGGAGATTGTTACTACTTATCAAATTGCCATTAGTTTCATATCCAAAGTCATACTATATTCTAGTTGGTTAGTATTACCAAATCATACAGTCGGTACACATAGAGAAGTCGGTACACATAGAGAAGTCGGTATGAATAGTCTAGTTGATTACTGAAGAAAGCAGTCACAGAACACAGTATTCACCGAGCTGTTTACCAAGTAAAGGTTCATGGCTACTGAGTGGTATAATTAACTCACCGAGTTGATATTCACTGAGTAAAATGTCTTACTAGATATATTGAACCTGGACATGCACATGAAAATGTGTTATAAGATCGAGGCACATCTAACCATTTTTGCATTGGAAATTGCACTAGGAGATTGTGTATGATTACAAGATCAATCTAACCAATGAGATATTTTGTTTAATCGAAGAATCTTTTTGTAAGATCGAAGTAATGAATCAGATCACCACTGTAAGAGATCTATATATACAACATGCTTCTAGGATTAGATATATGACATGATATGATGTGATAAGAGATGCAATGAGATAGCAGTGTGTATGCATGAAGGAAGACTGTTACAGAGACACAAAGAGGTCATCGAGAAGGTTATCAATGAATAGTCGAAGAACAGAGTAAACAAAAGGGTTTACCATGTTTCATTATGGGTTACTGAGGTATGCTACAAGCTAGGTAATCTTATTCAGAGCACATAGAATCTGCTTTAGCATTTAAGATGTAAAGTTGCAGATATTTGTAATGATTATATTGTAATATTTTGAAGTTGTAAGAGAAACCTTTAATAGGGTAAAAGACTCTAACCAAGTCTATAAATTGTAAATCCTTTAACCAGGTGCTACACTTATATAGTGTTGTATAAATCCTTTAGTAAGGTAGATCTAACTGATCTTAATACTCCTAATAGGGTAAGCTATCAGAAATAGCTAAATGTAGCTCTAATCGAGCATTCTTTATTATTGCAGTAGTGAAGTTGTGGGTGCCATCCCCACCGTAGTTTTTCTCTCCAACCAAGAGTTTCTGTGTGACCAAAATATATGTGCTATGGAGTGAATCATGTATGAATGTTATCTGTTGATTATAGTTTTGTTTTATGTTACTGCACTATTATGTTTATGCATAACAGTAAGGTTATTACAAAAGAAAAGTTTTGGAGTACTGATTCACCCCTCCCCTCTTAGTACATTAGCTTTCTATATTGGGCCTAACAGAATGTAGAATTCTTTTCTTCAAAAGACTCTTCTGTAAAATTTTCTCTTGACTTATTCAAGTCAGATTTATTCTTTCTACACTCAAATTCATAGTACCTATATCTTTCACAATATTTTCACTGGATACTCCTTCAATCCACAAAAATTCTTCCTCTTCCTCTATTATTTTCTCTTCCTTTTCCTTTACCTCTTCCTCTGTTATTAACACAAGATTCACCTTGAAATTTTGTAGGTTGAGAGGGAGGAGATTTGATTTTTTCTTAAATATTGACAAAAGATTGGAAAGCTTGCACAAAAATTTCCATAGAACACCACATATGCTCTTTATGAGATTGCAAAGAATTGATCAACTCTACAACTTGGAAATTAGTTAGATTTTTACTTTCTTCAATGGCTATCACCACTAGATCAAATTTAGGAGGGAGAGATCTCAAATTTTTTTCTACAATTTTTTGTTCTATTATAGTTTCTCCTTGAGTCTTAAGCTGATTCACAATACCTTGAGTCCTAGTGATAAATTTATGAATGGACTCAGATTCCTTCATCATCAAATTTTCAAATTCTCTTCATAATGTTTGAAGTCTTACCACTTTGATTTTTTATGTACCGTGATGTGTGATTTGTAGAGCCTGCCAAGCATCTTTTGATTTTGTCATATTGCCAATTCGAGGGAAGATTGAAACATCCAATGCAAATTGAATGGTGTAAAGAGATTTTTGTCCTTCTTATAATTGAGATTTTTGTTGTGGTTGTCAAAATCCAAGAACACTGAGAGGGGAGGTGATTAAGTGTTCTACCAGTGGGATCAATTTTAACCTTATTAACAAAGTATTTCAGTAACCGGTAACCATAAAACAATATAACAACAAGTAGAAATGATGCAACGACAAGAACAGACACCATAACACAGGAGTTTATACGTGGAAAACCTCAAAGAGGAAAAACCACGGTGGGATTGGTGACCCACAATATCTATCCACTTGCCAAATGAATAAATATTACAAAAGGGGCCTCAACATGCAGACAGGCACACTTCCTAGAGCACATTTCTCATCATAAAAGGAACCTCACTGACAACATACACCAAAACGGTGTTACAAACAAATTTTGAACTTAGAGAATGCATCTACTATGCTGGATGAGTTCTAGTTCAAGCACCATCTGTATCGGTTTTCACTGTGTCCTCCCTTATCGGTAACTTATTTCGCTTCCCAAACCTCAAATCCAATAACCAAGACTGACTACAGAATATTATATTTTCTTTCAGTCGATCAACATTGCTTTCTTAATATCACATCACTATGTATTACATACATGCTCAAAATAACCTAGCTTACCAATCATAAACATAAATGCCTTATGTCAGCTTACAATGATATGACAAGTTATTTACATGTTGGCCTAGACAAAAATAAATTCATTAAACTTTGTGACCCATGCTTCTGATCACTGCCCTGTAAACCTACCGAATCAATTTCCTATGTCGACCTCATATATAGGTTCCTAGTTTGTCGATTTCCCTTGTCTGACGGTTGTCAGTTTCTTTGTATGTTAGATGACTTGAATGTGAACTGCCAAAGAATGAATATCGGTGAGTACCAATTAAGTGTCCAACACAAAATGATATTTGTTTCCATCAATGACAGCACTACTAAAATGGATGAGTGTCAATTGCCAACAATCTCCCCCCTTGGAATTGATGGCAACACTCATGTGAAAAATGGATCACTGAAGTGTTGTTCTGATTCCTCCCAAAACTAATGACCAAAACTGACCCCACTCCCCCTATGCTATACATTACTTTTTATATCTCTTAACATTTTTCACATCAACCTCTCCCCCTTTGACATCAATGACAAAGCCAGGGTAAATGAATGAAATAATAAAAGAAAAGTTGTGATTATCGGATCTGTATGTACTTAAAAATGTCCAGATAAGCACCCTTCAAAAATGTCAAGTGTCCTAGCCGGATTTCAAGGTACTCAAAATTGATACTAGCCCATTCAACATATAAGCATCAATCTCTAAATCATCTAGATCTATCGGTGTGGGCTTTCCCATCTTTTCTATACACTCTCTCTTATGAAGCAATAAAGTATTTAACCAGGGACTAACCAATCCTCTCATCTCTCTAGCCTGCCAGATGATTATGTTCTTATCCTTCTCCAGGGCTGTAATCTCAGTTTCAAAAAGCAAAATTTGACCATCAACGAAGCTGGTCAATGACTCAGTACCATCAAAACTAATTAGGAGTTGTTCAATTCTCTCCTTATCCACCTTTATTTTACTATCTAGGTCTATTATTAAATATGGTGTGTTAGAGAAAGACCATTATATATGACTACACTGAATGAGAGCTTCATCAATCCTTTTTAATTTTTCAGTTATTAGTCTTATCAGATACAATCATATTATTACAAGTTTCCAATCTGGTTGCATTGTACCTCTCTATTAACTGTCGGTTTGATACTTGTTGAAGAGTGTAGACACCTAAAAATGGTCAACGCTTGCGAAGTCATGCTTTAACATTTGCGCATTGCCTCATTTTAGGTTTTTGCATCGCATTAACATTTCTCCTATGATTTGCACTTGGTCTTTATCATTTGCAAACATCGAGTCATTCTTCTGTATTCTTCATTCATCTCGCCTTCGAATTTGGTCTTGTCGACAACAATCTTCAATCATGATTTTGGTCGATCTTTGTCCTTGTCAATCTTGTCATATTGCGATTGATTTGTCATCAATCCTTGTCCTTTTCAATTATGTCAATTTGGTCAATTTGTCATTGATTTTTGTCAACCAATCTTAATCAAATCATTTATCAACACTGGTCATTTATCAATTCAAAATCATGATCGAATTGATATCAACTATCCTTTGTCAAGACCTAATTGTCATCTTTGCATTGCTAATTCATCTCTTTAGGGTTTCATGATTTAATCATTTAACCTTGTTTGGCATTTTCCCTCTAGGTTAAATAATTTATTTATTTATCCTAAGTCTTCTTGTCACAATTAAATGTTCATTTGATTGGCTAATTATTCCTCTTTGTGAATTAATTAATAAATGACAAATTATTAATTAATTTACCTAATTTCTAATTTCCATCAATTTCTTAATTCCTAATTTCATTATTTCCTAATTCCTAATTTCCACCTATTTTCTAATTTCCTAATTTTAATTTCCACCTAATTAACTTGTCTTCAGTGCTCCCTATTTTTGTGCTTCATGCGTCATACTCTTGGCATAGCAAGATGTCATAGGGTTCTAGTCCTCTAAGCTTTGCATTGGCAATATGTCATAATTAATGACATAGAAGGTGTCATAACCTTCTTCTTTTCACTCATTTTTCCCATTTTGAAATCAATTGCCTCTAATATCCATTTCATGCTAAATTTGATCCTATCTCCAATTTATCTATAAATTGGATGATCTTTTTCAATCAATTCCTAATAATAATCCCTAATCAGAGTATCGTATTTACGCTTCGAGTATTCTTCTGTCAATGTCAATCTTGCTTTCATAATTAGGTGTATGCACTTGGAGGTGAGATCCACAACAAATCTCTTTGGAGAAGAAAGAAGAAAAATGGAGCCGCATGAAGGGAACATCTGGTTTGCATGATCTTTTTACATGTTTTGTCTTTATGTCTCTATTGAGTGTGCTTAGGATAGATTGTTGCAATGAATGCTTTTGGGATTGAGCTATTACATTTATCTTGTCTTGTGATGATTTCCTATTTCCTAACATACATTAATTGGTGAACCCGATGTGAAAACTAACCATCTAACCCTTTAACTGTGTTTTGGAGTGCTTTCAAGTTGATTTTGCAGGCCAAAAACCCAAAAACAGGGTCGTGCAGGGTTTTCTGGAGACTTCTGCGCCTGTGTCCTACATCCTGTGCCTGTGTTGAGCATTCTGCGCTTGTGTAGAGGACATTCTGTGCTTGTGTCATGGGTTCTGCACCTGTGTCCTGAGTTCTGTGCCTGTGTCAAGTCCAGAACAGAGGTAAAAAATGCAGTGTTTACTTGAAATTTGTTTAGTTTTTGCATTCTGTTTTCTGTGCTTTGGATTTTGGTACTAATTATTTGTGCAGAATCTTGGCATACACATGGAAAAGACAATGAATCAAACTACTAACATGTGTTATGCAGAATCGATAGTCAAAGACAACAAATTAAACTTCTAACTCGAGTTTTGCAAGGTTGCCTTGGAGAAACAACCAAACTTTTGTGTTTGTGATTTTTAATTAGGCAC